>NW_024386792.1:4358356-4865549 GCF_900408965.1 Simochromis diagramma | reverse complement strand
TTTATTTTCATCACCATTTCATTTCTTTTATGAGATACACATAATTACCACATAATTTTTATGTTCCTGTAATGGTTAATCCGCCAGCATATGCAAGCTCTTTAGTTGAAATTATATTTTTAAAAGCTAAAATGTAATTACTGTTGGCTGGCCCTAACTTTGAGTATAAAAACATGAATTCAGTTTGGTATTTGCCTAATAAACAACAATGTAATTTTTTAGCTTTTTTTAATTGATTGATTGAATCTTTCTTTTGAACATGTTGAAAAAGTACAACAACATAGAATTCAAAAGAGACAAACAAACAAAGCAAAACGAAAGGAAAACGAGCAACCACAACCACAAATAACTTTCATGTTCTAAAAGGAGCAGGAAGAAGCATCAGCTTATTTAACCCCACCCCCTTTCCACTATCAAGTAATCAATAGACTACAGAAATACCTCCTTACAATTACATTATATTTTACATGTATTTTTTTTTATTTATTAATTATATGTATATCTATCTTTCTATCTATCCATACATACATACACATACACACATATACACCTTTTCAATAACCCCAGTAACACCTCAAAGGAAACACAACCTACAGATATACATACCCATACCAACATACCCGTGCACCCTCACACACATGAAAATATTGGACAAGAACACCCTATCAAATCTCTACCTCCTCCCTGACGTGTTTTAAACACGTTGTTGAAATATTTATAAATTATTAATGTATAATAATTTAGATATTCCAGGTGTCCAAAATTAAGTGTCATTGTGTATAAATTTTGTGAGCTAAAAGGGAAAAAAAGCTGTATTTTTAGCTACGTGTCAAAGCATTGCCCAGACAATCCAGTGAGTATTTGTGCTTTATGTTGTGTAACAGTATTATCTTAATCATATGTCTGTCACCATAAAAGTCACTATAAACTGTAACTCAGTATAGAATGAATCAATTTTCACCCAAAGAGACTGCATATGAATGCAGTAAACAAACAAATTAATCAAAACATTAACATGTTTTATTAATTATTTAATTGTTTAAAGATCCAATTAATATTTGAGTGGCGTAGAGAAGCCTACCAAATATTTACTGAGAACAGCTTCATTTACCACTATCTCATGATTAGCAGAATTTAGAGACCAGCCTTTTTTTTTTTTATCTCAGTGTGCAGACATCAACAGTGTCTTGATTGTTGATTAATGCCTGTGTCGGGCGTGTGAAACGTGACACTGGCCATCTGATGACCAGCTACTGATGGTGGGATCTCTCTCTTGTTTTGACCTTTAGCCTCTTCTTTCATAGCACTCTCCTGTCATTTTTAACACCATTAAGTCTTGAGTCTGTGACCTATGTGACGTCATGAAAAAGCAAACATTACAAATGACCTGATCAAATTCAACTTAATAAATTCCAAAGGTCCAGATTACTTGCAACAGTAAAATTAAATCTGCAAAGACTTTAAAGACGTGTCCTTTTTTTGTGATATCATCATCCGATCACAAGCACCTGTGCTGTGTTGTGAATTCCTGTAAGGGCATTGACACTTGAGACACTGATGAGCAGTAGGAAATCCCTCACCCAGAAAAGATTGTCTAACATACAAACATGCACATATACACAAAAACACACACACACACACACACGTGACCTGCAGAGGCATCCTACCTCCTGACCTTCCTTGCAATGCCTGTGAACATAGCACACATGATCGGTGGTTTGCCTTTACTTCCAGTTGTAAAACGCAGACCGCCAGCACGTGTGCACGACAGTTTTTAGTGATCGTGTGTGTTTGAGGAGGCAGACTGTCATGCTGTTTAAATCTGTGCTCAGCTGTGTTGATAGGAGCTATTAGAATAAAACACAACAGCAGAACCCACCTACCCTGACATATTTCATATCTACTTTATATATGAGATTCTTATTCCATGCATAAGGACTGGAGAAAAAGCTTCCTGGCCTTTATTAAAGATGAGACGTTACCTCTTTTGTTAATTGGCTGTATGTAAGATGTGTATTACAGAAGTGACTCTCCTTTGTCCTCTTTCTTGTACCAGGAGACTCAAGTGGCAGATGCAGACACAAAGAATTCATCCAGCCATCTCGATGCAAAGACAACAACCCCACTTACTAGGATGAAAGTAAAGCCTGTGTGTTTGTGTCTTTGTTTATGCATTTATTCATACCTGTTATGAAAGAAGAAATCTGTCCAGTGTGAAGTGTGTGTTTGTGTGTGTTCTCGTTTATGCCTGGCATTCCCAGGTCTGCCTTCCAAGAACCTTTTAAATTCCCTTACATAGTTGCTTTTACAACAGCACTATAATCTGTGTGACGCAATTAACACAACATGGGCATGTTTTGGAAAAGCTGTTTTGTAATGCTATATTTGTGTGCGTCTGTGTGGGTTATTGTGTAGTGACTAGCGTATACCACATGCAATACCACATGTATTGTTTTTTCCTGTCACTCAGTGAAGCAGACGATGACCTTTTTAGTAGTTTGCGTTTTGTTGCTGATAACTTATCAGGTGACCAAGTTCAACCTAAATTTAAAAAGCATTAACATTTATTCTTCTAAAACATTAACAGCTGTAGATCTTCACTGCTCACAATACCACCCACTGGAGTTTTATGATGCAGCGTAAAATTATTTTAGTGACTCAGTTGTCTTTTTTTTGTTTAAATTCTGTTGTTTCAAAACAGCTTTTTGGAGTGTTTACACCTTTCTTGATGAATGCAATGCTATTTCTGTGGTTTACATTCATACATACCTTCTAAAGTTATTCAGATAATTTTACTATGTACTATAAATCTCATTGTCTGCTGTTATCTGTGTGTACACCTTTTCAAGATTGGCCACCTAAACCAAACAGGAAATGCAGAACTTCCGAAGAAATCCTGCACCAACGCTCCAAATGCAAAAACAAGAAAAAAGAAGGTACAAGAGACAACCACGTGTCAGCATGAATAATTGCACTGTTGTTTTGGCCTCCTAGTTTATTACATTTTATTTCATATTTCATATATACATTTATAGGGCTTCTTATCTGCTGTATTGCCTTAGTGCTGATTACCCTGAAGTTATCTCTCAGACTGCCTGTGATGCCTAAAGCCCTCTGCTTGGTCACGTGACATGATTTGATAAAGACAATTTGCTACAGGAAACAACGGCATAGTTATTTGCAGAGAGAGAAAAACAGTGGCTTTGGTATGCTGTCTTACTACAGATGAGGCCCGACACTGAAATAGGCAATTAGGGGCAAAAGGGCAATAAAACCCTGGAGAATTCCTGTCTGTGCACATGTTTTACAAACTGCTCAGGAATGATTTATTGGAAAGATCTATTTGTAAAGTATAAATTTCTCCTTTAGTCAGTTGAATTGCAAGATGCACTGTTATAAATTATTATTATTTAGTATTTTATCACATGTGCAGTTCAATGAGAGTAATTTTCTTAAGGTTGGTTTCAGATTTGAGACACATCAAAATGATCTTGCTGTGTTTGTTTTGAGCGTAGTTTAAACAAAGCTCTGAAGCCATAAATGTGTTTATCATATCAAAGCTTGTGTCACTGTGAGATAAAAGAAACGCTGACTGATAGCAAGTTAAGCTCAGAAGGGTAAAAACATCTGCCGATGAAGGACGTTTTGCTTTCATTTGTGCCCTGCAAAGAATTTTTTGCTTTCTAGCAGAGGTTGTGTAGAAAACTCAAGAGTATTTTTAAACGTTTCACTTCAACCTTCGTCTCTGGCTTCACAGTCTGTGTGTGTCAGTGTACAGCTAAGCGACAAATGAAATACACTTCCAGTGAAGGTTAACATTCGCTCATTGCTTTTCAGGTTTCTGCTGCTTTAAAGTTTTATTATAACAAATGTGACAAAAGAATTTAGCTAGTTTAGATAAAGTTTTTATAAAAACTTTGTTCAAAATTGGCTTCATCCAGTTTACATCTGTATGTGACTTTTATTAAGATGTGTTATTGTGTGAAAAATTACATCAAGTCAAATAATCACATGCCAGTAATCAACCCGAGCACACATGCGTACGTGCTAAAGCAGTCTCTGGCATCCTCCGCGTCTGAACATTGGGCTCGCTTTGGTCTTGTTTTGAATGGCATTTGGCCTGATTTTTGCACGCAGGCTTGGCAACCCTGATTATCATTAATAAAGATCAACAATTGGTTCTGTTGTAAAATGCAGCACAGTAATAATTTACAGATGCATGGTGTCCACAAGATTAACTTTTTTAATTTGTGCTTAACTCAAAGTATTCAGGTAATCATTTTACTGTTTTTTGTCTGAAGTAATATCTGAGTACTCTGTATAAGAATGCAACTAGTGCTTATTACTAAAAAGGAAGGTCAACAGGGAAGCCCTCACATTCAAGAGGGTAGAATGATGAAATGTTCATACAGTTGCCCAAAAGACAAATGAAGTAATCTCAAAATACAGTTTTGTGTAAACAAAGCAATCAGCTGCACTTGTTTGTACTGTTGGCTTGTTTTATTTATTTTTTTCATCTACTTTTTATGTTTCTATGAAG
Organism: Simochromis diagramma; assembly: GCF_900408965.1. Taxonomy (NCBI): domain Eukaryota; kingdom Metazoa; phylum Chordata; class Actinopteri; order Cichliformes; family Cichlidae; genus Simochromis; species Simochromis diagramma. Next base: position 4,861,009 of record NW_024386792.1, on the reverse strand, counting down.
TTTTAAAATACAAAGTAATAGATAATGGAAGAAAAAAGTCAAATATTTTCTCTGAAGTCTAGTGCAGTAGAAGTAGAGTTTCATAAAGACAATTCTCCAGTAGAGTACGGGCCTCAAATTTGCACTCAAATAAATGCACTTAGATACTTTACACAACTAAAAAAAGCTGTATAGCTTTCCCATTGATGGTTGCTAAGAGCAACAGCATGTTCGACTTAAATGTTCGACCATCAGCAGCAAACTAGTGACGTCTTTTGCTTAGGAGCCAATGAACCACTAAACCCATCAACCTGAACGTCCAGCTGCTGAGTCTCATTACAAAAGCTCACAATATCCCATTCCTGGAAGTCTTAACTTCCTCTCAAAATTAAAATGGTGTTCACAGATAAAAGACTGACCTTAAGAATTTATCAAGCGATTCATGGTCACTTTAAATATTAACTTTTATTGCTATTGTTTCCCAGAGCCTCCAGTAAAAACTCACTTTCCCCATAAAGCTAAGTTTAGGAGGGGTTTGGCTTCTTTACTGCTTAAGAAAACATATTAAGTGTTTGTTTTTTAAATGATCTCCACTCACACATTTCTACCAGAGCTACACCAGGTTTCTGAAGTCCTCTAAGGACAAAGTCTTGTCAGTCTATAAAATACTTTTTATTAGCCTCAGGTTATGTCTAACAGTAAAAGAAAAACACACCCACCTACTTAAATTGGAGAGCCTTTAATCTGTTTGTTGTATTTTCTAGATTTATCATACACCTCTTTTAAACTTGAAACTGTGTATACTTGTGTTTTGTTTGACCAACACATTTATACTCATACATGATCTTTGGACTGTAAAACAAACAGCTGTTACTGGCAGAGTATTAGTTATTCCCTCTTGCTGAAAAAACAAAACTGTCACCGTGGAAAATCACAGAAACGCTTGAGTGCTTTTTTTTTTAATTGGCAGATGCCCGCTTTTCTTCTTTTAAAGCTCAAATGTTTATATGAAGACCCACCATTTAAAACATTCATAAGAAAAGACTGTGGCGATTGTGCAAGCAAGAACAGGTATGGATCACGTTGCACCATCAAGTAAACAGAGTTCAGTGAGTAGTTGTTTTGTGGCCAGCCACAGCTTCCTTTTTTATTGTAGCGGGTTCAGAGAGAGAAAACACAGAGTTCTAAATATTTCATTTGGCTTTGTTTGAAGTCTTTTGAGATTTTACTCACAAATTATAAGTTAATCCATGATTTAGAAACCAGGTCATATCCTCATTTAGGTTTGTCAGGAATTTTTGGTCTCTTTCGCTCCTGATTTTTGTTCTAAATGCATAGGCCAAAACCAAAACCGGGTGTTTAGCCCTCTGTTTGATTTGTATGGCTGTGCCTTTATTGAGAGATATAACATGATTTCATGTTATCTTCTGGCTAAAACCGCAGTCACACAGGCCTACAGGCCAGTCTGCAACCCCTGGCCACAAATGGACATTCTCTGACTAGTTGGAAGTTGCTAGGCTGTCGCTAGGTGAAACTGATTTCAAAAAGGGTGCTGCACCAAAATCCTCTCTACAACACAAGCAAAGTGTAGCTGTTGACTGGAGTTTGCATGGAAGGAACACTCACAAACTACTTATTGAGCAATAGAAAAAATCTAAAAAACAAACAGAGATTGCTCACTTTTCACAGTAAAAGTTGTACCATAAACAACACGTTTCTAATGGCACAACTGTTTGCAGAAGAGTCAGTCGCTTCCGTGCAAACCACAGTCCGCTGCTGCAATCCTGTAGCAGCCAAAGCATTCACAAGGAGTCAATTTTACAGCAACAGCCAACTTCCACAACTGCTCTCTAAGCAGTAGTGGAATATATATTTTTCCCTAATAACTAATGGCTGCTCACCAACAAGCTTCTAGCACGATTCAGTTTAAATTTTTAGCTAATCCAAAACTGAAGCATTGATGAGCTCATGCCATGGCAGTAAGTTGTTTGTCCATCCTCAACTCGCAGATTTTTTGTGAAACTATCACACAATGGTTACCTAATGGGTCTTCATCAAAATTGTGCTCAAGGTCGAGTCACGTTTATAATTTTATGGGCAGTAACTTGTGAATTGTGATGGACTGTGAGCAGGATGACTTTTTGTTTTTGAACAAAAAGTTGTTTTATTAAAGACTGGAGAAATGTATTTATATGTTCATTTATCCATTTGGACGTTGTTTAGTAGTAAAAGAAACATTAAAAATAAACACTAAAGATATCTTTTTATTCAAAAAAAGGAAAATACAAAAGTAGAACATCAAAACACAGAACGTAAGGAAATACAGTAATATAGAGACACCAGGCTATGGTAACATCTTACCTTTACCAAACACTGAAGTCCATTAACACAACACCCATTTCTACCATCTCTCACCATGACGTCTCCCCAGAGTGTGATGCAACATGCTTCAAGCCTTTGCTAAAAATAAGCTGATGTCCACATTTATTTTCCCCCTTTTCCTCCCCTGCAGTTTTCCTGTGAACGACCGATTTAGCTGAATCAATCACAAAGCTCTGAGGGGCAAAATCCATAGGCCTTCTTGTAATCAATCCAGGCAGTGCACAGGTTGGTCAGTCTGGTCTTGCAGTCTCGGCTGACTGTTCTGTCTACCAGTAGCTGGTGTTTTGCGCCTCTGGTATTCTTGCCAATTCCTTTCTGTGTCCCACTCATGTATTGACCCATGTGCCTGTTCATCTTAGCCGATATGATGCCTGACAGGAGCTTCCATGTAGTACTGAGGCAGGTTATTGGTCGGTAGTTGGAGGGGACCGGTCCCTTCTTGGGGTCCTTGGGGATCAGGACCGTCCGACCTTCGGTTAGCCATTCCGGGTGTCTCTCGTTAACTAGCAGCTGGTTCATTTGTGCTGCCAGACGCTCGTGGAGTGCAGTCAGCTTCTTTAGCCAGTAGGCGTGAACCATGTCGGGCCCTGGTGCTGTCCAACTCTTCATACTGGAGACCCTTTCTTGGATATCTGCCACTGTGATGGTTACTGGACCCTGTTCAGGGAGGTCGCTGTGGTCTGCCCTCAGATCCACTAGCCACTGAGCATTGCCGTTATGGGTTGCGTCCTTCTCCCATATGCTCTTCCAGTATTGCTCCGTCTCCAGCCTTGGTGGTGCTGTTCTCTTATTATTGTTCCCTTGCCACTGAGAGTACACCTTTGCTGGTTCTGTGGAGAACAGCTGGTTTATTCTCCTGCCTTCTATCTCTCTGGTGTACCTCCTCAAGCGGCTGGCCAAGGCTGTGAGTCTTTGCTTGGCAGTTCCAAGGCCTCAGGTATGGACAGCTTGCTGTATTTCTTATGCACCTTCTTTGTCGCACCTTTCTGCAACTCCGTTAGTTGGCTAACCTCCCTCCGTGCTACTTTGATCTTGCCCTCTAGCCTCCTTCTCCATGGAGGGTACTGCCCCTTGTGGCTGTTCAACTTGTAGCCAAGCATCTCACTGATCACTGCTGCCGTATTGTAGATCAGCTTGTTAGTGTCGGTAATCGTGGTTGTAGGTATTATCCGTAGTGCTGCATTAACATCATCTAGCAGACCTTCTGAGGGTACTTCACGTAATCTTGGTAACCGGCTACGGGGGATCCAGGTTTCAAGCTTGGCCATTATCCTATTTTTCAGGTCAGTTCCTCTCGCACTCAACGATCCTTCTCCTGTCGCACTTGGGGCTATGTACCCAATCTCGGGTGGGGGTGATGATATCTCCCCCCTGACCTGGCGTCCTGACTCCTCCTTGCCGTAGCATTTATGTTGTACCTCGTCAATCTCTAGCTGTGATAGCAGTCCCTTCTTTCGAATGTTGGAACACTGAGCTACTAGTTGTTTCGCCGTCATTGTGGATGTTGGGTATCGAAGAATCCATAGGTCCGTCATCCTATTCATGTAGCCCCTTCCGCCGGGGTTACTTGCGTAGTAGCATTCCAACAACGCCCTGTTTTCGTCTCTTGCCCACCGATGCCTTCTTGTTCCAGTAGCCCACTTTTTGTCAGGGTGCCCTGGTTCCTCAACACCTGACGCGGACCTTGTTGATCCGGGCGACGTCCGAGCCGGCATGCCTTCATATTTATCTGTCTCGCTCATGTCTGCGGTAGGCTCGCTTAGCATAGGGGGTCTAGCCTTAGGACCCTTACTGGATACAGACGCCCCAGGCAGGAATCGAACTTGCGATCCTCTGTTCCAAAGGCGTGTAGTCTAACCACTATATATATATATATATATATATATATATATATATATATATATATATACAACCTCTCATACAATGTGATAATGTAATTAAAATGTTTAAGTAAAAGTGTGATTTTTAGGATACTCAAGCCTAACATTAGCTGGTATAATGTTAGCTTATAACTAGCTATAGTCTAGCTGGCTCTTGTTGGCTGTCCAGAGACTGCTGCATGTCTAATCAACTGACAATAAATAATTGCAATAACATCAAGAAAAAATGAGCATGTTTATGCACAATTCAGGTGTTAGAGACTTGACTTCAGTTTAGGAGATGGGCCTTGATGTTAGGAGGACATTTTATTAAGTAGCTGGTAATGTGTTAGCGGTTTTTTTTTTCCTTCTTTGGTGAAGAGGGCCCATTCTCAGATCCTTCATATCTTAAGATATAAATAAAATTTGCCTCCATTTCACATAAAGGGCTACAAGTTCCTTTCTTCTCTGACTGTGGTGTATTACTATGTGGCTAGTATCTAACACTATACATATACGTCATTAGCTTTAATGACGATCTGTCTCGGCCGTTATATTCAAGATGGCGGGGCAACATGGTAGCTTCCACAAACCAATTAACACTCTATGTATTTTTAATGATAATTTCAAAATTTATGACCATGCATTAATTGTTGCAAAATGCAATTACAGACTAATAAATGTAAATCTATGAGTAAAGTATTGTAACGGACGGGGTTACAAGTTAGTTGACTGTGTTATCAGTGTTTTGTGTTCAGAATTGCCAGTTACTTATGGCATAGTTGGACCACACCCACAGCATGGTGATTTACTGAGTGTCCTTGAATGTGCAGTAGTCTAGAGGCCGGTTGGCCTGTCAATCAGATCAGCTACCAATGACAGAGAGTCTGGAGGAGAGCAGGTGTGTGGTTGGCTGAGAGTGTTCAGGGGGCGGGGATTAGAGAGTGTGTGTGTGTGTGTGTGTGTGTGGGGCGAAAGAGAGAAGAGTGTCGGGGGTTGTGCTGTTGCTGTAGAGCGCACTTTTTTCCCTGTTGTTTTGGCGTTGGCTACGGCCCACAGTAGCCCGTGTTACTATTCTGAATAAACACCGGTAACCGGAACGCTGATCGTCTGTGTCTTCTGTCGAGGGACGCTACACTGGTGTCAGAAGTAAAAGCGAAGCTTTCGCCTCCGGAGTTATCTGCGCTCGCGCCGCCCCGACTCACGGCATTGGCTGTGGACACTGGAGATTTTTGCGGGACTTTGCGGAATGCTTCCGATGGATTACTCCAAGATCAAGCGAGAACCTACAGCGGAAGCTCACGGACACGACTACTCCGCCGGGGACCGGAGGTTCGTGGAGCACAGAGAGCGGGTGAGGCAAACGACCGCGGATTTGGCGAGAGAAGCCGGCTTTGCATCCTCTCACCGTTCGGGTGGCCGAAAGAGCTATTTGGGGATTTCTGCAGCGGCTGGGGGTGTGGAGAAAGACATACCGACGCATAGAGGCACTTTCCACGCTTCCATGAAGACCCCCAGGTATGATAGCAAGGCTGACTGGGAAGCTTTTCATGGACAATTTGAACTGTTGGCCAGGGCTGGTGGGTGGTCTGCTGAAGAGAAATCCCTGCAGCTAGCTATGTGCCTTACTGGCGATGCCCTGTCTAGCGTGCTGCTTTTGAGCCCAGAGGGCAGGGGGGATTATGATGCTTTGGTTGGGGCTCTGAAGAGGCGGTTTGGTTCTTGCTCTGCTCCGAGCCTGCTGCGCTCCGAACTGTGCAGCCGCCGCCGCCGACCAGGAGAATCCATTAGGGACCTAGCTAATGACATTGAAGGGCTGGTCCACCGCACCTATGCCCACATGCCCCCCACCATCCAGGGCGAATTAGCTTGTGACCACTTCCTCCAGGCCCTGCTTCAAGATGAGTTGCGGATCCATACACTGTTAGCTCACCCTAAATCCCTTCAGGAGGCCCTGGAGCTGGCTACAGAGAGAGAGTTACTGTGTGCTGGGGCTGCTAAACCCCTGACTGAGCTGACCAGGCCACCGCAGACGGTGACTACAAGAGGGACTGCACCGGGCGCTGCTGAACCCGCAGGGCCCACGGGGGTGCACAGCGCCCCTGCGGAGCTGTGGATGGACAGGTGGAGCGGCTTGTTTTGTTGGGCAGGACTTGGGTTGGCAGCTGCTGGTATGCTCCATTAGTTGTGAATGGACTATGCTGCTCAGCCCTGGTGGATACCGGGTCTTCAGCGACAGTTTTAAGACCTGATGTGGTGGGAAGGGGGGATCGCATCCTCCCTACCATGGTGAAGCTTCAGACTGTGACGGGAGAGCGGGCCCCCATGCTAGGGGAACCACTGCTCACCCTGAGTGTGTGGGGGGGGGGGGAGTCAGTCCGCTGCTCTGTATGGGTTGCAGACCTGGAAGACTGTATACTGGGGCTGGATGTACTCAGGGCACTGGACTGCGTTATTGACACAAGGGGGGGGACGCTCTCGTTCCCTGACGGTGGTGTTGTTCGGATGTTGAGGCGGCCACCCCAACCTGATCACCCTGCGGCCCACACCCTTTCTGAGCTGGCAGCCGGCTCCTCCCCGGACCTGACTGGTAGTCCGGCCGCCCCCAAGGACCCACTTACACTGACCTCAACTGCACCCCATGCCGCTTCATGCCCTCCCCTTCTCCCTAAGGAACCGTCGGAGTTTCAGCTGTGAGGGGGGTGTGGGAGGAGAATTGCGATGGACTGACTGCTAGCGAGCAGGCCTACTCTGGCAGCTGCTGCTGGACTTTAAGGACTGCTTCTCCTTCTCAGAGGATGATATGGGCCACACTGACCTCATTCAACATGACATCGATACTGGAGATGCACAGCCCATTCGGATGAGGCCTAGACGCCTCCCCCTGGCCAGACAGGCTGCAGTGGAGAGGGCTCTGCAAGAGATGCAGCGTGCTGGACTCATTGAACCATCCACCAGCCCCTGGGCCTCCCCGGTTGTTATGGTTCCAAAGAAAGTGAAGGATGACTGGCGGTTCTGCGTAGATTTCCGGCCTTTGAATAAGGTGACAAAGAAGGACCCATATCCTCTACCGCGTATAGATGAGACCCTTGACACTGTGGCGGGATCTTCATGGTTCTCCTCCCTAGACCTACGCAGCGGGTACTGGCAGGTACCCCTCGCACCAGATGCCAGACCAAAGACTGCATTTATTACCAGCGGAGGCTTATGGCAATTTAAAGTTCTTCCTTTCGGCCTCTGCAATGCCCCTGCCATGTTTGAGAGACTCATGGATAAGGTGCTCACTGGAATTCCCCGCGGAGAATGCGTGGTTTACCTGGATGACACCTTGGTCCATGGTGCTTCTTTCCACGCTGCCCTCGGGGCCCTCAGACGGGTCCTGGAGAGGGTATTGGCAGCAGGGCTAAAACTCAACCCAAAGAAATGCTGCTTAATGCGACGTGAGGTTGTGTTCCTGGGCCACCGACTGGGGGCCGGGGGGGTCGGCACCATGGATGATAAGACCCAAGCTGTTAAGGACTGGCCCACCCCAAAATCTGTGCAGGAGTTAAAGAGCTTCCTGGGCTTGGCGTCGTACTACAGACGGTTTGTAAGGGGTTTCTCCTGCATAGCCGTGCCACTGTTCCACCTGCTCCAAAAGGGTGTGACCTTCCAGTGGACAGCAGGCTGCCAGGTAGCTTTCACCTCACTGCAGGAAGCCCTAGTGGGGGCCCCAGTGCTCTCTCCACCTGACCCCACTCTGCCCTTTGTCCTTGACACAGATGCCAGCAGTGTTGGATCTGGTGCAGTGCTAGCCCAGGTGACACCCGGCGGGGAGAAAGTGGTGGCATACCATAGTCGGGCCTTCAACAAAGCTGAGCGCCGCTATTGTGTCACAAGGCGGGAGCTGCTGGCAGTGGTATGTGCCATACACCACTTTAAGTACTACCTCGGGGGCCTCCACTTTACGGTCAGAACTGACCATGCTGCCTTGCAGTGGCTCATGTCTTTTAAGGAGCCAGAGGGGCAGCTAGCACGCTGGATTGAGGAGCTGCAGGCTTATGATTTTGAGGTCGTGCACAGACCTGGGGCCCAGCACAGAAACGCAGATGTGCTTTCCCGCAGACCCTGTGCCCAGGATGAATGCCACTACTGTGAGAGGAAGGAAGCTCAGGAGGAGGACCAATTGGTGCCCGATGTAAAGTGTGCTGTGGCGGGGGTGGAGGAACGGCCATCCAGTCAGAGGCTGGTTGCTGTGGATGCAACGCAGTGGAGACGTCAACAGGAGGAGGATGCTGACATCAAGCCAGTGCTTGGGTGGATTGAGGAACAGCGACAACCCCAATGGGAGGAAATCGCCATGTTGTCACGGGCCACAAAGGGACTCTGGTCCATGTGTAATGCCTTGCGGCGGCATGATGGAGTGCTACAAAGGGGCTGGGTCCTTTTCCCCGCACAGAAGGGGAAACCGCTATATCCTCACAGCTATGGACTATTTCACAAAGTGGCCAGAGGCATACAGTTTACCTGACCAAGAGGCCGAGACAATTGTGGATGCTCTGGTGGAGGGGATGTTCAGCAGATTTGGGGTGCCTGAAGTAATCCACACGGACCAGGGCAGGAACTTTGAGTCCCGTGTGTTCGCGGCCATGTGCGAGAAACTAGGCTTCCATAAGACCCGTACAACACCCCTCCACCCACAGAGCGATGGACTCGTTGAGAGATTTAACCGTATACTGGCAGAGCAACTGGCGCTAGTGACGGCTAAACACCAACGTGACTGGGACAGTCATGTTCCCCTGGTCCTCGTGGCATATCGTTCGGCGGTCCAAGACTCCACTTCGTGCTCCCCTGCCCTCTTGATGTTGGCCAGGGAGATCAGGACTCCAGCGGAGATGATGATGGGCCGACCCCCCGATGCTGATGGGGACCAACCAGGTCCTGACTATGCGAGGAAGCTCCAGGATCGCATGGAGTCTGCTCATGACTTTGCTAGGAGGAAACTGATAAGTGCGGGAGCGCGGCAGAAGAGGAACTACGACGTCCATTCCAGAGGCCGACATTTTAAGGTGGGGGAACTAGTCTGGGTGTACAACCCCCAGAGGAAAAAGGGCAGATGCCCTAAGCTGAACAGTGACTGGGTTGGACCCTGTAGGGTTCTGGAACGTCTGGGGGAAGTGGTGTATAGGGTACAACTGCCCCCTAGGGGACGGAGAGTCGCCCTGCACCGGGACAGACTGGCTCCCTATCGGGGTGCGGCCACTTCACTGGCACAACAGGGTGGGCCGCAGACAGACCTGGACTCCACCCATACAGACTCTGCCACCACCATTGTGACAGCCCCTACTGTGAGCCCTGTGAGCCCTGGGCCCACAGCCACTTTGGACGTGGCCCCTCCCCCACCTCCCTCCGGGCGCCTTCGCCCAAGGAGGCACCATAGACCACCAGGCCATCTGAGAGACTTTATCCGCCCTTGTGGGCAAGGGACTTTGAGGGGTCGGGGTAATGTAACGGACTGGGTTACAAGTTAGTTGACTGTGTTATCAGTGTTTTGTGTTCAGAATTGCCAGTTACTTATGGCATAGTTGGACCACACCCACAGCATGGTGATTTACTGAGTGTCCTTGAATGTGCAGTAGTCTAGAAGCCGGTTGGCCTGTCAATCAGATCAGCTACCAATGACAGAGAGTCTGGAGGAGAGCAGGTGTGTGGTTGGCTGACAGTATTCGGGGTGCGGGGGTTAGAGAGAGTGTGTGTGTGTGTGTGTGTGGGGCGGAAGAGAGAAGAGTGTCGGGGGTTATGCTGTTGCTGTAGAGCGCACTTTTTTCCCTGTTCCCCCACGGGCTACTGTTCCCACAGTAGCCCGTGTTACTATTCTGAATAAACACCGGTAACCGGAACGCTGATCGTCTGTGTCTTCTGTCGAGGGACGCTACAGTATTTTTTTTTTTATTAAATAACCTAAAAAACTATGGCTGACTGTACCTTTAAAGTATCTTTATAGCAGTTTTTTACAGTGTATGTCTACACTCACTGATGGTGATGTTGTCCCATGGATTACTAGGGAGAGGTGGTAGAGTTGGGAAGATACTGGTGTCAGTAGTCCAGTAACCACGGAAACCCTTCTCTTGGCTGGCTCCGTTACTAAGGAAGCGGATGACGACTGTGTTACTAGAGATGTTGATGAGGGGTGGAGGGGCAAATCCGCAGAATCGACCTGCAGAATAGAGGAGAATAAATTATAGTTTTCCACCATTGTGCGTTATGTGACCTGACACATAAATTGTGGACGGTATTTAAAGTTCGGAGACCCACCGAGTGATGCCATCGTTTCACCATTGATGACCTCCACATAGTCCACACAATTTCCTAACAGGTTTACAGCTTGCAGCTCAAAGTGAGTGAAGGCTACATGAATACTTCTTGATGAAGAAACGTTGATGCGCCACGTGCAGACAGTCTGGGCTTGGTAGTCATCAGGCCAGTTAGGAGAAGTAATTTCACCCTGATCACTGCTGAAAGTCCCTCCACATGGAACTGAAGTACAACAAGAAGAAACAGGAGGGAAGGGAATAGAGTTTGAAAAGAGGAAAGGAGAAGATTTAAAAATATTATGAAAATTAGATATTTAAAGCTTTACATTTTTAAATTTTCCCTCGCAGTCTTATGTTATCTTACCTTCTGTAGCGTCCACTGCCCTCCAGGTGGCAGTGAAGCCTGAGTCAACCACTTTGTCGTTGGAGGAGAAACTGATGTGAAGCGTATTCCCATCACTCACCATGTCTGCAGGAGGCACGTGACTGCAGTGGGTACCTGAGGTAATATGAAAATGTGTTAGAAGCTCTGTCCTAGGAGTTCATTTCATAATAAAAATTCCCCCCAAAAACTGCAGATATGTGTTTGAGACATTTAGGGCTGATCACATGTGACACCACTATCTGTTCAGTGCTATGCCTGGCAAACTGATTAATGGCACTTTACTACACAGTAAAAAAGGGTTATTTGAGTATATATTCTATCTCAATAAGGTGCTTGTACCAGTCTGTTTAATGCCATGGTTCTTTAGCACATGGTGGTTATATAACTGAGTGGCATTCTGGAAGTGAAAGCTCCTTGTGGGGGTCAAAGGTTTTTCTTTTATTTGTTACCGGTCTGTAGGTATTTTTACTTGGGTAGAGATTTATTTGTCTACTTTGGGCTTCTGGTTGCCATGCATGCTATGCAGATGTTCAATTTTTTTTAGCCTGACAAATTTTAGGTTTTATCCTGACATCACAAATGATCAAACTTTAGACATTATAATGATTGGTTACATCACTGTCATTGTGTCACAACAACAAGAGGCTGCACTGACTGTGCTGAAATGTCTGCGCTGGTGTCTAACATGGAAAGAAGGCAGATCCTCACATACCCAGACTTCCTGTTTTGTCTGAGAGTCTGACTTTGTCATTTAGGCACAAATCACTCTCCTCCAGAGAGAAATTGTGGAAATGGAGGTGAACCAATTTGCCTTCAGGCACTTGAATGTTCCACTGGCACTGGGCTGTGTTGCTGTAGGTGCCAGGGTAACCCATAGAGGACAGAGTGCCACCAGTACCAGTCAGGTCCTTTGGTCCCCCACAGCCTGATGCTACATAGAGAAGACAGAGAGAGAAAACTGGCATTACACTTTGACTTTGTCACATATTGTCACAGTGGGGAAACGAAGTATGTTTAAAGAGCTGGATTCATACTGTGCTCATTGTAGAGGTGTCGGCGGATGACATTTGTTATCCACGGGATGTAGGCAGAAGAGCGGGTGAACACAGAAGGCTTCTTATCCATAATGCATCCAATAGGGCCAAAGCTAGTTATGCCATGAACTTCCCATGGATCGCCAATTTTATCCTGGCAAACCAGGGGTCCCCCTGAATCCCCCTGTCAAGAGCAGAACATTAAAACACTAAAGTGGTTTTGTTGTTCTTTTAAAAGATTAGATAAGATAACTTTATTTAGTCCCACACTGGGGAAATTCACCTGTTAGAACCTGACAAGAATCAAAAGGGAAAGTGAAATCAAAGCCACACTACCAAGAGTAGTTAAATCCAAAGTTATTTATCCTGAGTGAGAGGATGTTGAGAGGTGAGAGGTGTTGTCTGTAATGGACATTAGCTTGGCTATCATCCTCCTCTCACCCACCTCATCTATGGAATCTAGGGGACTGAACTGGAAAGAGCTGACCCTCTTCCCCAGTCCATTAAGTAGTTTCCAGTTTCTCTCTGTGCTCCCATCTCACCAGCAATGCTGACCAAAAGACATCAGCCTGCCCAACAGATGGAGTCTTTAGCCCTTCTTGTACAGAAATTAAGCGTTATCCGACCAGACCAGTTTACTGTTAAGATAAACCTCAATTTATGGCCGCAATATAGCTCCTCTTATAGTTCTTCTTTTACCTGACAAACAGACTTGAGCTCATCAGGCAGGGTATAACCACAGCAGATCATGGAGGTCTTGACCTGGAACCACCAGTAATCCATCCTGTTACAGGTGTCATAAGGCACCACAGGCAAGGCGACCTGGTTGAGCGCTTCTGCAGCTTTAGGGTTAATTGAATTACCTGATAAACACACAGAGTCATTTCAGTTGTTACAGAAGCCTCGAGATTGACGCAGGAACATTAAAAAAGAGGCATTTACGCATTAAATCCAGCAGAGGGCATGCTAAATATACAATTCTGAGGTGATGCAGTTCTAGTTCTTTGTAAATAAATATCACTTTAACACAGCTCTGAAACATCAGGCTACAATTATTTTATCAGAGGCTGCTAATGAACATGACAAGACAAAAACAGCACCAGTTTCATCTCCCCAGCCGGTGGCGTAGCACTTCTTTCCCTCAGGTAGGGCTTCCTCTTCAGATGGAAGGCAAGCAAATGATATCTCATCAGTGGGTGTCACCTCTCCATCCAGTCTGACCAAGGCAATGTCAAACTCCACCGAGGGCACTGTGGGGTACTTGAAGCCCTCGTGGCGATAGATACCAGATATGTTGAAGCATCGCTCACTCGGCTCCGTGTAGGTCAAGTTGTGTTTGCCGAGGCACATGCGCCAACGCTCCAGCTCATCAGCGTATCTAGGTGGGAAATGAGCAGATGAACTAATGCTAATGCTTTACACTGTACCTGTCACTGTCAGTGCACTGTGTGACATAAAGCTGTATCTGTTTGGATTGTGGGATTTCTAGTTCCACAAAATTGTATCTATCATATATATGTATACTCGAAAGGCTCCATGGTGCACCAGCGCCTCTATTTCTAAAGAACACTGTAGCCTATTAGCCAAAGCGTTGAGGCATTTCTAACAAGGCATTGTTCCCACACTGTAATAAGCCCGAGGTAACAGTGCGCACACACACACACACACACACACACACACACACACACACACACACACACACACACACACACACACACACACACACACACACACAGATAACTGCCTCCTGAGATTACACAAATGGGCTTCTAGGAAGTTTAGGAAAACTTTTGCAGAAATAAAAGCCAATAAAAGCCAGACTTAAATGTCATTTCTTTGTAACTGACTTGAAAAACTTTTTTTTGGAACACATTACTAGAAATAGTACATGTATTTATTGATGAGGGAACTGAACATGTACCTTATAAAGCAGTGGGCTGCTGTAAGTACCCAGTTCTTATGAATAAGAGTACCACCGCAGGTATGGGAGAATGTGGGTTCTGGCTGACTGGTCGGCCAGACCTGAAACAAGCAGAGAAGAAACTCACTAAACAGGATGATGATGATGATGATTAAATGTGATGAACAGCATTGGGTTCAGATCTGTACAGTCAATCAGAAAATTAATATAGGATACAGAAAAGGACACTGATATCATATTGTGAGGAAACTGTAACTGCACAGGTTATGTACTCGTGAGGCTTTTTAATGCCGTTTGTTTTCATCTTTCTGTGAATTTTCCTCACTGGCACATGGAGATTCTCACCTGCATGGACACTTGCCAGGGCCAGGAGTGCGGTGTGGCTGGCTCTCCATTCACAATACGTGACACAACAGCAGGAGGAATGGCTGGTTTCCCACATGTGCTTGGCCAGTCTGGAAAGGCAAACACCCACATGTACAGAGTCTCTCGAGAAATGATTTGTTTGTGCACTGTACAGGCTACACAAACAAATCTGTGCCTGTGTAAATAAAGCCTGAATAGACGACACGTATCAGCAGCTAACAGACTTGTGTTTTTTTAAAATAATTTTCCAGTTGTATCAGGTTTAAACTGTGTGGTGTGTCCTAATGATTCTGGCTTTTAGTAATATGCACACATACTGCAATGTCTTTATCTTCATTCAAAAATAATACGATGCTCCTGCAGCAAAATTTAGCTAATTGATGTCACAACATGGACATGCGTGAAGATATAAATTTATTAATCTACAGACTTCCCACTAAACTGTCCCAGTCACTCTTATCACACATTTTCTTCCTTTGTACTCATTTTACTTGCGTCATTCTATTCACAGGGCGACCCTGCATGAGCCTGAATGAGTAAAATCTCCTAGGCAGTGGAGCCCATCTATAAAACTATTTTCAGCTATCGGTTTGGCAGGGCCCTGCGCCACCTGGGGCTCATTGGCAATTGAAGAATGGAAATCAGGTGACAACCGGAAAGTTAGTAGGAAAAGTCGGCACATCAAATCACCTTGCTGTACTGCACATCTGGGAGACAGTAAAGAGGGTGTGAAGAAAGAATAAGCAGAAATCATGAATCAGATGAATGTGTGAAAATGTGTCTGTGCAACAGCTGTGCTAAACTCTTATCTGGGGGTCAGTTTAATTGGCTAGTGGGAACTACTGCCCAGCTGAAAGTGTGTTAGTTAAGATTAAGAAATACTAAACAGAGTGATCGATTTTATAAAATAGCTGCAGGTATTGAAGCCGTGCTGTGACAAATTGCAGGTCCTTTATTTCATCCGTGCAGAGCTCCACTGTCCCTAATTATGGCAAATGCTGCCTGATTGTTTCAGTACTTGCAGCAGTGTTTAACAGCGATGTTAAATGCAGCGCACTAATTTATTGTTTTGCCACTTGGATTCAGTGTGACACGCTGACAACGTGACATCTGATATATTACTGCCTTTTAAGGTTGTCATTGCTAATTTATTAGCAAAGAAATGCTTCTTTGCGCACACAGTCGACACTATATTCTATTGAAAGACCTTTGAGCTGTCTAATGCTACAGGGAACAAATGTGAACCTGAACCTAGCGAACAGGAAATCTAAAACAGTGCACCGCAACAGGCCTTGTATAACTGATGGGAATAAACAGATTGTTTATGAGTTCAACACAGATCAGTCGATTTATTTTCGTAGAAAAGTGTGGATCGATGCAGCTTCACCTATGCAGTCTAGGTGCTTGTAATAAACTGTGTGGGGCTGGAGCAGATACTCCACCTATGATGATGTTGTCCCAGGGATTGGGCTGAACAGGTGGCTCAGTTGGAGCAAGCAGGCTGGGGTTTGTTGTCCAATAGGCCCTGAAACCTTTAGCTTCAGTAAGCAAGTCTGTATGGAAACGAATCAGCAGCCTGTTGCCATTTGTCTGGATGGGATCAGGCAGCGTAGTTCCACAAAACTGACCTGAAAGGATTGATGACAAAAAAGTTTGTCCACAGTTCCAAAGTGACACAAAAAAGCTTCTTCAATTAACCGAAGCAGGACTTTCAGTTACTTTCGCTCTGCAGGTACAAATTATTTGGGGAACAGACATTGGCAGCTGTAAAAACCTGCTTACCATAGCTTTGAATCAGTGCAGAAGTCAGATCATTGATGTCATAGACCATTATGTTATCATAGCATGTGGACGTTAGGGCATCTTTTGCTTCGAGGTCAAAATGGGTGAATGTCAGCGTGATTTTTTTTCCCGAAGGCACCTTGATGTTCCACATGCACTCGGTGTTGGCCTTGTAATTCATGGGCCAGTCCTGGGACTTGATAACTCCGGTTTCCTCCTTTGAAGAAAAGCCACAACCCAGGATTTCTGAAACAGACAGGGGAAATGATAGAAAACTGCACGAGAGCCTACTATGAAGCATAGTATTGAATGTAACTGGCTATTTACTCCGTTGCATTAAGTATAACTTTGAAGCATTTTTAACTTCTTTGATTATTTTGAATTTATTTTAAACTTTTCATTATTCATTTTTCATAAACAATTTAATATGATGGACAGTTTAAAACATTCACCTTCACTGCACAGCTTACATGATGATGGCTAAAACATCCATTAAAACATATTAATAATTCAGTATATTTACCAAACTCATTTTTGACACAGCACTGAAGCCTGCTGATAACCTTTATGTGTTTTATTCAAGTAGACAGCGGGAGTTTTAGCGTTATATTTTTACACTGTGTGATTGGTGCTTTAACTTTTTCTTCACCAGATGTGCAGCTGCAAATTCTTCTCTAGCTTCATAACTGTGATTAAA
This sequence comes from Simochromis diagramma, assembly GCF_900408965.1. NCBI lineage: Eukaryota > Metazoa > Chordata > Actinopteri > Cichliformes > Cichlidae > Simochromis > Simochromis diagramma. The sequence continues at coordinate 4,844,311 of NW_024386792.1, read as the reverse complement.
ATAAAGAAAGGAGTTTTATCATTTTCTTTGGATGCTTGTCACTATGCACTCCTGCGCTTTGATAGAGCTCTCCCTATTTATGCAACAACTATATTTCTCCGCTAATTCCAAAAGGCACAAAAACAGCACTGCACGTGAGTAAAGCATGGCAGTGGTAGCATCATGCTTTGGAGCTGTTTTTTCTTCAGCCGGAGCTTTATGCAAGGTGAAGGGAATTACAAACCGTTTCAGATATTTGTCAGTTTTGATACAAATCTTCAGGTCAGACAGATGAAGATGAAGAAGGGTTTTGCCTTTCAGCACAGCAATGACCCAAAGCATACAACAGAAAGACTGGCTTCACCAGAAGAACATCAAAGAACATTAAAGTTTTGTAACAGCAAAGCCAGAACCCAGACCTGAACTCAGGTGAAAATCTGTGGGACGAGTTGAGGAGGACCGTGCACAAGAGATACTCTCGTACTTGGACAGATTTGGAGTGGGGGCAAATATTGCCAAGTTGCGATGTATCATGGTGATAGACGCCTACCCAAAAAGCAAGAGGTGCTTCAAGCAAGCATTAATTAACTTTGTGAATGTTTATGCAACCAGGCTATTGTAAGTTTAAACAGATTAAAAGGTATAAATGTGTTTTTGAATGGAATTTTATGGGTTATAGATCACACTGAAGGTGTAAAAAATCCTTGACACGATTTATTTTTAATAACAAAAGCCTGGCATTTTTACAGGGGAGTGTAGACTTTTTATATCCACTGTAAATATGTGACAGAGGAGGAAGGATTTTATGTTCTGTCTAAATGAGATGCTGTACTGCTACAGCATTATGTGCCTCAGGTGTGGAGGTGCTCCTGTGTGTTTGCGTGTGTGTGTATTCGCGTGTGTGTTTTGCACTCCTGCGAGTGTGTTCATCAGCGCTCAGTACCTGTGATATCCTCAGGGTACACAGCCTCCCACTTGGCAGAGAATCCGCGGTCTGTGAGGCGACTGTCAGACTGGAAGGTCACAGATATCGTGTCACTGGCGCTGACCACCACTGGGGGAAGGATGTAGCCACAGTGTGTACCTGGATCGGCGAGAGGAAGGAAAGAGGAAAAAGGGAAGGTATGAGAGAATGAAACAAAGCAGAGGAGAGAGAGACAGTAACATCAGCTTCTAATGAGTAAAACATGTTGCAAATTAAGACGAACCCTTCACTAAGTTCAAAAAATCAGCATACATATTGGCAGATACACATGCCACATTATTAGGAACATCTGACTTGGATTACAGGACAAATTCAAATTCAAATTTTATTTGTCACAGACACAACCATACACAGTATCACATGAGGTGAAATGCTTGTGGCTGTGCAATGCAATGCCCAACCATTAAATGACAGTGGTTTTACAGTATTTACAAATTTACAGGTTATACAAAATTTACAGATTTAACTTAGAAATTTACAGTAAAAAATGTGCAAATAGCAGAAAGAGATTATAAATTATAGGAAGTATGCATGAAGAAAAACCAGCGTGCATGTGGTGATTTGTGTGGGAGAGTCCAGTCCTACACCTGGTTCAGGCCCCAAATAGCCTGGGGGAAGAAGCTCCTCCTCATTCTCTCTGTTTTGGCCTTAAGGGAGCGGAAGCGCTTCCCAGACCTCAACAGTGAGAAGAGTCCATTGTTGGGATGGGAGAGGTCCATCATAATCTTCCTAGCTTTGGACTTGCACCGCTTGGTGTAGATGGACAGCAGGTCAGGGAGCTCTGATTGAATGATGCGTTCGGCTGAGCGCACCACTCTTTGCAGATCTCGTCTGTCCTGCTTGGTGCTGTTCCCAAACCAGGTGCAGATGTTTGCCGTCAGGATGCTCTCAATGGTGCAGGAGTAAAGTTCTTGAGCACCTTCAGTGGCAGATGGAAGTCTCTAAGTCTTCTGAGGAAGAAGAGACGCTGACGGGCTTACTTAACCAGGGTGTTGATGTGACAGGACCATGACAGGTCCTGAGTGATTTGGACACCCAGGTATTGGAAACTGTCCACTCTCTCCACTGGCGTGCCACTGATAATGAGGGGCTTGTAATTCCTCGCCTGCTTTGTAGTGAAGTCCACGATCAGCTCCTTAGTCTTGCTGACGTTTAGGAGGAGGTTATTCTCCTGGCACCAGGTCTCCAGGTTCCTAATCTCCTCCAGGTAGGCCGTCTCGGTGTTGTCGGAGATCAGGCCCACAACAGCAGTGTCGTCAGCAAACTTGACAATGGAGGTGGTGTCTGATGTGGCTACACAGGCATAAGTGTACAGTGAGTACAGCAGGGGGCCTAAAACACAGCCCTGAGGCGCTCCAGTGCTGAGTGAGATGGAGGGGGAGACTTGTTTTCTCAAGCTCACTAAATATAATATGGACTGCCATATTGACATGACAGAACCATGCACTTGCTGTTGCTCAGCTAGTGACTGCGGAGGCCATCTGAGTCAAGTGAATCGCATGCAAGAATCCAGTCCAAGATGGTATGTGCTTTGTGACACGGCGTGTTATTAAGAGATCCATATACAGTGGTCATACAGAGGCATGGTCAATGAGGGACGAAGTGTGCCAAGAGTATATCACCACGAGCCTGAACTCATGACATAATTCAGAATGAAAATCTGACACCACCAGCTGAATATCACAGCAGAAATTAACTAATCAGGCCTGGCAATGTTTTTCTCACCTTCCGCTGTCGTATGCTTCTGTAGTCCACTGATGAGCTTTCAGAGTCTTTTTATTACCTCAAACCTGTCGTGTTGTTCTTCTCTGACCTTTGCAATCAACAAGGCATCTGTTTGAGATCATTCTCTAACAACCCTACTGATGGCTGTGAATGAAAATCTCAGGACCGCATGATGTGCCGCTAACATGATGCATGGTGTGGAGGACGTTGTGTTAATTACTCTGCAACTCCATAGATACATATTGTGAGCACGATGACTTATGAACAATGCACACTAGACACTTTATCCTTAAACCAAAGGTACTTCATATGGACTACATGAGCTGATCAGAATTTGGAGAACTTTACAGAGAGAAAAATAATTATTTGATCCCCTGCTAAATTAGTGACATTACTCACTTATAAACAAACGAAAAGGCTCTACTTTTGATTGTAATTTCATTTTTATGAAGGGAGACAGAATAACCAAAAGTTATTAATTGATTTGCGTGTCATTGAGTGGAATTATTTGAATCCCAAGCACAACATGACTCACTACTGTGAGGTTTAATAATCCTTGTTGAAAAGCACAGTGGTAAGGCATTTATTGTAATCTTTCACCAGGTTTGCAAACATCTCTGTTCTAAATCCTTTAGCTTTCTTGACTGCCACTTGTTAAGACAAGAATTTCTATAGGACTGAGCTCTGGGTAGACCACTCCATGTCCTTAATGTGCTTCTTCTTTAGCCACTCCTTTGTTGCCTTGGCGATCTGATTTGGGTCATTGTCATGCTGGAAAACCCATCCACGACCCATCTTCAGTGATGAGGGAAGGAGGCTGTTCTCCTCTATCACCCTGGGTCAACACACCTGAATCGCATGATTAGTTTGTTACCAGGCCTCTGGGGAACTTCAGGACATGATGAGGAGGTCATTTAGCCATTTGAATCAGCTGTGTTGGATCAAGGACACATCTAAAACCTGCAGGACACCAGCCCTCGAGGCCTGGAGTTGGCCACCCCTGGTGTAATCATTTGAAAGTGAGTTTATTCCCAGTGGGATCTAGGATTAGATCCCAACTTTTACATCATACTGAGTCATTTTTTTTAACACTTAAACATAAATATACTAATATACGAATTATACTAATTTGTGACCATTAGAAAATAGCAAGAAAGTGAAATGCTGAAGCGCAGTCAAAAAAACAGTATTTTGATACAGTCCTCCTTGAAATTATCTTAGAAGTTAATGAATCTTTCACAACATCCTGCTTTTGGGCGTAAAGAACACAAGGACTTTTGTCATATTTCTTATTGTTATTTTTCCTTTGTGTTTTGTGCACAGAAACATATGCCCTAATCTAAAAGTATGCCCCACTAAAACACCATTTGCTTATCTGTGAGTGTTTCACGGAAAGAGTGCGTCTCAGTGCTTTAGTCCTTGAGTACTGAGCAATAGATAAAGCTGTATCAGCCTCACTGCAGCCCCTGAAGTGAATAATGAGAGGTAATTTATAGTTTGCTGTGCTCTGTGCGACCCAACTCCTAATCAACAGATTTACAGACGCAGCAGAGCGGCTGCAATAAACACAAGCCAACGGCCTCACATTCATGTGCTTCTCTCACAGGTCAACCGAGCTAAATTGCAAAAAAAAAAAAAATAAGCATGCAGCATGTAGTCAACCAAGACAATGCAAGAACAAAATAGAAGTAATGGCTCACCTAGAGTGCTGTATTTGTCTGAGATGATCAGTTTGTCCTCCTTGCACATTCCAGTCTCTCCTGTGATGGCCAAGTCAGTGATCTGTAGCTTAACCAGGAATCCTTTGGACACAGATATCTCCCAGGAATTATTTAAATGGGCAGGATATGGATTTGGGAAACCTGATGACTGAAGAACTCCTTTACGTCCATCAAGGATTTCTGGGCCACCAGGTCCTGTAGCGAAACCAGCACTTGGTAATACTTCCTTCTTGTTTTGCTAATGTTAACATCTTTTAACATTGGGGGGGGGGGGTTCAGGCTTTGGAGAAGGTGCTTACCTGAAGTTGTGGCAGGTGGAAGGGTTTGTGTGGTGGGTGCGGTCGTGGTGGTGGTGACAACAACAGGAGGAAGGCTGGACTTTGTGTACGTTGCACTGAATCCTTTTGAAGTCAGACTGTTGTCAGATTTGAAGCGGACCACCATCGTGTTGCTGCTGATTTCCAGCGGCTTCGGCATGGTTCCGCCACATAATTTACCTGTGATGGATTACACGTCTGTGACAAGGCGATAGACACTTACGCAGCCTTGTGTAAGAACAACAGCTTTGACATTGGTAGCTGCTACGTGTTGCTTGAGAAGTGAAGTCAGATGGAGACAGATTTAAATTCATTAAGATTAAAATAGACTCGAGAAACTTGGCCCATTGTACAGCTTCTCAAACTTTTAATTGAGCTCATCTTTTATTCATGGCCCTACAAAGTTGACATTGTTAATGTTGAACAAAGCCCACAGTCTATTCTGACATTTTAACACATCCCGTTTTCCTCTTAGTCACATATCCAGCTTTGATGTAAACTCTACTGATGAGTGAAAACATTTTGGTATGTAAAGAAGAACTGTGGATTTTGTTTGTAATTTGTGCCATGCTTACCTGCTAACTGAGGGCTGGCCTGGTTGTAATCATAGACCTGAACAAAGTCTCCACAGGCTTCAGGGACCAGGTCAAAAGAGGTGAATGTCAGTTGGACCGTTTCACCTTCAGGCACTGTGATTCTCCACTGATTCAAAGAGCAAATGCACAGAAAGAGTGTGAAAGGCTGTGTCTGCTATGGATTTAAAGAGAGACTATTATGTTAATTTCCAACTCCACATTTATCATTCTTGGACTATAGGACAGTAGCTTTTCACCATTTACTCTGTTGCAAACAAGACACTTTAACTACTCCCCATTTAAGCCAACTGCATTCTGATTGGCTGCCCCTTGCAAAAAGGTTTAGGTGGACCCTGAAAGGACCATATTAAGGAAACCCCCTCTTATTGACATCAGCAGGCCCAAGAGTAGAAATAACTGTGTGAAGTAGTGTGTTCAGAGCAGTCTGAAACACTAGCTTTACTAGCAAATACACTGACATTATTCTTTTAAACACTGACCATATTTAATATGAGCATCCATCATTTTAACTGATGGAAAATGACAAAAGGCTTAATATTTGCCCTTTAAAATCATTTTGATGTCGTTTCAGTAATGCACAGCGCAGCCATCTGCATCACTCCTCATGTTCTCCTTCTACTAGTCTCGTGGTTTCGACATAGGCTACTGTAACTCATAAATAATTCTCTCACCGACTCTGCTCTTGTTTGGACAGACGGTGATCTGTCGAGCTCAAGCTCAGCCAGATGAAATCATGATGACAGCCAAATAATGCCATATGACTCCACATCCAAACCCAGCATGCAAAGCCGCACATCCGAATACACTCTGATTCATTTAGATGCGTTAATGAATGATCAGAACCACAAACGCCATCTGGGTGAGAATCGGAAACGTCTAGGCTCGTCTATGCTAATACATCACTGTCGTCAATGTTATATGAGATATTTAGGAGTATATATCTTTACCAATCCACTTTTGGCAATTAGATTTATTTTTGATTAGATTTTAAACAAAAAGCCCATAAATGATGTTCAAAATTAGGCGTAACCTATATCCTATATCTAAATCTATTCAAACAGACAACAGTTTCAGACATTAGTGGCATTTACAGGAAGCAGTAAGAACACATTTTTACTATTTGCAATTACTTACATACTATTCTTATTGCAAGAGACAATTAGCTCAGCTTTACACTGAAACCAAGTGGAACCACTTGCCTTGTTTAAATGTTAAACTCAAAGCCTCCTATTAGTCTGACTTTAAAGTTTTAAAGATGTTTACCTCTGTTGCTTATCTGGTCACATCAGTTTAATATCCTAAATGAGATATTTTTAATTTTCCTGAATTAGCTGTGTTTACGCTGCCACTGGATCTGAACACTGTAACTGTATTTGAAAGTCAGATACAGTGCTTTAGGAAATCGCTGGAGCTTGTGCTCCAGCAGCTCTCTAATGATGTTAACTTTTGTTTTTCAGATTACTTTTTGTGTGCGGATCAAACAAAACCGACAAACACGTTAATTACTGAATTTTAGACGTGTGTTTTTGAGCCTTGGAGACGGGCAGGGTGGTTTGTTTGTTATTTCTTTATGCTAATCAGGCTAATTATCTAAGTGGGTTTATTACGACCAACCTCCTTCAGCTCTGCGTGGAAAATGAAATCTGATATAAAAATGTCAGTTATAGCCGCTGTATCATACTGCAGTATGATACAGTCATGTAAGGGTCATTGGTGCTTCCTCAGATGATTCATATATGTTGATGATTGTTATATTTGCTTTTAATTGGCCTGTTTTCTCATTTCTAATTGCTCTTATTTCCCAGTTTTATATCCTTCTGCTGTCAGTATTACTTCACCTTATATAGTTTCATTTTTATCTCTTCATACAGTTTTTTTATGGGTTGCTTGTTTCCTGTCTTGTCCTGTGACGATGCATTAGATTTTTAACTTTTTTTAATGGTACAATATAAATTAAATTATTATTATTATCATTCAGATGTATAGTTCCAGTCTTAATGAAATGCTGTTGGATCTGAGCTGGTGTTTGTGTGTTTTAGTTCATGTGTGTGGCTCTACCTGGTATAGCACTCCGTTCGGGTAGTTTTGCTCTGGGAAGCCGGGCGTCATCAGATTCCCCTGATCACCTTGGAGAAAGCCGCCGGCTCCGGCTATTTCTGGCAACAGGGATGAAGGGCACTTCATTTCCACAGATAGTGCAAGGATACCCACAGCACACCCCTCCACCTACTCACCCCAGTTTTGATTGACCATCTATTACCCCTCGTCTCACCTTGCACCCATCCCTACAACATTCCCCTTCCAGGTCAATCGTGTAACGTAAGACAGAGATCCAACGTTATGTCAGGCTTATTTCCTCGATGAAGTCATTTCTTATAGTCTTACCTGATGTGAGCTGTGGAGCCACAGCTTTGTAATGAGCCTTGAAGCCTCTGTCTGTTTTTCTGTCATTGGTGTCAAAGTAGACCGTCAGCTGGTTTGTCAGCGACACCACTGGGTTCGGTTTATTGTAGCCACAGTATTTACCTACAAATATCACAGATAAGAAGCTGGTTTATTATAGGGGTTGTCCAACTGGTAATAGACAGCTCTAAAGTTACAATGATCACAAACAAGCACAACAAGACCACACAGTGAACAAAAAAGGGGAAAAAACCTGAATGACCACAAAAGGGGTAAGTCATTGCTTTCAGTCCGAATGTCTCTTTTATGTGCCGTGCTGGAGTGATCAAAAGTCTTTTACATGCATGTGTCAGAGGGAGGTACAAATAGCACTTATTAACAATTATGATGTCAGATTAGAATGACTTGAGGGGGTAGGGACAAATAAGTATATACTGCCTACTCCTTTTTAAACAAATAATAAAATGAGATTTTGTAATGATTGTGAAGGCACATGTTTGAAATAAACTGAACTGAACTGAACTTAAAGCTGTTTATTTCGCATCAGTTTATCACAACAAATGACATTGAGTTATGTAATATGTATGTAATAAATGAGGGCTTTATTGTAGTGTTAAAGACTTACAGTAGAACAATGGACACTGATTTGAATAAGCTTTGCATTTTATTTCTATATTTTTTCATATTTTTTCTTGACAAATTGTAGTTTGCAAATTAATCATGTTTTGGAATATTTTCAGTGTTGCATTTAGCAAGTTTAGAAGCGCCAGAGTTTGATTATCAGATCAAATTATCCGTGGCACTTATCTCTGAGTGCTTTCACTTGATATGCTTATCTCCTTTTTTCACAGAGGTGGGATTTACAGACCTCTTTGAACTCTTTGTATGATGAAATGGTTTTACAATTTGCAGCCTCATCAGGTTTGATCTTTTTTCATGTATTTTACTTTTTTTTTAAAGTCAATATATATATATATGAAATACAGAATTTCCCCTAAGGCCAAATATATTTGACTTTACTCTTTTACTTCACTTCTTCTACTTTGTCTTTCAGCTGCTCCCTTTAGGGAGGCCTCCATCTCTCCCGAGACACACCTAGCATCCTCCTCTGTCTCACAACTGTCTCACAAACCCTGTGAGTTTCCCTCTTTCCTCCTGCCTGGCAGCTCCTCCTGTCTCCTTCTCATTCAAACACATGTATTCAGTCGTGCTTATGTCTCTCCAGTGCGCACTTCCTCTCTTCCATCTGCTTCCTGGACTTATTGCAGATCACAATGTCATCTGCAAACATCACAGTCCACAGAGACTCCTGCCTGAACTCATCTGTCAACCTGTCCACCTAATTTCCCAAATATAGTCCCATTCTTTAAATCTGTGCCCTAGTCTGGCGACACCAAATCCAAGTTCATGATATTATTCCTTCCCCATAAACTCTGCTGTGTGGTTAAAAACAGTGTTGGAGTTAGTGCTGAGTAATGTGCACTGAACCAGCGTGACCGTGTGTAGCTCACTAGCTGAGTCTGCCCGTGGAGAGATGAAACCCTTAGCCTTGAAAGGGCAGATGCCCATCTGTCCAGAAACTGAACACCATCTTTTAAAAATAATTTCCTATCCCCCACCCTGCCGGAAGGCTGGAATTTATGTGTGATATTTACCGATGATTCCCACTGAGTCTTGCAGTGTGATAAAGTCTGCTGTGCAGAGCTGGGTGTCCTCCAAGGCAAACTCCTCAAACCACAAATGGATCACCTGCAACACAAACACGCAGAGGTGTTTCATCTTTCTTTTTTGAATCTGAGAAGGCGCTGCTGAAGAGATAGGCGAGCGTGAGAGCTCGGTGTGAATTCTGACTGTGCGCGTGAGCACGCGTGCAAGAGCAGGTTTTATGTTCACTTATGTGTTCAAATACAGAGAAATTGAGATGCGTATAGATAACAGCCACTGTGTCGGGCATGCAGGAGGGCAGCCGTGCTGCCAGAGAAAGAAGGATCAAAGATTTGTTTTGTCCTCTGGGTCTGAGAAGGAAAGCTGAGGAGAATGAAGGAGACAAGGCAGCCATCTGTCCACACCGCTGCCACCGCACTCATCCCAGCTGTCCTCTACTGCTTGGCCTCACATAAGACAGTTTCCATAACAGTAATGTGACAAACTCTGCTGATCAGACAGCAGACAGAAGCACCGTTAAAGACTGTGAAATAGAGACACGAGTAAATGGTTTTGATCTGAACTAAAAAGAGAGATAATGTGACCGTGCTGAAACTGGTGTTCACAGGAAAATCATTTCAGACACTTAGAAGCCTGGAAATCTTTTCCCTTTAAACTATAATTATTTTTTTATTTATTTATTTTTTTTTAAAAACTTCTGATAAAGCCTTTTTATGGATGGAGTTACAAAACCAAGACCAACCGTGAAATCATCTCAAGAGAAGCGTTGTGGAGTTTTCTGAGCCACTATTACAGAGAAAACTCACCTCTGCTTTGCTTGAACCTGATCATAATAAGCTACTGTAATTTCTTGAATATGTAAATTAAAAGGATTACAGCTGTTAAGATAAAACTGATTAAAATTTTTAGATAAAAACTCTTGTTGGAGTTTGTTCTTTCTTTTTCAACTTTTCTTAGTGCATAATTAAATTTTCTTTCTAATTGTACTTTCTGGTGATATAATTTAAAGAGAGGCTGAAGATCGGAAGCGCTCTAATGATGATTCTCGTCACCTTCTCAGGGTCCACGGTGATGTGCCAAGCGCAGCTTTGGCCACTGTCGTAGCTGCTGGGGTAGTTTGAGCTGGTGAACGTGCCCGACTCTCCAGACATCTCTTGATGAGCCCCACACCCTAAGGTCAGCCCTGGAAATACATCAGATGGTTAAGCTCAGCCATCTTTTTTTTTTCTTTTCTTTTCTTTTTTAAAATCATGGCAATATGATCTCCATTTGAAATACAGCCACCCTTCATCAATTAACAAAACACCGTTCAATTCTATTCACTTCATTTTTATTCATATGGAGGCAAATCACAACAACAGTCACTGTACAATAACAAAAAAAACGCTCTTCCTGTGCACTCTGTAGCTCCTGGATTCATTTGTAGATTGCAGCATTAGGAGCCTTTGAGCTGACTGCGACAGCTGATTGCTGTGCTCTTATACCCAGTGCAAACCAGGAACCTGCTAAAGCAATTATCCTTCCTTAAAGACTGTGGGGTTTATACCCAGGGATTTGGGGTTTTCACTTCTTGACTCTGAATCCCGTTTCTTTATTCAATCCTCCTTTAGATTAAACAGGTTTCAGTTAATTTGTTGCTCAGCTTAATAGTTTGTATAGGGTTTTGTTATGTGTCAAATTTGTATGTCAGTGTCATCGTCTCTGTGTTTTGATGACTGAGGTGGACTGGAATAAGTTATTTTTCAGGTATTTGGTTATAAATAAAATGATATGACAGTCATTTTTGCAACACGCTGACTGAAGTGTGTTGTCAGTAAAGGCATGACCATTTATGATCGCACAAACACTTAAACACTTGAATTTCTTTTTATTAAAAAACACTATAAAGGCATGTGATTTTAAAGTCGAAGCCTTGGTGACAGCATTGATGACACTGTGTGGCATCCACAGTGTTGTGTGTTGTGCATGTTGCCAGAGAAGCTTCGGTCACGGCGTCTTTTTTTCTGTGGTGCAAAAGAAACACTCATCTGTAACAGAGTTTTTTCATGAGATTTACGTATTTGTTAAAGTGATGAAGACCAGGGGAAAATAATAATAATCATACAGTAATTCCTGATCAAAGAGTCAAATGTGCAGCACTCTTATTTGACAGCTGTTTTTCAGGAGCGAAGCACCAACTGATGAGTAACGTAAAAATCAATTTGTTTCTGCTGATAATCACCACTTTACGCCTCTCAGGCAACAAACAATTCGGGGTTCATTCTCCAAAGACAAAACAAGTCAGCTTAAATGTGTCTGCTTTCACAAAGCAGCCATTTTCATCTATTGAATTTCTTTTTTCACGCTTAAGGCCAGAATGAATGATTGTTTTGCTAAACTGGAGCTCTGGAAAAATAGAGGAGATGGTGTCTGTGGATAGTATTATAGTAAGGACCGCTGCAGTGGTGATGATGCATGCAATAAAATTAAACACAGTCATTTTACGATACCGAGAGCTCCTGTTTGTGCACCTTTTCTTGTGTGTGGCTTAATTTCTTAGGGATCAGAAAGTAAAAGCCCCTGTAAAAACCATTGCATGACTTGTTTACTTGTTCACATTAGCAAAAACTCATGTAGGCTTTTCTTACCTTTACTTCCATAACAGCAATTTATTAGCACTGGTCTTACATTTTCTGTTGCCCTGAGTCTGTTTCCTGCTCTGGTATTTGCTACAGAAAAGTCTGTGGAAGTCTTACAGCTAGCCCTCCAGTCAAAGAGTGCACTGTGTGTTTCAGTACAGTTGAGCCTGACATTAGTTCTTAAGGTATTTGTAAAAAACAAATAATTTAATGGCTTTAAAAATGTTGTATACGCATGTTTATATAAAAAAGGGGGAAAAAACTTTAGTAATAATATTTTTATAGTTTATAATATAATAACTGCTGAGATACTTTTCAGTCTGGGCCAAGGTGCAACTTCCAGAGTTGAAAAATTAAGCCAACACCAAAGTGTTTGGAGCTCCACTTCCTCTCTGTGCTTCTTGAGTTAGTCCATCATTTTAAAATGTCGGACTTTTTAGAATTAAAAATATATATTTACAGCCTGGTATAAAAAACAGTTTTGGTCTCTATGGATACGTATAACAACTCTGAGTAGGGTGAATTTTTTTTCTTATAAGTCATCTACTTATATACTGGAGTTAGAGGCCTGGCTGTGTTGATTCACAGGTTTGTGTGTGTGTGTGTGTGTGGGGGGGGGGGGGGGGGGGGGGGGGGTTAAAGTATTTTGGAGCATCTTAATGGATTTTCTGACTAACATCATGGTTTGTTGTATGGTACAGTCTGTTGTGTTTAGATGATATGAGCATCTCTTACATTGTGCCCATGCAATTTATGAATGCAGCTAGCTAACCAATTATTATTGGCTAAAAATTGAATGTAGCTGTACCCTAAAAGGAAATTCCAAAAACAGCATTAGTCCAAACCCAATGGGTGACGTCATGACAGTTACTGCCTGTGAAGTAGCTGAAGTATCTTTAGGCAAATACAGAACCTTGAGTTGCTCTCAGTGTGTTCGTTAGAGAAGCAATGTTGGGTAGAAAGCACGTAGGTGCAGAATGCCCAAGCAGGAAAGTGCTATATTAGAATCAGTCCATTTAAGACACAGCAGATGCAATCAAATCATTATTATGATGATGCATGTTGGTTATTTTTGTACTTTGCAATAATTACTTCAGATATTTTAGATGCTTTGAGAATTTTAGCTCAGTACATTCACTTTGGCATGTCTCTGTATACTGGCTTTGTTCAAATCAACAACTGAACAATCATTGACCAGTTATTTACCAGCAATAAAGATATTTTATTATGTATCAGCAATCTCTGCAAAATCTCCACGAGGAGCTACGAGATGCAACGTGTCATTCACACACATGTTCATGGTCAGCACACCAAACTTGTGAATATCAAAATTTGCCTAAAAAATGTTGGAATTTACATCATAAATAAGGACTAAGTTAAAAAAACGATTGATGATTTTTATTTTAGAAGAACATAATCAAGTATATAAGAGGTTTGAGAAAATCCTCAGCACAATATCGCTTCTCGTTTTGAAGTACCTCAGAGAAATGCTGATATTAAAAGGGAGCACAGTGTGTTTCAGCGGGTGTAAACACTCACCTTCTGTTTCAGAGTCAGCTTTGTCAACGAAGTAGATGACCACAAGGCCGATGCAGGCGCCGGTCATTGCTACGAAGATAAATATCAGACATATTTCCAGGGTGCTCATACCCCGGGAACGTCTGTGACCCTTCTCCAGATCCATTTTCCTCGCAGTGCAGGAGACGGTGCCTCGTCCAACAATTCACCCCTTTATTGGCCACACATTGAGGACCATATCTAAACTTTAACACTACAGATGGACCTTGAGCTCAGTCAGATGTGGTATTGCAGCACACCAGCCCTATAGATATGTTAGAGCCATAAATTTGTATCACATAATACAGTAACAGAAAGTTAATGAGTACTGAGGTGGCTGCTTCCCCAATCAACAGGTCATTAGGACTCTATCTTTAAAAAATACTGATATAGTTGATAAAAGGCAAAACCTCTGACAAAAAGAAGGAAATTTACATGCATGCAAGGATTATTTTATTTCAGTTGGTCATCACAATCAAAAAGCTGGAGTTCTCATGAGGAAAATTCATTATCTTGCATGTTTAATTTATAGCTCTTCCACACACTACACTCAGCATGTAATTCCCTGCTTGTCAACAGATTTTAATCAGCAATAAACCTTGAAGCAGAGGCTATCAGAGCTGTACAGCTACCACGTTGGACACTGGTAAGGCTTTGCTGGACTCCTTTTGCTCCGTTTTTTCTTAATAGTTTTGATTATAAAACCAGATGAAAAGTCAACACATCAAAGTTTTCCAAAAAAAGTGCCATCTGACCAGTTTTCAGATCCACAGGTGTCTCTCATGATCGGTGAGACATTTCAGGAACGAAAGAGAGTCGTAGTCGATGTGTTGTTAGTGACAGAAGATCTGCAAAGTTATTAAAATGGATCGTGAGGGGACATTTAGTTTTTATTATAAACTTCCATTGTAATGCGCCTAGTTGTTAAGATATTTCACTCTTGGTGGCACTAAAAAAGGCCATCAAAATCTATAAAATTTGTCTCTGGGAAACACAGATGTTCAGACTATTGTCTGTTAAATTGAATGGATATTCCTACACCACAATCCTGGTAGAAATAATGGCACAGCTAGAGGCCCAATAAATGCATTTGATAAATTGGCCTTGATCCAGACAAAAACTGAAACTCTTCCAAATGGTGACTGTTTTGTCCATCCAAAACTTTGCTTTCACAGACCTAAAAGAGTTCATTTCTCCACTGCTTCAGGTAAAGCAGACAATGGGATTAACTTCCTTTGCGGAGGTGCAGAGAGCGCAGAGTGACAGGGGCCGTGCTGTAACAAAAGCACCGAGGTTAGAGGTAATAAGTTTCACAATGGGGATCTTCATTTTGGCCTGAATCTCCATGCATACAAAGACGCTCGATTGGGTTTTTATCGAAATCATCTCCTAAATTCAGTCTGACCGTATTTGAATCTGAATCAATCTGTCCGCTGGTCCCCTTTAACACTTCATTTTCTCTCGAGATAAGGACTTTCCTTCTATTTTACAAAAGGCAACGGTGTGACAAAAGCTGCTTATCTCTCCCTGGGGATGCAGAAGAAAATGGAGGTAAAAAAAATATCATTCTTTTGGCAGAATGATGATTTTGCTGCAGTGTCAGAAACCTATTGCGGATGAAACTATCTGTGCATGCATGATTCCTGCACTGGTGCCGCTCTCTGTGCTTCATCTTTATCAGTATTTGTTTTGGATCTTCTGGTTCCACCAGGAGACTGATTATTTATGGGCACATCTGTCAGCCATAATGAAGCCAGGAAAGGTGACCTTTATGTGAATGACTTAGTGTGTGTGCATGTATTTTCTTTTTTTTTCCTCTTCCCCTTTCTGCACATACAGTATATGCACTGTTGAAAGGTTACCAGTGCATGAGCTTGTGAGCTGAATAGTAAGCAATCAATGATGAGGTCTGAAATGCATCCAAACATATGCAGAGAAGACAGGCGAAGGACGGGGTGCAGATACAGAACAGCGAAGTTTAAAGAAAGAGGCACAGGAAACATGGATTGTTCGATCACACGTGCAGGCAAACACTGCACCGCAGATAAATGTAGGCCACGTATTCCAGTGGGATCCGATCAGCCATCGGGAGGACAAGCCTCACTTCCAGCTATCTGGATAATACAATACGAGGATAAATAAGGGCGGGGGAGACCATTTTCATGGGAAACATTCTGAGCAGAGGAAGCCAGCAGAAGCTTTAATTACTGCACTGTTACTGGCTTATATGCTTCATTATGATATCATCGTTGCAGTGAGAAAGGGAGAGAGGGGAAATGGGGAGCTGGAGTTGAAAGGGGGTGGGCACAGTGACAAAGAGAGGCACGGAGATGAAAGTTGGCGGCGAAAAACTGAATGAAAACGGCTGAAAATGGAGATAGTCAGGCAAACTTTCCAGGAAGAATGGAAGCAAAATAGGGTCATAAGTACTGTAGCTGTTTATCATCAAACCGGCATGTGTAAAAAAAACCAAACAAACTATGAACATACTGAAAAGTGTAAGTGTATAAATATGTTTGAGTAAGTGTTTGAATATTTTTGAAAAAAAAGGAAGCAAATAGATGCTTTTTTGGCTCTGAGTAGATCTGTAACTGTACATGATATTTGGTGAACAAGTGAAAAAGATTTGCATGAATAATTTTCAATATGTGAGTGCATAAAGAAGATTTGCACAAAGGTTAGTAGTTTCACAGCAAAGCTTTGCAGTTAAGTTACTGGAAACACAGCAGCAGTGTTAGTGGAGAGTGATGGCAATCGTTGCACTGCAAACTATCATTTAAGTTAGATACAGGATCTAAGTTAGATACACATCTTCTCTGTGTTCTCAGATATGATCAGTTACTTCTGCAAATCTTTTCCATATAAGTTTTTGTGCACAGCTACAGATCTCCTGTTTTCTACGTATTCAAACGCCTGAATTCACCTGATCAAAACATTTCAATGCATTCACATGTCTGAATATATATATACACGAGCTGTTTTCACACACTCGCTAATGGTGCGTCACAGCTCTGGTGTTTCTGACGTTATTTTAAGGATATTGTCTCAATAACAAAGGAAAGGAGATGAATTTGTCACAAATTCTCTGTGATCAGCAGCCACCACTAATTACTCACTCCACAATCTCTAAATATGATCTGTAAATATTATTAGCACTCATCCCCAAGATAAGAGCACATCTAATGTCCCACAAATGATGATGAGGACATATTTTATCCCTGTGATGGTCTGGATAATAGTAATGGCTTCTTTCACGGGGCTCCTGTAAGAGTTTCTATATGAACAGGAGACTCTTGTGTGTTTATGAAGCTAACTGGGTCACCGTGAGCAGATCTCAAATCCCAATACCACTGCAACTTATCTTGGACTTCAATTATAGCTCCAAAATGATGCTGCTGCTGCCGCTGCCCTCAATTTCTTCCAGATTCCGAGGATGCTGTTGCGTATGGCGGTGTTTACACTTTGAAATGATTAAAAAACACACACGTTCAGTGGCATCCAAATAGGACTAAGTCAGGCAAGATCTCCACTCAAGAACATCTCATTTGGTATTTCAAAGTGCCTTCAAACACTGAGACTTCTAGACTGCTATTAATTATCCAAGTGCAGCAAAAACAGAGCAGCTGAAGGTTAATTACTTTATGCACAACTCATTTCCATAAATGTGTGCATTCTCTTCAGCATAGACTAGTGTGAATGATTTGCCTTTTTATAAGTAACAAACTGGTAAATGTTTCACTGCACACTGAAATGCCACTTTTTTTCTCCTCCTTGAAACATTGTGTCACGGTTTCAGCTCGTCAGCTCAGCCACATTCGTTTCAGCGTCTCAGCAGGAATCAGGTTAGACCCTAGGGCTGTAACAGAGGGACTCCTTCTTCTCATGGACTACCAGTCTTTAATTTTAGCTTATGACACAGCCTGGGAGTTTCCTCGTTAAGTGGTAACACTTGAGAGATTATTATTCCGCTACCAAGCTGTGCGTTAGGGCTGTGCTGTCGCCTTAATCACCAGTGTTTCTACCAGCACTTTGTTAGATGTTATGCAGTCTGTGAAAATGTGGTCCGACTTTGCACTTCATGACACACATGACGACAGAATGGCAGATACACATCACCAGACTCCTCTTACAAATAATCATTAATGCCAATACCTAATCAGCTAATCACACAGCAGAAGCATTTAGGCATGTAGACATGGTCAAGACCTGTTGAACTTCAAACTGACCACCATAGTTGTCATAGTTGTTGATGCCACATGAACTGGTCCGAGTATTTCATAAACTGCTTATGTCATCTCTGGGTTGTAAACAGAGTGTTCTTTATTCTCTATACACTGATTGAAAATGCCTTGTTGGTGCCACAGGTCAGAGGAAAATGGTAAACTGCTTTGAGCTTACAGGAAGGCAACAGTAACTCAAATAACTACTCATTACAACCGATGTTTACAGAAGAGCATCTCTGCATACATCCAACTACGGCAGCAGAAGACCACAACAGGATTCACTCACGTCAGCTAAGGAAACTAAGGCTACAGTTCACGTGGACCAAAACTAGACAATAGACGATTGGAAAAAAGCATGAAATCCATCCTGCCTCATTTCATCGGTCCAAGCTAGCTGCTGGTGGTGTAAGGGTATGGAGGATATTTTCTTTGCACACTTTGGAGTAAATGAGCATCATTTATGCACCTTTGTCATATCCACAGGTTTGGTTTGACACCATATCCACAGGTTTAGGTGTGTGACAGGCAGAGCTGTGGACCCAAAAATTGAATAATCACAGCGTTAATGCTGTTAATGCAGACATGGGTACATGACTGGGAAGGCTGAAAGATGCAGAGATGAGAATAGAGAAGACTGAGCTCAAGAGACACCAATATAGATCTTAGAACATAAACCGTGACAAACACAAAAACTGAGTTGAAGGCCCAGGACCATGAGACCACAGCCTTTGAGTTTTTGCTGACCATGTCCATCCCTTTATGACCAGCAGGATACCAGATCCCAAACAAAGCTCAAATAATCTCAGACTGGTTTCTTGAACATCACAGTGAGTCCACAGTCATGAGATCTCAGTCCAACAGAGCACCTTTGGGATGTGGTGGAACAGGAGGTTCACATCATGGATATGCAGCCAACAAATCTGCAACAGCTGTGTGATGCCATCATGTCAACATGGACCGAAATCTGAGGAATATTTCCAACACTTTGTTGAATCCTTGTCACAAATGATAAAGGAGCTCTGAAGGCAACAGTGGGTCCAGCCCAGTACTAACAAGATGTGCCTAGAAAAGTGACTGGTGAGTGTATATGTCTCTCTAGAAAAGATCTAGAACACCAATGAATGTAACTAACAGATATTATGAGTTTAAGCATCATTTGATGTAACTTAATCTTTTGTGATGAGTCATCAGTTGTTGATGAAAAAATATATTTTCTGAGGATTTTGGTTGTGTTTAGTCAGAACTGTTGAGAGTCCTACTTTCTGTAGTAAACAGAGCTTCAGTGTTCATCATGTTTATTATTTGGTATTTAAAAGAGAATTATTAACATGTTTAAAACCAGGAAAAAGGCCACATTTCATTAAAACACCCACGGAGGTCACAACAAGTGCAGCCAAACAGGTGAACACTGAAGGCATGCTAAACTCAGCGGGTGGTATCACTTTGAAATCTCTCCCCGTGCTCCTTGTCATTGTAAATCTTTCCCAGTGTTACCCACCGCCTGTGGCCAAATCTAATCTGCACTTCCAAATAGGAACCGGTCATAACGACACAGTGAGTAGGGGCTTATTAAAAATTGAAACGTGGCTAATTAAAGCCGGGGTGAAAGAATACGAATTAAGGCTGGTGACCAGGCCTACAGAAATGTAAGAGCGTGAAACTGACCTTGATGGAAAGGAGAGAGAAAGCATCAACTGCCTGAGGCTGAACTTGGAATCTGAAACGATGTTACAGTTTGGTTTGACACCTTTCAGTCAGCGCTGTAGCAGAAGACGAAAACAGATTTCCTGTTTTTGTTTTTTTGTGGAAAGAGCTTTGGTTTCACAAAATCCAGTCAGGTATTGGGTGGGACAGATATACACTGCGCTGTTCTTTACAGGTTGTGACATTTCACAGCACAACGGGCATAGAGGACTTTTTCGTTCTTGTTATCACGCCCTGACGTTAATATGTAGAGACGTGCTTGTTAAGAAAGTAAGAGCAGTCGCCTGAAATCAGTGTTACGCCACTCAAGACAGTAAATTCACTCTGAAGTGTTTTAGAAAGGGCCTTGGAAAGAAAAGGCTGGAGAACACACAAAGGACAGAGCTGGTGATGATACAGAAAGCCTTCTACTTGAAATTCAGTTAGGTGTGCAGGCAAATCATACACAGAGATCTCTGCAATTATGTGCATTGGGCACTCCATCATCCAATGTGCAATATTAGCAAATAAAGAAAAAATAAAAATTCTTGGAACCTGAAGCAGATGAATCGTTTTGTCCAAACATTAGCCCAAGTTTTAGGAAAACACGTCTTGCCCCGTGACAGCTTGTTGGTGTTCAACCCCCATGTGACCCTGAACTGAATTCTTACATTTCAGAAGCTGAAAATAGCCAATGTTTGCCATGTTTTCTGGGACCTAAATGATTAATCTGCTACCAAAACGTGAGTTTTAATTTATTTTTTTTAACTGAGTCAAAACAGCTGCAAAACCTTTAGATGAAAGTACAAACTGGTTCAAGGCCCTGCAGCCCTAAAATGATCAGATTTTAGGAGTTAAAAGCAACAAAACAACTTCCCTTGACCCCAAAGCCTGCCCTTGGGCAATTTAAACTATTCAAATATTTTACTTTGCAGAAATGACTCCCTTTGAGTCGCTATACGTTTTAAAAATCCGCCGATAACAGTCAGATCTGTTTGTGTCCTGCAGGTCTGTTTTCTCTCTGCTTCTTCAAAAACGGTAAAATTATCCTGCCACTGACCTGACGTTTCAGCTGCTCGTAATAAAGCGGTTTGTTTTTCAGGTAAATGCAGATAAAAATCAGTTTTCACATTAAGAGTTCTACTCAAAACAATCTCTTTTTTAAATCTGTTCTTTGACTCAGACTTCAGGCCACAACAAGCCGAGGCCCTGAAGTGGCAAGCGTATATTTTCCGCAGCATCAAAGGTGGACACTTCACTGCTGCGGATGTATTACTGCATGTTTATATCCATTCAAAGATAAAAAAAAAATTGAGATAGCTAGGCAAAGGAAATTTGTCATTTCCCGCGAGTACACTTTTAACACCTTCTGATTTCAACCTCTTTATTTTAAAACTTCAACATCAGGTCCCTCTTTGAAAAAAAAGGAAACAGTCACTGCTGCGTCTTCTTACGCCGGCTGGCTTTGTGTCTCTGACTTTAGCAGGTTTTTATGCAGCATCCGAAGTCGTCCTCAGATTAAAATAGTATATATCACTCTATGCTCATTTAGTTATTTTACTCTGAGTCATGCTGTAGTTGTTGTTTCTTTAAAACCTTCTTTCACACAAAAAGTGTAGAATTTATGCTATAGCAACAAGTACTGGTTTTAAAATGTGCCTGTCTGAACCCACAACATTTTATTTTTGAATATTCAAGCATTAAATACCTTGTCAGTGAAAGAGATAAGCTTATTGATCAATACAGGGAAGAAACTGATACTCTACATTCAGCCACCGGGGACCAACTCCACATGTAAACTTGGTAAAAGCACAGTGACAGAAGACATGCATGTTTCTGAAGATTACAGCTGGCATGCACAGAGAAAACCTGCAGTCTCCATACATAAGGACCCCAACTCTACCCAAGACTCCCAGGAGGAAACATAGTGGCTTAGTTTCCTCCTGGGAAGCATAGCTGTAGATTTCAGGACATGGACATAGGGAGACGTTCCCCCTAAAATGTACTGAGGGGTGGATACAAGCCCTTTAATATTCCTCCTCTGCAAGTGCTCAACTAAAACCTGTGCCTATAGTTTGGAGCAAATCTTTTACTCTGAACGTACTTCATGCTCTCTTTAAGGACTGCATCTTTACTCTGATTTATCATTTAGTCTTTTAAATATTTATTTTCAAAACCGTTTATTCCTGTGTGTGAGTCCTGACGAAATAAATGTTTTTGCATTCGATTTACACGTGGAATCTCCTTTAGAAACAAAACAAAAGAATCACCAGGACAGAAACACTACACCCACGAAAAGTGAGAAATGACGTTGTAAAAGCCAACGCATTTTTTTGCTTACTTTAATAGAAAACCAAAGAAGAACAGAGATCGAACAGCGTACATGTATGCATACAGTGCCCCCTTTAAGTACTCACTAAAAAGAAAAGAAAACACAGCAACCTGATAAATATAGGGCCCCGGAAACAAACGAAAACACCTCATGAACATATATCAAATGCACCAGATGCGATGAGACGTCGGTTGAATATATTTGCACAGATATCCTGACAGTGAGTTAGTATGTCTATCCCATGATCAGTGCCTCTTGCTGTGAAGGTCTGGACTTCATATTAGGTCATACAACTGTCACTGTAACTGAAATACATGCGTTTCACTGTTATTGCCTTTGTTTTGTTTTCTTTATTTTTATTAAAAAACTGTTTTCTCTCTCATATTGATTTCTAAAAAATAAGTTTTTTTAATTTAATTCTTGTTTGTTTCATTTGATATTTCTATTTCCTACCTTGTTGGATCACAAACATCATCACAAGTATTGACTCTTTTATGCTACGACATTCCAGTATACTTACTTACAGGGATCGGCGTCAATGTTTCACTTGGCATTGAAAATCTTGATGAGGGGAGGGAAAAACGTTTTGACCTCTAGGAAATGGGAGGAGTCTGACAATGGCTACCTCTGTCCTGTGCTACTCGAGGACGGAGGAGGGAGGGGGGCGCACGCAGCAGTTGGGCCGTCTGACATTTTGCAGCATTGACCTGAAAATGTTCTGCTGCCTCCTTTTGTTCTTGCTGCCATGTCGCGGCGAATCAGCACCAGAGATTGACTTTCGCAGCGAGGTCTGGACCATCAGTTTCCTCTCTTGCTCCTTTATTTTGCTCTGTAAGTGGCTCTGAATTGCAAAGCCGAGTGATTCGGGGTCCACGGAAGCCCCGTAGACCTCCCACGTCATGCCCTGTTCGTCCCAGACGACGTCGTGGATGCTCTTTCCTTTCTGCTTCCGTGACTGATCGTCCTCTTTGTCGCTTCTCTCCGGTTCCACCTTCTTTTTGCCAGAATTTGTCTCCTTACTCTGGGCTTTACTTCCTGCTTCTTTGCTTTTTTCTTTTGCACTCACATCTCTATTTTTAGTGAGCTCTGACTTGGATGTGGTGTTTGCTGCTGGTGCTGCTGCTGCTGTTGTTGTCGGTGCTGTTTTTGTCGGTGCTGTTGTCGTTGGTGCTGTTGTCGTTGTTGTCGTTGTTTTTGGCAGGGCCTGCGCAGCAGTGTTGCTGTCAGCACATCCAGGCACAGGAACAACGGCTGTCTCTGGGGGCATCCCTGATCTGAGAGAAGGAGTTTCAGCCGTGGCTGTTTTTGCGGCTTGCTTCTTGGGTTCGCTGTGTTCAATGTTGATTTGATAAACCGGCTGGATGTTGCACAGAGCTGCGCCCGCTTCTTTAGGCTTGGCTCCTAGCCTGGAGTCATGCTGCTGTGACAAAGTTTCTGATTGGAAAACCATGCCGGTGTTTTGGTTGGGGCACATTTGTGCCTCTACAGTGAGTCTCTCTGACTTCGGATCAGTCGCGGTGCCGCTTTTCACCTGGTAGACTACAGCCAGGCTCTCCTCTCCTGGGACTGCACCACTGCTTGGCCTGTGGGTCACAGGGAAAGGCAGCAGACTAGGACTCGTGGCCACAGCCTTACTGCACATTTTAGCTACTGCCTGAACCTCCATATCATGACACTTCTTGACCGGGCCTGGCGATAGCGATGAGGTCATTGTCGAAGCCTCCGTGTAGAGCTTGGAGTCCTGCTGCCCTTCAAAGACAGCTGTGTCAGTCTGGCTGCTTCCTTCAGCCACCTGCTCGGATGCCTGCGTGCTTTTTGTCGCCTGGGGCAGAGAGGATGAGTCTTTCTGTGAGGACACTGGCTGGTGTTTATCTGAGGAGACCTGCGGTCTCGATACTGTTGCAAATTCCTTCTCTGGGCGCGTTGACCGTGAGTTTTCGTTTGTTGGTCCAGCTCCTGCATCTTTACTCTCAGATGGGGCTTTGGCTGAGCTTAGCGGAGTTTCCATGCTTTGCTTGGGTTTTGATGGATCTTGTAAAGAAACAGACGTTGATGAGCAACCTTGCATATGACCAGTCTCTTTAGATTTCTGTGGGATAGCCATGTCCTTGCTTTGGGGATTGGAAATGGTTTCTTTATTATCTTGTACTTCAGATGCTGTACTCCTTACATCACTGTCGTTACGTTTTTTGTCATTCGGAGAAAGGCGTTCATTACTTTTCTCTCGTGCTGTAGTTTCTACTGAGGGTGTCAGCCGTACCTGCTTCTCTTCTGGTGCAACTGGGTTTTTTACTTTGTACTCACTGCTGCTCGTGTCGGCGCCCGATGCTGCAACAGGAGACAGCGAACTGGCCTTACACGTGCCCGTTTCACTGGTTGGGCTCAGAGTTTTCATGTTAGCATTAGAATCCCGCTGGTCAGCTCCTGCCTCACCCACCTCTCGGCCTGTTACAGACAGGTTTGGTGTTTGGTGGTCTCCACCTGACACTTGCTCAGATTTTATCTGGTTTCCATTGCCTGGAGCTGATTTGTCTGACACAGTGGTAACTGGTTCCCCTCCCTTACAACCTGTTTTTTCTGTGCGGGGGGCGGCGTTAGCAGTCGTCAGAGACAGGTTATCCTGCTTGTCGGGAGATCTGAGGGTGGGTTTTGGACAAACCTGAGAGACTTTGAGGTTGGGCTCTTTAGCCCAGTTGGCATTAGACTCCTTGTTGCCCAGTGTGTCCACCCCAGCCAGCTGAGGCACCATCTGGACTGTTACTGTCCTTTTTGGGTTAGTTCCCATGGCGGAGTCACTGCTTCAGTCTTCAAATATTGCCGTATATCCAAAGATGGAAACGGATGCACGCTGTGCTATCATTAACTTTTTGCAATTTCCTAAAGGAGGAAAACAGAAGTAGACTCAGTTGAAGTTTTTAATCATTAAGCTTATCACAACAATTACACCTTTATTCAGATGATTATAATCAGACCAGACTCCAGACCAAGGTGATTTTCTGCAAGACAATTTTACTCAACAGTTATCAACCAGCCAGGACAGAGAACAGCGAGAGACCTGCAGCTGACTAAGAATATAATATGTGATTCCAACTTTAATAATCGAATGAACTTATAACTTTTAACATATAACATAATAATATTTATGGAGGTCGTTTTTGGTTCATTGATCTCCACATTCTCCTTTAAACTCAACATCATCTTTGTGCTGCAACTGATGCATGATTTATTTTTCCAGAACATGGAAATAAATGAAACTCCAGAGATTTTATAAGCATCCATCACATTATGCATATTAAACCTCTTGACTGATTGCACTGAATGTAGAAAATGTAAAAGTATGATAAGAAAATGCTGCGTAAACAAAGTAGAGCAATAAGACACAATGCGACATTTAGACTCAAAGTGCTTACAGATAAAACAGATCTTTGATTAAAACTGTGGATGCCACACATCTGGTGGCGTTTGATCTAACCGCTGTTTTTCTCATTCTACAAATCCTACCGTAAATAAAACTACACCCAACAGCGTGTCATTCATAAATCAGCCGAAGTTATCGCAATTGAATATTTCAGCATACAAAGAGATGTGAATAATGAATGAAATGAACTGAGTCTCCCCATGCTAGCCCGTTGACTCGGTTTAATTAAATGTTGTGATGCTGTGAGATATTGCCAATGGCAAGCTAGCCACTTAGTAACAATATCATATTTCAATTATCCTTTAATCTTTGTGTCGAATGTAATTGGGTAGATTTAAAATACATACCTGAGGGACTGAAAATCACTCATAATCACTCATTTAAAGTTTCTTTTTTTTTTTTGACAACCACAAGTGAGTTTATAACCAGCATCACCCTCGTTTGTCCTTTATCTGTTTTAAATTCTACGCAGTGATCAACAGTTTCTTTGTCCAAGGCCTGATGAATGGCTTCATCTCAGTCTGTGTCCTGAATGTGTAAAAGTATCCAGCCAATTCTGCAAGTAATGACCCAGCACTCGGCAGACAGCTGAAATATGTGACCCTTTGGAGTTGGACAGATGAGCTGTGCTTGGGTCAAGGATGTAATCATGGAAAACTATCTCTAAAGCAAATGAAGAACACACTGAATGATAATTCGATGGGTGGCATTAATGGGCCTTTTCCATTTCGGTGACATCCACTGATGATCAGTGTAGTTCATCTCAGTAAAGGTAACAATATCAATCTGATCTAGAGGCATTCTCCTTCATCACACCAGCATCCTCTTCTTTAGGAGTAGCAGTGGGAAACCGAACAGCTTTCCAGGTTATACTTGTATCTGATAAGACGAGACTAAAGAATAAATATTCCCGTCACACTCTTTTAACCATGATAATCTGACGCACTCGGTAGCCCTATAGAGCACCCCCCCCTACGTGTGACTCGAACAGCACAGAATAGTAGGTTACTGGTGTGGGTCATGGACAGGTGTAGCCGGGTTGTTTGTGCTCTGCCACTATGCATCTGCCTGTCTGTTGTCAAAGCGCAAATATTTATGGAAAGCATATCCTGGGTGTTATTAAAAATATGACAAATAAACGCCTCGGTGTCTGGGCTTTTTTGTGTTCCCTTTTCTTCTACTTCTTCTTCTTCTTTTGCCAGCAGCAGTTAAGAAATAACCGAAAGTGTGGACAGACTACGTACAGACTGTATTCATGCAAAACGGCGCACATGAAAGATCCCGCATGCAAGCGGTGCACACGATCTATTCAGGCCAATTAAGATCCATGTCGTGCACTGTAGCCTCTTGCCCCAATTCAGCGCCTCAGAAGCCACCGATGCTTGCTGGTTTGATTTGACCTTGCGGGCGAATTTAACATCTCACAGTATAAGAGAGCTTGAAAAGATGAAGGCGGCTTACCTTGCGAGACGATTTATGCCCCGTGCCGTTGGGTGCCGATTGCGCGTCAGTGAGACGAGGGGGGAAAAAAAGAAAGAAAAAAAAACCTAGGGATGAATATGGAAAAGTCAGCCTGTGTCGATGACACCAAGCCACGCCTTCCACGTAGAATATGGGTCTTAGAGGTATCGATCCACCACAGTCAGGCACAAAATTTAAGCACCTTGACTGACTGACCGTGCGCAATCAGTCACCGCTGACTCCGAGATCTTCATCACTGCTGGCTCGTGCTTAGAAAAAGAAAAAGAAAAAAAATGTGACGAGCCGATCATGGTTTGTGCGCTATCCCAGACTGAACTGGTCTTGGCAGGGCAATCCAGAGTTAACCAGATGAATGGATGAATGGGGAGGGGTGGAGAAGATGCGAATGGAAGCAGCATTGTAACAGCCGCAGGCTTTCACAGGAGGGTCACTTGGTCCTGAAATTAATTAGTTTTAGTTCCCTGCGCTTTCTGCCTCCTAACGTAGACCATAATATTCCAAGAGGAGAGGTTTTTGGTTTTTCTGCTCCCATTTGTGTTATTGAGAAATGGGTCGACTTTTATGCGGTTCTTTTTTGGAGCATGCTTTAGCGAGATCGCGTTCATTTATTTTACATCTACATTATTTTCAAAATGAAGAAATATTTCTCTGTGCTTTCGGCAGATGTGGTGAATAAAGAGCCTTTACGATAAGAGCCTGCCGGTTACAATTGGTGTCATTAACTATTACTACAGAAAAAATCGCAATAAAGATTTTCTGTGGTTTGCAACGTGCTTATGCAAATGAGTCGGAGACAGCGTAAGACTTTGCACTTTGCTGATAACACGGAGGGAAATGTGGCTCATGTAGTTAAAAAATACATCAATGATTCTGTCCAAATAACTGTTCATTATGAATGAACCTGCTTTACACTGCTTTATATTTTTATACATAGACATCAGTAATTATATTTAGGCTTTAATATATCTTATATAATTCATATCCATACTTTGATATCACGTATTTATTTTCGTCTGCATCTCATATTCTTAACTATTCTTTGATTCGTTCTAGTAACACACAGTGGGTCAAGGGTTACAAAATTTCGATCCTGTGTGTGTGTGTGTGTGTTGTACATACTGCAGAATTGACAATAAAGCTAACTCTGACTTTACACGAGAGTGTGCATTTTTTCCACAGTAGTTACAAATCCCACACACACGGGTCCCTGCCCCTGAACATTAACATGAATGTAATGATAAAGAAGACGACGATCCAGTAACAGGTGTCTCAATGTGCTTTATACTGTCGTTTAAGGTGATTTTGGAATATTAGAGAGAATCTGCGAGCAAGCATTTCGGCGAAAGTGGGGAAATAGAATTCGCTTTTAAGCAGAGCCAGACTCAGGGTCATCTGGATAAATGGATGGATGGATGGATGGATGGTGAAATGTATGATAAGAGATACGAAAGAGCAGCAATGCTGATCAGGACAGAGAAACATTAATAACTTTATGCAAGCTCACAGCTCACTGGAATGTTATGAATCTCAAAGAGGAATTTAAAGGATCATGAATTTTAAAATGTGGAAACTACTGCACTGGAGGTGTACAGATTTAAACAAGGATGTCTCGATTACTCTCCTTGGGCTGTGGAAACTATAACAAGTATTTTCCCATGTTTTAAATGACTTTCACAGCGAATTCTTGTAATCACCGGCAGATTAAAATGTAGATCAGAATGAGTAAACCAAGAAATACAGAAACCAGCCTGGTTTTAATTTTGACGTCGAAGACAGTATAAAGTTGTGGAAGCACTTACACAGTGCCATCCTTCTCACGGAGACAGCGATCCATACAAACGCGTTCGTATGGCTCCCTTTAGGTGATATTATTGACTTGATTCGTCTTTTAGGAGTTGTTGTACTTGCTGACATCATTGGATCTTTGCTTTAGTTTTGTGACACCCCTTCTGCATCTCATCCTCGTGGATAACAGCACTGACAGAGAGCGCTAACATTTAGTAGCCTACCACTTTCTAAAGCACTTCATCGAATCTGAAGGGCTTTTGAAAGATTTTGTGCAAAGTCTGTCCGGGTTGTTAAAACGAAATTGTAGCATTATAGACTACTCCCTTATTCACCATGATCTATCACACTGTCAATACAGTCTTTGGTAGTGTTAGTGGGGGGGATTCCTTATTTAAATACAGCCTGGGTCTGAGGCAGGGCTTGGAGTGCAGTAATTGTATGTGATAGACGTCCTGCCTTTAAAAGCCCCGAGGGACTGATTAGGTGAGAAAGCAGACTGTGACTTAATTACAGCTGAGAGCACCGTTGGTAAGCATCTCAGAATAGGCTGCATACATTGTCGATAAAGCAGATTAATGGGTAAGGGTGAGGGCTTTTGTGCAGCCCCTTTCGATAAAGTGACACAGTGGTGGGTCTTTATGTGCCGTGTGTTTTCACCATTTAAAAAAATTGAACGGACAATGGAATAATGGAGGCTTGTTGACCATTATCAGCAGCATAATATGACTGTTTTCTATAAACAGCCCTATGATAGACTACTACACAGTGTAGCACACATTTTGTGAATTTGGCATCATCTTGTGGCTAATATTGGAAAATGCAATATCTGATTATCTGATTAGCTTCCAGCTACTATACCTGCAGTTGGGATTTTCTTGTCTGAGTTATTTCAGTTAGTTTTTTTTTTAAATTTGTTTTTATTTCAAAGTTATGTTTTCAGTTTAGTTTCCTTTAGTTTCAAGTGAAGGTTTTTTTTTTTAGATTATCTTTACTTTCATATTTTTATTAGAATGAAATTTCATCAAATTGAGAAAATTTCAAACTAAAGATCTTTTCTATATATTTGATCTCATTTTATTATTAAGTCCAGTAAGTTTTTTATTGCACTTAACTGAAATTTCGTGTCAGGTTCAAATGTAGTAGACTGTGTAGTTGTGAAGTTGTCTGCGCAGTCATGACCACTGCGGGCAGTAGATGGCGCTGCAGCAGCACTAGAAACTATCATGCTGTGTTCAAAGACATCACGATATTAATTCTTAGTGATAAATTCAACCCAAGTTTCGAGGTGTGTCATGGACTGTTAATTGTTTTAACTTCTTAGTTGAACATTTAGAAACAATGTTTAAGTCTTGGTTAGAAAGAAGAGCCTGTCTCGTGTCACCTGGGAGACTTGTGTAGCTGTGTGCGTGGCATAGACGGTATAGTTGTATAGACAGTGAACGCATCACAGCCAGCCTGTTGTCAGGCGAACCGCCGCTAACCTTACCACCCGCCTGCGGCTAAGTTAGACTGTATCCTGGGTCTGGCATCGCTTTCCCTACGACTGGAGAGTAAGACGAGCATCACCACTCTCTCACGGTAAATATTGCCCAACGCATCAGCTACTCGTACGAAACTTAAAGTAGGTTAGCGTGGTGTTGCTAGCTACCAGTCAGACGAATGACAATGACAACCTGTTGTCCGAACCGGGTCATTTGGGGGAGTTTAGAAGCCGGTATGCATCTTTACGTAATTAATATCAAAAGTGGCTCACTACCGCTTCGCTAGCATCAACATGCACCGCTTTCAAAATCCCCGTTAAACTCCCAGAGTGCCTGTAAATAAACTGAATGACCACGTATGTCCGAACTTAGCATTAGCATCAGTGCTAGCCATTGTTTTGGCTGTAGGAGCGTGGGCTCTTCTCTTATACCCACTCGGCGCTTTTATTGTTGGATGTTAATTCGCATTTAGCGATGACCCACGATTAACTAATCATGTCTTGCACTGAGCAATAGATTACTCTGCTTGTAGCAGAGTACTTCCTCAGTGGCTCCAAAAACGTGGTCACTGCCAATGTCACTGTGACAGACGGCAGTGAAGTGCATCTGCAACAGGAGTCCAACTCAGGAACCAAAATCCATCAAATCCAAAGTTCAATATAAGTTAGAGGTGTTGGAATAACTTATTTGCCTGTAATATTCACGTGCATTTATTCACTGTGTCATAAAAGTGTTGGTTAAATTGTGTATTTTAGCACTAACATATATCAATTGAACACAATATACTCCATGTCCATAAAAACAACAACAACAAACATATTAATAATAATAAAGATTAGACTTAAAAATGTTCTTTTTCATAAAGGTTATATTTAGGGCTGGATCAGCTATCACTGACGTATTCCTTAGTGATGCTGCAACAGGCCCAGACGGCTGTAGGACCTCATGTGATAAACTCAGCACTTCTTCTTCACTCACCTCTTTTCACTCCCCGAATTTTTATATAGTGCTTGTCCTTAAATTTGTGTGTTCTCTCTCCCATAGTGTACCTTTTGTCCTGTCTCCCTCAGACTGTCACAAACGTGCTTGCTCATAGTTGCTTGATTGCTCAAATACTGTAGGGTCTTATCTTACAGTACCTTGAGCCAAACGTTATCGCTATGTAAATAAATCAGAATCGAAGTAATAATCTGCTCGTGTATGCGGAAGGGAGGACAAAAATAAGAAGCTGTTCTCAGTTTGATGCCGTTTAGTGCTTCAGAATAAGACTGGATTGTGTTGTAAAAAGTGCCCTCTTTCATTGAAAACAAAAAAAAAAAAACTGCATTAGATTAGCTTCTGCTTAATGAGCTGTAACCACACCAATGCACTAATAATTTAGCTTCTTAGTTTATTTTTTCATTTATACTTAAGGTAAACACGAATACAGACATGTTGCCTGCATCTTTCGGCTTTTCCTTTTAGTAGATGCCTTTGTCACACCCAACCCTCTGCATGTTCTCCTTCGCTACTTCATGAATCTACTCTGTGGCTTTCCTGTTTTCTTGTTCCTGGGCAGCTCCATCTTTAACATAATTTTTCCCTCCTCTGCATATGTCCAAACCATCTCAGGCTTGCCTGTCTATCTCTGTCTCCAAACCGCTAAAACTCAGATGTACTGATGTGCTCATTGCTAATCTGGTCCATTCTGGTCACTCCCAATGAAAACCTTAACATCTTCAGCTCTGCCTTCTATCTTTTAATTATCGCCACTAAACCGTACATCATCGCAGGACTCACTGCATATTGTGAACCTTCCCTTTCACTCTTACTAATAAAAGCTATTTGAATTCTGAAATGTGATTATCTAAGTAAAACTTCATCACAGGGTTTGTTCTTGTACAAGGTGGTGGTTTTAATATAATGAAAGCTGTACTTCCTCCACCTCTGTTAACTTACACTCCAGAATAGTTTTGTGGTCCTCAGGTCTTCAGGATATTTCTCGCACCGTAGTAATCTTTGAACCTTAACCTGTTTATGTCCTAGAACATGTTTGGATATATCTGGGAGTATGTCTACACATCCTTCCTGAGATACTGGTTGAAATGGCTCATCAGACAAGTAACGGGGACATGTGAGCTGCAGAGAATATGCTCTGGACACAAGCCAGGGGCAGCCAGGACTACAAAAGCAGGTGCGTTAAATCATCCCAAATCTGCTCTACATCTGCATCCTAGTACATGTTTTCTCTGCAGTGTTAATGTGCTTCTTGTGTCCTCCTGCAGAGTACTCTCTTCAGTCATCAAAGAACAAGGTAAGAACCTTCTACCACTGTTGGCTTTTCTTTCGGGCTTACCTTCAGTAGTTCTGAGCTAATTGTTTTATATTGTTAAAAGACAAACAGTGGGTCTGCACAAACATTAATTGGCAATGATCCTGATAATCTGTTCAGCTCCTCTGATTTCCTGTTGCAGCTCTTTAATGCTGGGGGTGTGTTTGAACTGATTTTGTTTTCATGTGGCTGAAATCAAATATCGTTGATGATCTTTGTATCAGATGTGCATTTTTTTTTTACAAAATTTAGTTTAAATTTAGTTGTTAGTAGTTATTTGATATAGGCCATAATGGAAAAAAAGTTAATATGTTAGGTGCCGATGTACAAACCGGTACAAAGAAAATCCAAGTGCTGTCAGCCAAAAGGCAAACAACAGTTTAAATACATTTTGCAAGACAGTAATTGCTCTTTTTTTATTTTTAAAAGACTCACATTCTTAAAAGCTAAAGCAGAAATAGCTTTTATAGGCGTGCGTGTGTGTTTTTTAGGACTCTTTTCCAGTTTACGTTTCAGCACTGTCATAAATAAAATCTGTTATCTCATCACTTTTAGCACTGTCAGGCCAGTAAAAGATGTTGGGTGTCAAACATTTGAAAAAATATTGAATATTTGGAGACTAAGAATGTGTAGATATGTGTAATAAACTCCTCAGGACTGGAGCATTGTGGATTTTCAAGTAATCTGAAAGCTTTCCAAGCCCACAGATGTGGAAAGGAATCACACTTTCCTTCACTATTGACCTCTTTATCTTTTATTGCGCAGTATATCCCCTGAGTTTAATCATTGCTTTATCTTTCACTACCCTAGCCAAGTTTAGGTGAACTGATTACACATGTCATGCTTGTGTATATGGCTTTGTAAGCATTTTCAGATCAATAGTCTGTCCAGGTGCAAGAAGAGACTAGCTGTGTCATCTTTTTCTTTTTCTGAGGTTGACTTTGAAAAAACAGTCATTTTCACTGTGGTTGTAAATGACCTCAAAGCATTTGCGCCAGATTTCTGTCTGGTAGCTCTCTGTGTTATAACTTTAGCATGCGCTCTTCCTCTGCAGGTTTTAAGAGGAGCGTTGGAAACCACTAAGGATAGCTTAGAGCAATGCGTGGATCAAATTATGAAAGTGAAGAACATCAAACCTGCAAAAGATCCCAAGTAAGGTTACTTTGCCTGTCAGCTGCAATTCTTTGATGTAAGAGTGATTTTTGAATGTGATTTAATTGATCTTCCGTTGCAGGTTCAAAGAGAGCCTCAACATCTGCCTGCTGCAGATAACAGGATATAGCAGCTTGTATATATCTGTAGAAGACTTGAGAAAGGAAGTCTTCAGCTCAGACAACCCTGAACACGAGGCCATGATTTTGAAGGTATGGATTCCTGCTCCTAGAGCAATAGCAGTGAAGCTGTGTCCATATGCACAGGCTTTCTGCTAAGATGAGACTTGAACCAAGATTTGGAAACTAAGGAAAAATATGTTTTATTATTATTTCTGCACATTACTAAAAGTAGCATTTAGGATTTTTTTTTTTTTAAACATCGATTGACATAGTAAAGATAATACCACAGTCTAACATCACATCAGCATAGAAACACTGTAAGTTGTTGGATGGGAGTCTAAAATGCTGGCACATGGTCATATTAGGAATCGTTGTACTTCCAAGTTATTGTAGTGGACGGATTTGATCGTGTGTGTGTGTGTGTGTGTGTGTGTGTGTGTGTTTAGCTTTGGGACCTTTTGATGCCAACAGTCAAGCTGGAGTCCAGGATAACCAAACAGTGGGGAGACATTGGATTCCAAGGGGAGGACCCCAAGACTGACTTCAGAGGGATGGGCCTGCTGGGGCTGATCAACCTCGTGTGAGTACAGTACCAGTGTAAAGGCCTTCAAACATCGAGTTCATTGCAAAAAAAACAACAACACGAAATTCTGAATTTTTGGGGGATGTGAACTTGTCGTGTAACATTTATGTACACACCAAAAATGTTGCGATTTTACAAAAATATTTGCCAAAAAACCCCCACAGTCCTCTGTGTTTTTTCTAGGCCGTTCCAAAACGCTCCATTTCTCCTCTGTCTGACATTATTTGGTGGATTTACTCGTTTACTTAGAATCATCATCCTTTTATAAGGTCCACTTCTGGTTTTGGCCTCGCTTTATGTTGAAGAACTCTGTTGTAGTTGAGTCAAGAACTGCAACCTGCCCACTTTCTGAGACCACAAAGTTCTCAGAAAGGTTTTCAGTTTTTATGCTCTTTTCCCAAGAAGACACTATTGGTCAGCACAAAACATGTGTACTTTTTTTTTTGCCCCAACCACTCTCTCTTTGATCAGTGTGTCCACAGCGCGCTAAAGTCCTGGTCTTTGCCTCTGTACCTGTTGGCAAAGTCTAATCTGTGACGTTTCTGTTTTTTGGACAGTAAACAGAACGCCTGCTATGCAGGTCATATTTGTGCAATCTGTCTGATTATAGATGCATGAACTTTGACACACATCAGCTCTTATAGGTTTTGTAATGAAATTTGAGGATTCTTGGAAACATTTTTTCCCCCATCAGGTGCTTTTTGGCTGAATTTGCTGAATGTTTATATTTGGTAGGCTCTAATGATTAAACCGATCCACACACAAGAAGTGACAACAGTACTTATCCTAAGATTATATTCCACTCAAGTTTTGATGAGAAATACTTTTAATTACCTCAGCTTACACAGATTATGAAAGGTGGTTGTAGATACAGCTCAAAGGGTACGTATAAGGTACACTGTTCCACTCCAAATCCATGGCCCAACAGATAATTTTTAGGGTACAACAATAATTACTCACAAAACCTCACCAAGTAAGGTAGATGGGTGCCCCGGCAGAAACAAACACAAGAAGGAGAGGGCTTTGAACCAACAAGATTCAGGCTTCACCTATAAAATAATATTTGAAACAAAGACTGAAAAGAAGGACTGTCAGTAACTCCCAACTCAGCGAAAAATAATTAAACAGTGCTAGAGATAGCGACTAAAGACAAAAGTGGTGCTGATGGAGTAGAGGTGGCTGTTTCACCACCTCTGACTTTAAATGCATGCAGGTTGGCTTCTACAGCCAGTCAGCTGTAGGAGGGGTTTAAAAGAAAAGAAGAAAACGTTAATGAGGATTATAAAAAGAAACACTGTCATAACACCTCCTCCTCCAAGTATTGAATAATGAGCCAGCAGAACCAGTATTCA
Organism: Simochromis diagramma; assembly: GCF_900408965.1. Classification (NCBI taxonomy): domain Eukaryota; kingdom Metazoa; phylum Chordata; class Actinopteri; order Cichliformes; family Cichlidae; genus Simochromis; species Simochromis diagramma. The sequence continues at coordinate 4,808,818 of NW_024386792.1, read as the reverse complement.
ACAGGACAAAGAGAGCATGACAGCATGTCAGACAGGCTTGACTTTGAGGCTGAAGGACTTTAAAGGCAACCCCCAACACGTCAGTCGCTCGTTTCACTTGTTCTTTTGACTGATGAGGACAAGAGGACACAAAATGACAAGCGATGTGTCAGATTATTAAAGCAGCACCAGTCAAACACACATTGACTTTATTTTTAAAAGCTGTAGGTCAGAATGATGTGACCTCAACATGTTTAATCATGCACACTCTGTTTGACGTCATGTTTATTGGTTAACAAGAGACCGTAAATAAACTCTTAATTTGTTTGGCTCTTTGCAGTTTTTTCAGTGAAAACTACACAGCGGAGGCTCGGCAGGTGCTGTCTCATGCAAACCATCCTAAACTAGGGTAAGAGACCTTCGATTCATATACCTTCCACTGGTGTTTTGTGTCGCATGATGTAGACTTTATTCATTTTTTGAAATTACGTTTTCCGTATGCACAGTATGTCATTTCTAAAGTGCACTTTATACTTTTGTTTTTTAAAGGTATTCCTATGCAATAGTTGGGATCAACTTGACAGAGATGGCTTACAGCCTGCTAAAGAGTGGCGCTTTGAAACCACATTTCTACAACGCAGTGCAGGGCACGCCTGAGCTGCAGCACTTTCATCAGCTGTACTGTGAGTAGTCGAATCACACTGCTTTTTGTTCTGTGCGTCTGATTATACACTCACCGGTGGCTTCATTAGGTGCAGTCTCAAGATTGCTAATCTTGGGTTGGACCCCTCTCTGGCTTCACAGCTGCTGTAATTCTTCATGGCAATGAAGTGCTGGAAACATTTCTCAGATTTTGGCCCATATTGACATGATGGCGTCACACAGTTGTTGCAGATTTGTCGAAAATACGTCCATGATGCCAGTGTGACTGTGGATTTTTGTACAGTGACCTCAATGTCATGTGTAAGAAGCCACTTTGAGATGGTCTGAGCTTTGTGTCATAATGTGTTATCTGCTGGAAGCAGCCATCAGTAGATGGGAACACTGTGATCATAATGGGGTGGACATGGTCAGGAATAATACTCAGGTAGGTTGTGGTGTTTAAATGATGCCCAGCTGGTACAAAGGAGCCAAGAAAATGTGCCAAGGAAATATTACACCAGCAGCAGCAGCCTGAGGTGGGATCCAAACGTTCATGGTATTTATGCCAAGTTCTGAATGTTGCAGCAGAAATCGAGACTCATCAGATCAGGCGACATTTTCCAATCTTCTTCTGTTGTCCAATTTTGGTGACCCCTGAATATTTCCTCCCTTTTAAACTCAAAGATGGTTGTGTGGAAAAATCCCAGCAGATCAGCAGTTTCTGAAACAGACCAGTCCATCTGGCACTGCTATCCAGTTCACATTTAAAGTCACTTAAAAAGTCACTTAAGTCACAATTTGAACTTCAGTAGGCCACTTGGAGCATGTCTACATGCCTAATTGAGTTGCTGCCATGTGATCAGCCAATTAAATATGCAGTAATGAGCAGTTGAACAGGTGTATTTAAGGAAGTTGCCTGGTGAGTGTATACAAACAAAAACATTTTCTGATAGAAGGTAAATTTTTCAAAAATGTGTGTCTTTCCTCCTTACAGGCTATCTGGCATATGAATTCGATAAGTTCTGGGTGGCAGAAGAACCCGAGAGCATCATGCAGTTCAACCAATACAGAGAAAAATTCCATAACATAGTCAGGACACACCTACAGGACCCTGATGTGTGTCTCACATTGACTGTCGGCTCCAAGAACTAAAAGCGTTTTTCACGATGTTACGATTGGTAGAAGGAGAAGCAGGAAAGTTCCTCGTAAACGTAGCTGAGCATTAAAACCCTAAACGCAGACTGAATACTGTTCGGCCCCTCCAGACAAGATCCAGACCAATAAATCCTCTTGTGTTTGGTTTTGTGGTTCATTCATAACGCACATATCATTGTTGTAATGATATTTAAAGTTTCTCAAACTGAGCACAAATCCAACGCCCTGTACCTCAAAAACAACCATTCCAGAGGGCTTTCGATCACAAAGAGGACTGTAGAGAAAGTAACGGATCCGTCGTTTTGTGAGGCTTTAAGCACTTTGAGTGAGCAAGCAGCCAAATTGTTATATTTAAAGACAGGAAAGGACAGAAGTCCTGCTCAGGAATTTGAAGTTTATGTTAAGAGATAATGGCTAAAACTTGATGTGAGGAGTGATTTCCACTTTATTTTTCCTCTTGTGGTGCTGTCAGCTTAAAAGTCTTGCATGATTTAACGTGTCCCCACTGATGTCATTGATCTGTACTGTAAAATGTACTGTTAGTGATGTGGTACTCTAAACTATACTAAGCTCCTGTTTTCATAACGTGTATCTTTAGACTGATGCTGAATTTTTATGACCTGATCTTTTTATGCCGTGGGTTTGCATTTGAGGAATGTATGTAACGACTCACATCTCACTCACTCCAAGTTAGTAAATGCAGATTTGTTTTGAAATGTGCTTCATGTCCATGTGTTTAAAAGGCAAAAACAAACCACAACAGTTTGTGTAAAACAAGTCTGGTAAATTCAGGACCTGCATAAACACATCCTTTTATGCTTTATTATGGGTACCAGTCGTTCAGTGTAAAGGCACACTGCTTTAAGCTAGCTAACATATAAAACTGACAGGTTTAGTCATACAGGGCTCAGTGCAAACTTGGCATGTTTCTGTAATATTCCCATCCATGACATCTGGAATGGGCTCACTGTGGCAAATTATAAATATAAAAGGAGACGGCTGTGTCTCCTCATGCACATAAAGTCAATACTTTTTCAGGAGGCGATCCTTTTTCAACAAAGGATTTCCGCCTTTCTCACCACAGGACAGTGGATTTGTTAAATAAGGCTAACACAAGAAATTATTGTTACTAGGGTTTCCTCATTCAGGTGCCAGTCCGGTTGTGGTTCAGGTATTACAGTCAAACTTTGAGGCATCTCAATTAACCACTTCGATCCTCTGCTTTGTGACCATCATGGCTCGTTTGATTTGTTCGAAGGAGACGAACATCACGATGTTCCACGATCCCAACCTCAGGAATGAGGGCACGAATCTACAAAATGGAAAAAGTGAAGAGTGAAAAAATTAAATTGTGTGTCATGCAATGCTGCAATTTTTTTTTGGATTGATACCAATACCAAGGCCAGTATTGCCGATACCAATACTTTTAACTTATGTCATGTTATTTAGAGGAGAGCATAGTAATGATTTATGAGATGAATCATCAATTTTTAATGACCACTGCATTACTTTACTCAATAATGAGTTAACACAACACACCTCTCATTTCACCTTTTTTTTTTTTTTTTAAAGGCGCTATAGAGTAGAAGGATCAGTCAACACAAAAACACTCAGACATTTTTCATATTGTATGCCTGAAGGATATTTTTCCTTTTATCCCGATTTAATTCAGTGGGCTCCATACTGAACGTGCAGGATATAAAACTATCGATATTTGGATCTCTTGAAGAGTTTGTCGTGGGCGGTGCAGGTGAAGAGGCTTACCCTTTGTAGAATGCTGTTGGCCCCTCTTTAGTTAACATGGTCCAGGCACAGTTAACGGCGCTCTTATACTGGCCCGGTGGTGAGTTCATGTATCTCGTCTTTACCACGTCTACCGGGGAGGCGATCACTGTGGTAACGAAGCCGGCGCCAAACGCAGACACAAAGTGACACGGCAGATTGTCTGAGGACAGAGTTGGGGAAAAGATTACAATACGGTCTTTGTTCTCAGCTGTGCGACACAGAAAAACATGTCAGTGGATTTTGCAATCGTCTGAATGGGGCAATATAAGTTCTAGAGATAAATGCTAATATATTGCTATTGTACTCACTGCACCATAAAGAGAAAATACACCGTGTCCTGTACTGTAGGAGCCTGTTGTGCTGGTATCAGTTAAAGAGGTGAGAGGGTGTGTGGATTTTTTGCCCAATCAGCAGTCTCCCGGGGACTCTGTTTTTGTGAATGTGTGTGTGGGTTTGTGTAGCTCAGGCAAACAACCGTGAGCTGACCTCACCTGACAACAGCTTGTGTCTAAGGATGGCCTCCTTTATCAGGTCGTATGTAACCAGCTCTGTGCAGTTTACCAGGGCGTTTCTTGTGATGTTGGGTAATGTTCCTGAGGGAAACGGATACTTTAATCATTACTGATAAAGGATGTTTTGGTTTAAATAATGGGCAACACTCAAAGAAGGTACCTTTCCAGAGCCCACGCAGGCCCTCGTGTTGGAAGATGTGTCTGTAAGCCTGCATGGTGCTGCTGTAGCGGCGGGCCACTCCGTCCAGATTCATCTGGGCTTGGAATCGAACCTTGACCACGTCGGTGGGCTGCGCAAAGGACACCGCCATGGCGCCTGTGGTGCAGCCAGCCAGGATACGTACCAGTACACTAGGGTCTGGAGAGAAGGAAAGACTCAGTTATTTTAATAACAGGCTTGAGAACTTCTAATTTTAGTATCAGTTTTAACAAGGAAGATAAGAAACGGATTCAACAACCCAGACTGTGAGAATCCTTTATCGCTTTCAAGAGGGAGATAAGATTTAAGAGAGATAGCACTTTCCCTAAATCTTGTTTAACTTATCAGATTTGAAAAGCCTCTGTTCTGCGTAAATTATCTATTGCATGTTTGTCTGCGAGACAGCCTTCCTTCACTCTCCCCACTTTTTTATTTTTAAAATGAAGCTTTCCTTCATCTGAATTCCTTATCTAAGGGAATATAAGACCGACTGCATCTATCTGATAAACATCTTTTTGATTTTTGACAGCTGGATATTAAATCTCGAAATCACGACTGTCACCAGTAAGAACAATTATGAAGGTTTAATTAACTTAACCAAAAAATAATTGAAAAGGCAACAACTTACTGTCTTTGCCACCAGTGTAGAAATTTTTAACGTTGTCATAGAGGCCGATTCTGACGGAGGCAAAGCACAGCTGTCTCTGCAGCCCAGCCACCAGACCATTATACAGAGACTTGGGCCCTTCTGTTCGGATCATGGTGCTGATGGTCCCAAACACCCCTCTGTAGCGGATGTCCCCCACTGCCTTCTTCTCTCCTTGAATCTGGGGTCACACATTGTCCTCAAAGTTAAAACCAGCTTTACAGAGCAGCAGCTTAAGACCAAACGGTTCAGAAAGGTGAAGAAGTTTGACTGAAGGGTGCTGAAGTGGACAAAGTTGACTTCTTCGTCAATGAGGCAAACATCACGCTGTGTCCCACAGTAGGCTACAGCAAAGCAAGACCGGCTAAAGATCATATTGATAGCACAGTTAGTACCTGTAGTCTGACTTTGGCTGTGTCCAGAGGGAATGTGACCATGTCAGCTATACAGGCTGCTGCTCCAGCACTCGCCATCTTCACACCCAAAGGAGGAGGAACGTCTGAGGGTTTAAGTCCTACCATGTTTCCTACTGCTGGGATGACAGGTACGCATCCACGCACAGAAATAACAATTAAAACAACAAACAAAAAAAATCAGTGTAAGATTCTCTTCTAGAAAGCAACCACATAAACATTAACCTCTTGTACAAATCATTTGTCTGTTTAAATGAAAGGTTAATCAATAATCAAAGTGGACTGATGCTCAAGACATGAAACACACTTACGATTATGATCCGAAATTAAAATTTCCTTTTGATCCTCGGGTGGGTTTTTTGGTACCGAGCAGGATGCGATTGGTCAGATTAAAATCCACACCGGGCCCCACTCAGCAGGAAGGAAAGACTCATCATTTGCTGTGGTTTTATGTTTTCTGGCTGGCGTTTTTATGACATCCTCGGAGAGGCGTTACTGTGTACTCCTGTACACCTGGGTCAACTCAAAGTCCACAGACTGTCAGAAAGTCAATGTTCAAGTCACCTCACACAGAAAAACAACCATATAACTTCCCCGTTTTTTGGGTTTGTGAAACTGACGATTATTTCCATCCAAATTTCCACAGGTGTCATTAACTGATGACGATCTTTCTAAACGTTATGTTCATGCTTTCAAATATAGTCTGTGGAGAGTGCATTTTCTTTTATTTCACTTGTTAGAATTTGTTTATCAGCGGATTTTTCTTCTATCCAGGATCTGTAACCGACTTTAATATTGTCTCAATAATTATTTAACTGTTCAGATGAACTGTGTGCCACAAGCAGCAGCGATAACAGATCGGTATCAGGGTTCACCAGAGGCTCGTCTCCCCTCTCAGCCAATGACAGCAAAAAGCTTGTGATCAAGAGCGTTCGGAGCTGACCGGCTAAATCAAGATCTGTTCCACAGACTTTATGGTCGAGCCTCACAGCAAATTACCCCTCTGTGCTATCAGCAGCATTGTTGCGTCATACAGTTTTTGCTCTGTTACCCCTCATTTATGATTTCTATTATCTGTCTCAGTCTAACAGCTTTTACATTTCATGTTAAAGATGTGCTTTTTTGGGCCGGGGGGCAGAAGTGGGAGTGTGGTGACGTCAGCTGGCGACTGAAGTTCACAGTGAAGCTGATAAGAACTTTACATCACACCATGTTTGGCCTCTCAGCAGTTTGCCAGCAGTCGTTCCTGTTCATTACATCACACATGGTGTATGTACGTAACAGTATGGAAAATGTAGATTCTCAGAAAAAGAGCAAAGACAAGAAAAACATTGAGAATTATTCCCACATAACGTTTACTAATGCTGTCCCATTCGACAGCCCTATGTTAAAACTATCGCCATTAAGTTTATTATCATCAGATCTCTTTTGTCATTAAATTATTTTTAGTTTTTAAACATTTTTTCTGCATATTGGTTTGAGCACACCACAATCTACCCTCTACAAGACTGAATAAATACCCCCTGAAAAACTGTTTCAACTAAAGCTTAACAACCTTCATTAAATGCTAAACAACGATTCATTGCAGTGTTGTATTAAACTGCAATACTTAGTTACACCAAGTATTTCCAGTTCAATTCAGCCCTTTTTTGTTTATACGGTGAGGTTCAGAGAGCTTACAGATATAAGCTCTCTAAATATAGAGATATATCTGCATTTCATCATTACAGGAGGGACTGGAGCCTAACCCAGGATACTCAGGGCAAGATGCAGGGTATACCCTGGACCAGGGGTGGGCAACTCCAGGCCTCGAGGGCCGGTGTCCCTACAGGTTTTATCCAAAAAGATGTGTCCTTGAACCAACACAGCTGATTTAAATGGCTAAATTAGCTCCTGCAGTTCTCCAGAGGCCTGGTAACAAACTAACCATGTGATTCAGGTGTGTTGACCCAAGGTGAGATCTAAAACCTGCAGGACACCGGCCCTCGGGGCCTGGAATTGCCCACCCCTGCCCTGGACAGTGTGACACAGGGCTATCACAGACCGACAGCAATTCAGTGAAGTTACAATCCCTGATGAGCCTAACCCCACACATGTCTGTGAGGGGAAAACAGAGAATCCACAGAACATCTCCACTCAGAGAAGCCCCAGGAACTTACTGCTGTGAGGCAACAGTGCTAACCGTGGCATGAAAAGGCATGAAACTGCAAAAAGTAATGGCGATGTAAAACGTACACTAATAATAAACACTGCAGATTAAAAAATGTTGGGTTGAGTTAGATAAATAGAACTGAATGGAGAAACTCAAGCCTTTTCTGTTCCTCCCTATACAAGATAATTATAAATCACAGCTGAAATGCCCGAACATGTGTATATATACTTATGATGGTGAACATTAGAGGGAGTGTAAGAAAATACAAATAAAATGTATTTGAAGAGCCTGAAGAAAACAAATTCTAATAGATTAATTATTTATAGCTCTATCATTTGTCTGAGAAGAGACAATCCTCACAATCAGCAGAAAGTCCTGCTGTAAATGTGCTCAGTGAGCTGTGATTGGTTAACCTAGGCCACAGCCCCACAGTGTGCGGTCCAGGAGGGAGAAAGAGACGAACTGTAACTGAGTAAAAGAGTACACATTCATGTACTCTTTCACCACAGACAATCAAAAACACTGAACAACCCAGCTGCACAGAGTAGTACAGTAATCTGTTACCAACAGTATTTCAGGAACTGCTGGTCTACAGCGATTTTCCCCACACAGCCTAATTTTTGCAGATTAAAAAAAAAAAAAAGAAAAAAAAAAAAAGAGAAAATATTCAGCGAGCAGCAGTTCCCTGGTCAGAAATGCCAGACTTTACTGTGCTCAAACGGCCTTCACAGTCACCAAAGTTCAGTTCAGCAGAGCAACTTTGGGATTAGGTGGAACAAAAGATTCAGATCATGGATCAGCTGTGTGATGCCATCATCTCAACATGGACCAAAATCTGTGAGGACTGTTTCCGGCACATTCTTGAATCTCTGTCATGAAGAATTGAGGCAGCTCTAAAGACCAAAGGGGATCTAAACCGGTACTAGGATACCTAATAAAGTGTTCAGCGAGTGTATGAACAGCCCTTTGACGATGCAGTTGGTGTTTAGGATGGACTAATGGAGATCAGCATGTTAACCAATCTTCCACCAGATGGCAGTATCACTCCTTGTTTTCAGACTGTAGGCGCTCAGCAATATGAGGTCAGTGAAAGAAGAAGAAAGAAGACTGGAGGCATTTTACTGTGCAGCATTGAACCATTCAAACTGTAACTTTAATAGGATGGAGTGATATACAATGCATCAGAACCCAGAGTAATAAATTAAACACTGGGCGTTTACAATTGAAAGTATTCACAAAAAACAACTTTAATTTAAAAAAAAGCAACGTAAAAATGTACAGAGCGTAAAGATAAAAAAGTTTTAAAAAAGCAAAAACAAAACAGCTAGCCTGAAGGCAAGGAAACATATCTTAGTGGATTTTGCTGTAAACATAAAGAGAGTGCAGGCTCTTAACGGCATTTTAGTGTACTAATCATTTTCCTTGAACACACAACTTTTTTTTGATTTCCTGAACCATCGACCAACACTTTTGTCTGTAGTAACGAGGCATGACTGGATGTCTTCTTAATTAAAAAAAGAAAAAGAAAGAAAAACTGTTTATGTGGATCATTTTTCTCCTTTCCCCATCATTATTTTTATTAGTTTAATTATACAGGTTGGCTCCTACTAGTTATTATAACTGGATAAAATGAACTGGGGCTTTTAAAAGGACCGTATTTTGAAAGTTAACATCACAGAAAATACAAATATGCATACGAAATTTGCCAAAGTGACACACTGTGTTAAATTTATAGAGGTGCTGAAAAGAGTTTACATGGAAACCCAGGAAAAATCACTCTTATGAATTTTCATGTGTTTTTCACATTTTCATCCACTGAGAAACAAAGAAATGTTTTCATTAGCAGCCAATGGAATTCGTAAAGTAAGGAAGCAACAAGTTTGATCGGATATAACGTTAGGTGATCGTACGCACTGCAGACTATTGATGTCCCAGTTTGGAACTGTACTGACATTTACATCTACATAGCCTAAGAGTAATAGAGATTACAGTATTAACACCTATGCGTGATATTTTATAAAGTACAGCTACGACGTACACGTGGATTTCATCTGAGCAAACCGTAATATGCATGTTCTGTTCCTTCTCAGCTGGACAGAGTCTAGTGATTGTTGTAAAAGTCTTTAATTTATTTTAAAATACATTGCTAAGAGAGGTTTTGGTCCCATTCATTCAGCTATTACTCACACACACACACACACACACGCTTACCTTCATTCTCCTTACAAAACACCACTGATTTATACTCTTGTTTTCCTTTTAGGACAGTTCTTTAGTGATAACTCCTCACCCAGACAGCGAGATCTCATAGTCACTTGTTGACAACAGGGGGCGCCCGACTTTCTTGGCATTCTTGGCGTTGGTTATGCGAGCGGCCACGTCCACTGGCTTCTCAAAGTACCGCACGAGAGCCTGCTCGGTGAGGACGGAAGCCAGGAACTGCTCGAACGTGATGGCCCAGTCTTTGTCGATGCTCGTGCTGTGAGGCAGGCCTCTGTCGTGAGGCCCCCCGCCGAGAGGCCGGTTGCTTCTCTCGCCGTTGGAGCCGCCGTCGCTGCGCACCAGCACTGTGTCGTCCGCGATGTCCTCGCACTGCAGCTTCTCGTCCATCTCGTGAGAGCCCGCGCTGAGCACCGAGTAAGATGACATTGAAGTGTCATCTTTGGTTTCGTCGTCTGAGATGAGCATAGCCGAGGAAGTGCCCGTGTCTTTAGGGGACGAGTCCTCAAGCTTGATGTCTTGCATAGGGGGCAGCTGCTCGCTGTCTTCATCCCCCTTTCCCTCCTCACAGGGGCTCGGCTTATTCTCAAGACCTGCAGGGACAAAAATGTCCCCCAGCTCCTGGACCTCCTGGGTGCCTTTAGGATCTAAAACGTCTCTCATGCACACGCTCGGCTCTGAGTTCCCCTCCTGGTTGTGGTCCTTTCTGAAAGAGGAGGAGAAGAGCTTTCCCACCTCTCCCATTTCCAGCAGCAGACTGGTGACCGTTGCTGTAGCGTGATAGAGCTCTTGCTCTGCCACATCTTCACTGAACATGCTGTAAAGGGTCTTGCAAAGCTCGATGAACTGGCTCTGCAGGACAGAAACATTAAAAACAGGTCACTGATGGCTGTGTCTTCACGCTGCTGAGTAATCTGTGCAGCAAATGAAGTCTCACCTGGTTCAGTTTCGGCAGGTCTTTTGTGTTTTCCCGTTTAGGTCTCATCTCCTGGTTCCACAGTTTCAGGTAATGGCGGTAATCAGGAGTGTTCAGTTTCTTCACTGCAGAAATGGACAAAGAATGTGATCGTTCACCAGCTTAAATCATACTTTTTTTTAAGAAAATCTAAGAGTCATTTCAATGTGGTCATGGAAGAAAAGCATGAATAACACATTCAGACCTATATGCAGTAATAAATGTGACCATGTTATTTACCTTTCTCAGTTTTGAATGTCACTCTGACAAAACCATCATCCTTCTCATTTCTGCACTTTGAGTCATGGCCTGAGAAGAAAGAGGAAGGTTGAGGTCAAACAGTTGTCTGATTACAAATTCTAATTTATTTATATTTTAAAGCATGCAGCAGCATTTGTAGTCCAGAGTTTGACTGAGCCATTGTGACTCCTTGATTCTTTTCTTTTCCAGTCAGTCTGTTGTAGATTTTCTGCTGTGCTTGGGGGGTCATTGTGCTGTTGCATGATTTAATTTCAGACAAGCTTTAGCTGTCACACAGACAGCCTCACATTTGGGTCTACAATACTACATACTACAAGGTGCTATGGTCCTGCTGCTGCTAAACAAACTGAGATCATCAGTCCTCCACCACTGTGCTTGGCAGTTTGTATGAAGTGTTTTTGCTCATATGATCTGATTGGCTTTCGTTAAACATGGTATCAAAGGACTTTGTTCCAGGACTCTTGCAGTTTGTTCAGATCGACCTTTGCAAACCTAAGTCATTGTGTCATGTTCTGTTTAGAGATAAAGAGGCTTTCTCCTGGTAACCCTTCCAGACAAGCTACACTTTTCAGCCTTTTTCTACGGCACTGCATTAACAAAACTTCTTATTTTACAGAACTGCATAGAGGCCGATGGAAACTCTTTTTCACAAGACTGCAGACAAGTATACGCACTAGAAAGTTACCACTAAGTCATTTGACCACAGATTTGATCTGCGCCTGTGTACTTCTCTAAACTTCATAATAGCTAAGAGACTCATGCTCAACATATTCAAAAACAGCATAATGCTGTGGACCTTCACTCACTCACGCAGTTGTATAGTTCTTATTTAGCGCTTTTCTACTCTATTTGAGCTTGTTGTGCTTTCTTACTACAAGCCTCATTCACATGCATTTATACAGCAGTTTTTTCCTACGCCCAACAGCTTTTGATCTAATAGATTGTAACTGGGGCAACTTAATGGATGCTCCACCTGCTGAAACACACGTGTAAACTTTCATTTGCGTTACTGTTCCTTCATAACAGTCAGTGTGCACAACGTGCATCCAAAGCCTGTGGTGCCAAAGAAAATACAACCACACTATCACTTGCAAATCACATGATGTGAGGATCACGTGACTAAGCATAACCACAACAGAAGTTTCACTCGTGCAAATATCATGAGAACCACGCCAAGTTATCATCATTATGTAGCATAATTCCTCACGCAAAAACAAAACAAATCTAAATCCCAACGAAAAGAACGAAACCTCACCGACGGATGTTTCCGGAGTGATGTCTTCAAAGAAGTACTGAGTGGCTTCAAATGCAGAGTCGGGTTCTTCTTGTTCATGAGTCATTTCTGTTAAAGAAGTTAGGATTTAGAATTCAACTTGATATCCTCAACATGTGGGATCGGACAATAAAAGCTTAAAACAACTGCCCCAGACTAGTTAAATGCGCGAATAATGGACCTTTGGTTTCTATGACAAAATGTTATGAAAATCCAGAAATAAGGGTGCATTCAGCTAAAAGCTTTCAGGGTATAATTTATATCAACAGGGGGTTTCTTAAAGCGGGCCCTTTAAAAATAAAGCAATTTCCACAGTGAATGGAGAGAAAAAACCCCCACATAAATCAAGAAGCATAACCATTTCTCTTTCCCATTTTCTGTACAGCTAGTGTGAAATCATTTTTAGACCTTCTAAGGTCACCACAATGAATCCAAACACACTCACCGGGGAGGACATGCATCTTGTAGAGCAGCTTTAGCTTCTCAGTGAGGTCCCCGTGACACAGAACACCTACAAACAACCAAAAGCTTTAGAGATCTGCCACATTACACCTCCAACTACCTCCAAATTACAAAAACAATTTGCTAGCTGAACATCATCAGTCATGTTATAAGCTGTTAACTGTATAGAGATAATATTGAGAAAAATAAGAATTGATTAAAAGCTTAGTGTACCTACCCAAACCGGTGATAAACTCTCTAAAGTTGATGAGGGTATCTGCGTTTTGGTCAAGAAGACGGAAGAAGCGTACAGCCAGGGGCTCCGAATGGGCTCCATTGGCCCAAGGGAACAGCAGATTGAAGAGACCCTTAAACTGCTCCACGTCGATGCGGTACTGCTCCAGGTACGGCAGGCTGGGGTCATGGCGCTCTGTGGGGTTGCTGCTGCCGCCCCAGTAACAGCTGGTTAGGTGCTCCGCCTAAAGAAATTATGAAGAGGAGTTAAAAACAAAACGATAATTAGTTAATAACCCCCCCACCCCAAAAAAACACACATCTTATACCTTCTCATGTATTTTGAACCTGAGTTTATCGGAGACTTTAAGTGTAAATGTATCTGTCTCTAAAGCTCATTGGGTCAACTGTAGCCAGTGCTACAGGCTACAAATACAATGGACGTGACAGTCAACAAAAAAAGCTTGAGACATTTTTCATAGTGCATGTTTGAGGTGTATTTTTTCACCACCCCCTCTAAAGATGAATGTATTTAACACAATTCAGTGGACTACATACTGAACTTGGAGAGAAACAAAGTATTGATCCTATTGCACTAGTATCAATCCAATACCAGTATTAGTATCAACGTTACTGATATTTGCAGCGATCGGCCCACCTCTACTACACAGACCTGTGGTATAAGCAAATTGTAAGCACAGCTTAAATCTATAGTCACTGGATTTGTCTTTAACTCACCTTGAAGAGCACGTAGAGCTCCTCCAACTCATCGATACTGAAGTCAGTCTCTGTTACAATGGTTCTGACCTGAAACATTATATAACCAAATTAAAAATAGAAGAGAGAAAATGAAATGTAGGACAGACGATCAGATCACTCTACTGGCATTCTGCCCAAAAGAAACAATTAAAAACCTCTCAACACATTTACTTAATTCCAGATTCTGTAAGATGATCTCCTCACCACATTGCGTTTAGTTGTATCCTCGATGGTTTGGATGACCCTCAGTCTCTGTTTGAAACGCATCTGTTCAATCACGTCGGCACGAATGGAGCCAAATTTCTGACAGAAAGGGAAAAAAAGTGAAATAGGTCAGCTTGGCTGTGGTAAAACGATGTTATCACAGCAAAACAAAAACAGAATCGCAAAAAATGGATTGTATCAGGTAAAAGTCCAAACAAATCCCATAAAAGTCTAAGTTCATATCTTCGGAGTGCATTCAGAGAACCAAAACCAAACTTAGAAACACGCTTCATGATCCAGGTTCATTACCTCGTAGGAGCTGCGCACGAGTTTGAAGATGTCCACCTCTGGGTGTGGTTCTCCATTGTCTGTGAGTAAAGAGTGCAAGTGAGGGATGGGAGGGAGGGTGCTGTCCTTATTGGTCACACTGTCCAGATACCTGCAATGGACAAGTTTTAAAAAGTCGGTGTCAAAAATGATAATCATGGCTGATTGACGTGTGTAAAAGATACTGAAACTAACAATTATTACTGATGAAGAAACACTAGAGAAAAATCACTGAATAAAAAGGAAGTGCTTCGTCTTTTCTTACCTCCCCAGTACGGTCATGGCCTCCCCATCGTCCTTGCAGCCCAGCAGCTGGTGGATGTTGGCGTGCAGCACGGAGAGCGCCAGCTGAAAAATGACTTTGATTCCATCATAGAAGAAACAGTCGACCACCACCACCGCGCTCTCGAACGGCATGACGGACAGGAAGAGGGTGAGGAACCAGGAGAGCGAAATAGTGGAGATGACACCAAGGTCCTGCATGCAGTCGTAGAGCTGAGGAATGTACTCACGGGCCAGCTCCTCGAACACACCCTGATCGACCAGAGCTCCTGTACAAGAAAATAATGTTAAATACACAGAAAACAAAAGTGAAATAGAGAGAACCGGACATCCATATACTGACCCACAACCCTGGTATTGTAGTAGTCAGGCAGCATCCTCTCACAGAGCGCCACTAGCAGCCAAAAAGCCTCCTCTTCTTTAGCGTAAAGCAGCAACACCGACGTAACAATATTCATGGCCTGTGGAATCGAAGAAGAGAAGAAGAAATCAAGCATTGTCAAGGACTGCTGATTTTTCTGCCGCTCCAATAAAAAGCAAGCATGCGAGCACCTGACAGTATCCGATGTTGGGGTTTCTGAACGCGTAGGCAGTGAGGACCCTGCGCAGGGCAGCGATGCCCATCTCGTTCTGGAAGGCTGGGTGCTCGGGTAAAGAGCGGTGCAGGTCTCGCTCAATCTCCTCTGTTGCCAGGTTGTATTTGCCCATCGATTTCTCCACCAGGTCTTCGTAATATCCAGGGTGGGTGGTCATCTCGTTGATCGCTCCTGTGAAAGACAAATTCGAGAATTAAAGAAAAACACAGTAGGGCAGCCAATCTATGCCAAACCTATGTGTGATTCATTGATTGCACATGAAGAGGTAAGTGATCTAATATATTTACTTATAAACTTAAATAATCTAATACATCTTTTAGGTGTGTGATGACAGCTGTATTCTCTCGATCCCAGACAAATGGAATTACAACAGCTGAACAACCAAATGCATTAATGAATAATTAAAAAAAATAAAACAAACAAAAATAGTAGTACAAACATTATCATATATATTTCAACTGATTGTGTAATCATCATAGCTCTGATCTGAAACCTGATTTGAGTAAATGAACAACAACAAAAAAAAAACTGCCTGTAATACAAATTATTCTTATTTGGCACGTACATACTGTAGCTCAGAGACCCATTTGTAGGTTTACAATTGGCCTCCAAGTCATCTGAATAAATTTGCAGCACAATTACACACATTAAAGTCCTCACGGACCTGTAATGTCTCTGTGCACATACTTCATTAAACACGCTTATTGGAATTTGCCCCAGAATAGAGCCTCGCCAAACTGGTTTTTAACCATTTGTTCTAAAATGAGACACACTTTGGCAACAACTGAATGATTCAATAGAGCACGGTAAATTGTCGTCTCGGGATAGATTGCCGTGAGGAAAACTGATTTCAGCAGTAACAAGTAGGTCATAGAGAGGAGGAGGAGGAGCTGCTGCTTACCAGGCTCCGATCAGGTGAGGATGAGCGCAAGCTTGCAAACAGGAAAGTCTGGAGCAAGTGCATACCTGAACGCGTAACATCTTGTGACAGTTAGGAGCCTTGTGTAATCTGAAGCATTGCAAAATGATGTACAAGCTTTTCCACACAAATTCAAGTGAGATCTGAGATTGATTTTCAGACCCCCCCCCCAAAAAAAAGAAACAAAACAAAAGGGGAAAAAAAAGGTCTCTAAACCATATTTACTCTGATAATCAGACCAAAGTTTTAATCCCAGAAAGACAATTTGTACATTTATTTAAATGTGTGACTGATTATTTTCTTAGAAACTATCACTGTGCACATCACAATCAACTAGATTAATAGACAGTGCTTAGCAAATTTATCAGAGTGTCAGTATCAATATGTCAGATTTTTAAACTACCTAATATCGGTTGGGCTCTAATTTTGCCCACCCTGAACATTTCCTCACCGGAGAAAAGCAGCCAGAGCTCTCCCCTCATACTCTCGGGAATCCCCTTGAGAACGAGTTCCTTCGTCTTCTCTGTGCGGTACATACACACCCCCTGTCCGTACTCGGTAAAGTGGTTCTTCCATGCCTGCTCTTTCAGAAACTCCTTCGCCTGATTGGGAAAGCAACAAAAATTTACATGCAGCTAGCATCAATCCACCTTGCAGTTTAATTATCATGCAAAAAAAGAAAATGCAATTTATCTCACCAGCTTCGGATTAAACTCTTCCGGGGAATTGCGACGATACATGGTCATGAGGGCTTGTGTGGCTGTGGGCACGCTGCTGTCGTTCAGGTTAAATTTACGCTCGCCTTCTGAGCCCAGACTGTGCTGAGGGCTGCTGGACAGCAGGGATCCATGCTGGGAGTAAACCTGGAGATAAATCTTATTCAGCCTTTGAAGCTTTAACCTGGATGATGTCACAGTGACCGAATGAAACTACCTACCTCATCATCTGAGCTGTTCAGGCTGCTAGTGAGTTCTTTTTCCAGGTAAGTCTTAGAGGTGGTTTGCTGCAGGAAGTCGGATAGTCTCTGCACCAGGAAGTCTCGGTCTTTCAGGTTAGCAAACAGAAAGGTCATGCGATTCTTGGTGCTGATGGAGAGCGGGCTGGGCAGCACACTGGAGCTGTCTGCTTTTTCCACGATGGTCACCTGCAGGATGCCAGGAGTAAAATTTTAGAGCAACAAAGACCAAACAATGTGTTTAGCTGCACATATTTCTCCATGTATGCAGCTATGGAGAGTCACAGTCACACTGATGGAAAAATGTCTGGAATAGTTGGATCTTGGAGATGATTTGAATATTTGACGAGGCTGCATTGGATTTAAGTCTCCAAAATGGCATTAAATGCAGTTTAAAGTAACTTTTTTAAAATGCAACACTTCATGCTGAACTTTGTTTACAGATTCAGATTCAGTCATTAAATGATGTTGACCAATCAAAATCCATCAGATCCATCCAAAGATACAGTTTTCATAGTAAGCCAGATCCGAATCAAATTCCAGTTGCACAATGAGACAGATCCAAAATGGAAAAGACGTCTCATCAGCTACGGCTGTAAGAGAGCCACCTTCTGTCAGTGAAGACTGACATCAGATATAATTATAACTGATTAAACAGGGAAACATTAAAGCAGAGTATTTCTTTAAAACGTATTCATAAACTTGGGCGTCCATGCCGCCCACCCAACCACACCGTGGGGTGACGACAACAAACCATCAGCTTTTTATGGCTGATGGGTAACAAATAGGGGAGATTTCTAGGTATTTTATCTCGAGTGGGGATTGTCCCTTTGGACACCGTCTGAGGTCACTGTCCCACTATTGACCATGTGAGTCATCACATGAGTCAAGTTAAGAAATACATGTGTGGGTCATTACCATCACGGGGGGTTAAGCATGAAACCACAGTGAGACCTCGCCTTACCCCATGATGTGACCTATTGAGGAACGGCGCCGGGGCTGAGGTGCCTAGGGATTGATCTCAGGGATCCATTTAGGTGGCGGATAGCTGGCGTTACATACCTGGGACTCTCCACTCTCCTCACATCCTCTAAGCGAGGTTGTGACATTTGAAACTAGCTAGAACTTAGTGACGAATCTATACACGAATACAGAAAATGACTCCTAAATGGTTAAAACGCCACAGTCTACAGCTCTCTGTGAACGAAATGGATGACAGTGATTCAGCATGACAGCTGCATTATGTACACACTGTGTTTAAGAGCAGATGGGAAGTGACAGCCCCCCCCCCACACACACACACACCAATATCAGTCAGATAAACGACTGTCAAGCTGCTTATTTGAGCTTCAAGTTGTGGGTCTGATTTTCAAGATCTGCTGTTTTTCTTGTTTTTATTTTTATTCTTTAAAGCTGTTAATAAACAGAATGACTCACCTCGCGTAGGGGGATGATGAGGCTACACAGCGACTCTTCCTTGCTGGTGAAGCAGATGTAGTTGGTGGACACAAACATCTGTCCCAGGATGTGCATCTTGTTAAAGGGAGTCCACAGGGTGCAGTCTGTGTGACCGTCCAGTTTTTCATCTTTGGGCAGGCGGAAGAGCGCTCTGTAGCGCTCGCTCTTAGCTCTCGCATCCAGATCTCTGAAAGATGCAAATTTCTCACATAAGATAACAGAAACTTGTAGATATTCAGTAGTTCTAAAAGCAAAGAAGCAGTAATGCTCTGCACCAGGACCTACCTCTTGAGTGCTGAGACCTTCTTGGGTGATTTCTTCTTCAGCTTGGGCAGCGAGCGGTCCTGCTCAAAGCCTTTGTTGTCGAGCAGTTGCCGCATGGCGATGTTGGCCAGCTGCTCCGCTAACTTAAAAGTCTCGTTGATGTTGAGGAAGACGGAGAAGAGGTGCTCGTTGGTACGCGTGCTCACCTTGATCACATCAGGCAGAAGAAGGGTGGCGCTCTTCTCCAGCTGCGTGATATCTGCCCAACGCACCACCATTTTGACTGAAAGTAAGAAAAAAAAAAGACCCCCCAAAAAAACAGGATATACTTTTAATATCAGTGGACTATATTAGCCCTAAATATATGGTTTAAGCTTTGTGAAAGGCTATAACTTCAAAGAATATAAGAAAAATATAATGGCTTAAGGCACAACAGCGTTTCACGATATAATCTTGAAAAGACTTGTTCAGATCTCTGCAGGTTGAGGTCCTTTCGATAAACAGGAAAAAAATAAGACATTACTGAAGACAGTATAATTGGGTAATGTCCAACCTTCTTTCCCCAGCAAGTACGAATAGAAGCAGAGGTGGTTGATGCTGAGGTAGAGCCATCCCTGCCGAGGCACCTTTCCCTTCCAGTAGCTGCAGGAGTAATAGTTGACCAGCTTCTCCTCTTCAGGCATCCCAAACAGTTTACGAAACTTAGCGCTAGCCTCCTTGAACTTGTCTGTGTCATCGTCTTCTTTGACATCGTGGTTCTTGTTGTACTCCGCTATGATACCCTGCAGCATGATGAAGAGAGACAGCACAACAGGCATGAGGTGAAATGCTTAGGGTGTATTGCAAATACCTCAATTTAAACAAAAACCACTGAAGGTTGTTGGGTTTTTGCAGACAACCCACACATCCACATTGCTGTTGTGGTATCATCTGCACTACTTGCTTTACAACAAGCTTTCTTAAAGTTAAAAGTGTTTAGTAAAGTGATAGGAAATAGATGTTTTCTCATAGACTTTCTGCAATCCCAGGAGTCGCCCCCTGCTGGCCGTTAATAGGAATGCAAGTTAACGTCACGATTGTACAGTCAGAGTCATTACCTGGACCTTTCCTTTGACAAACGTGGTAATGTCATTCTCATTCTCAAAGATGGAGAGAGTCTGCAGCAGGTTATGTTCCAGCCACTCCCAGTGCTCTGTGATCTCTTTGCGGGAGGTTCCTGTGAAAGCAATCACAGTTCATATGAAGGCGTAATGTTTCAAAAGTGATACAGAGGGTTGTTCCCCAAAGCCACACACCCATGTTTTTAAAATATATTTTTCTATTTTGTTTAAAAGCATCCCAGTAGATATTTTACCTCTTCAGCAGAGCACTGCAGTTAATAAGACAGGTAAATAAGGATGGAGGTATCGCTGCAAGTCAAGAAAACAATTACATGCTCTTTTAAAAAAACAAAAAAACAAAAACAAACAAACAAAAAACAGAAAGGATATCATGGCAATTTAGTTAGAACTGAGCAGTGAGATTAAAACTGGTCTTTCTGGTCATGGGAGAAATGGATTGCAGTAATGGCTGCTACTGTGGGCCATTATCCCTGAACACTGCTGCAAAACAGCCCTTCAGTGAGTGCACATTGACTGCATTAGCCATGTCTGCCAGGCTGCTCCACTCGCCTGCCATCTCTGGGGGGAGGAATTAAGAACTGGGAGGGGAGGAGAGGGAGAGGCGAGGGGAGCCAATGGCATTTCAGAGCCAAGCAAGTCCTCTGTAGGCCTCCATTTCAGATAGAGAGCAGAAATGGTACTCTCACATTTGTATTTGGTAGATAACGACCTAATTAAATACGCTGTTACACGTGTTCAGAACAAAATCCGTTTGCCTGTTTACCAATCATGCCTCATCTTCATTAAGTGTGACATTAACTCAGCTATCAGAGCAGCCTGCTCGTCAGTTGTCTATGTGATTAATTTCTTTAAACTCCCTGAAGTTTGGAGAATTGATATCACTCTCGCTACACACAAATAAAATGTCCACAGAAAGGCTGCCAAACCAGGCAACATTTTTCCAGTCTGTGTGAACTGGTTTAGCCTCGGTTGCATGTTCTCAGCTGACCAGACTGGTGTGGTCTTCTGCTGCTGTAGTCCACCTGCTTCAAGGTTCGAGAGAAGCTCTTCTGCATATCCTAAGTAACAAGTGGTTACTTGAGTTATTGTAGCCTGTCAAAATACTCCGACCAGCCCGTTGATACCAACAACCATACCTTGTTCAGAGTCACCTAAATCCCCCTTCTGCTCGATTTTGATGGTCTGTTTGAACTTCTGCAAGTCATTTTGACATAAACTCAATACATACTTAAATGGACTGAGTAGCTGACCTGTGATTGGCTGATTAGAAATTTGTGTGAATAATAATAAAAATGGTTGCTTGGAAAAGAGTAGTTACTGGATGTAACTCTAGTTCTGTGCTTATTAGGTCCCTAAAGCAGGCTTTGGGGTTGCTGAAGTTGTGGCTTCACTTTTGTCTGTGGCGTTCTTTGCGACTTGTTTCCAACTTCTGCCTGTGTGTTATGATCAGCAGTTTTCCAGACCTTTAGGAAATTGTAATCAATAATGCAATTAACACAAAATTAAAATGAAATGTCTCAGAAGTCATTCAGCTCTATTAAGAAGTGCTTATGCATTTCTTAGCCCAAAGCGGGAATATTTACATACTTGGTTTAATATTGGTGCAAAGAAGAGTTCTGCTTCTAAAAAGTGCATTGCTGCTAAATGGCATTATTTACTGCCACAGTCTGTGGTAAGTAGCAGATTGGACTACTGTGAGAACCTGATGAGAATCACAATGAAACTACATCAAGCAATTGGCTGAAAACCACAGATACTTGCACCGTTGCCCGTAATCCTTTAAAACCACCAGCGCACAATGTAACACCTTGCATTCAGCAGCTAACATGGGTAACAGCAGCAAGGTAAACCATCAGGAGCTGCGTGAAAGCTGGTGGTAGGATTGCAGATGGGTCTGTAGTGGAGTGGCCCACATATGTGATGCTAAAATGTGTAGAATTGGTGCACAACATACATTTTCAATTGTAAGTTTGCTTTTCTTTCAGTTGTTCTGCACGTACCATGAGCAATGATCCAGTAAACTAAAGAGTCAGGAGTCTGGTAGAGGATCCTGTACGGGGCCATTCGAGCGCTCGAGTCCAGAACAACATCCAAGGTCCCAACAAGCAAACCTGCAAGAGCCCAGAATACATTTACTACAGAAAGAGGTCTGTTAGAAAGAAGTCTTACAAGTCTGTTAGGCGGCAACACAAAAGTCCTGCTAAAAATGTGCAACCATGTGCATCTATACACAAATAACATGTATTTACATTTGTATACCATGCTGTTATGCTTAAGCAAAAGGGGAAAACCATGAGGTCTTGTGGTTTGAGTACAACAAAAACATCTTGTGGCTAAAAACATTTCTGCTCTGCATTAAACGCTTTCACTTTTTCAACCATATACCCACCCGTGATCTTTACGTGTGGTCTGACAGTTATGATTGTGAAATGACTGCATATAATCACACGTTCTACACAAGCCATTCTGCACGAGGCATTTATGAACTAATGGCCTTAATAGTGGTTAATAAGTCAGTTAATAATTTATAAGTCAGTTGTAGCCCATTAGTGTGAACCCATCAGGTTTACCAGATTGCAGAAAACAACTGACCAGCAGGGTGTTTATTCTCCTATTAAATTTGCCTTTTGACCTCTGAGTGTTCTTTACAAAGGCAGACCCTCTATATGTGCCTTTGGATCTTAAAGAAACTAGAAAAAAACACCGGTGATTTTATCAGAATTCGCTCTGTGAGGATGCCAAGGTTTGCTTGCTTTATTTTACCATAAGTGTAAAAGGTAAGATATGCTGCTCCCTTCTGCTTTGTTTTTGACTTTTCTTTTATTAAGCTGGCTTTCTGGGCTAGTTTTCTACTATTCCTAGGCTGGATTATTATAATTTCCTAGTATCAGGATGTCTGAAAAGCCTTCAGTTGTTCCAAATGGGTGCAACTCGAGTCCTAACAGGGACTGTTGCGTTCTCTTTGCTGGTTCTCTGTTGGATTCAGAAGTAAATTTAACATCCTTCTCCTCACATACAAACTCCTGATATCCCAGCAGGGCACTTGAGTTCTTGAGACTGCGGCTTACTTCTTCTTCCTCGAGTTTCTAAAAGTAGAACAGGAGGCAGAAGCCTTCAGCCATCAGGCTCCTCTCCTGTGGAACCAGCTCCCAGTTTAGGTCCAGGACACAGACACCCTCTCTATTTTTAAGATTAAGCTTCAAAGTTTTCTTTTTCATAAGACTAATACTTCAGGCTGGATCATCTGACCCTGAATAGTCCTTCAGTTTCCCAGCTATAAGCTCAGGCTGCTGGGGGAATTCCCATGATGCACTGAGCACTTGTCATCCTTTCTATTCTTTAACCTACACATGAATTTTTGCACGATGTGATTCCCCCCCAAGTTTGTTGTTTGGTGTCTCTCTGTGCCTTTCTTTTCTCTTCTGCAGTCAGCCCCTCAACCCATGTCGGAGACAGGCAGCCTCCCCGACTCTGCTTCTGCTCGAAGTCTCCTACATTAAAATGAAAATGGTAAAAATATCCCCCAGCATTGCAGAATCCTTACTCATAGGGGGTCTTTGGATTTCTATCAGTTCTAGGGTATTTGTCTTCCAACACAAAGTGTCTTGAGACTTCTATTGTTGTGATTTTTGCACTATATTAAGCATAAAAAAAATAAAGTGCCATGAGAGACAGGTTATTTTTGTTCTGCTGCTCATCAGGGCACACACAGTATGAGTCACACAGACAGCAAGAGAGGGAGGAGGGAAACGAGACAAACGAAGGAAGCTGAATTTTCATGGGGGAAAAGCAGTTTAAGAGAGAAATAATAAAATAAGCACATCTGCATGGATTAGACTCACTGACCGCTCTGCTCTCTCATCTCTGTACTCATGTAAATTCTGCCTCTGCCTTTCTTTTCACCGTTCTACTTATCAGTTCCTCTTACCTCTCAAAAGCAGAACAGATCAAGAAGCCTCATCAAAAAGCTTGTTAACCTGACTGATATCTGCTGTGTACTTCTTTAGTTACACTTATGCCAAATGTTACAGATCATGCGTAATAGCCGTTTCCTGAGAACTCCAGCCGTAGACAAATAAACAAAAATACTGACTCATACTTGCAACATCTTGAACCTTGAGAAGCGCCTGCACAAAGCAGTAAACCACCCAGAGGTGACTGGAGTCCTATACACCACGAAACCAGTGAGATAATCCACACTTTGGTTTACCCCGCTGAGAGAAACAGCAAAACTGTTATGAGTGTGAAGACAACTTCCTCTTCGACACAAGAACGTTGACGAGGTTAAAAAATGCACACCTCAGAGAGGACTTTAATGTGTTAAATAATCAGCATTTTGTAATTTGTCTCAAAAATAGATGTGATAGATAGAAATTCAGTGTCCAAGTATGAACTGCTGGAGTCTGAGGAGGGGGAAAAAAAAAAAAAAAAAAAAAAGAGACTCAGTTGTGTTGCATGGTATGAATAGCTTAGCCTGAGGAGGCGTCTGCTTTGAGGTTTAACGCAGGAAACTCAGGTGAGACCACTGAACTTCTATGACCACCTTGATCTTGGTTCATATAGTTTAAAGTGAAACCCAAAGCAAACAGCAGGAAAGACAGCTGTTCAGCTATTTTTGGACCCATTTTGCCAATTTTTATACAATACTGTGCAAAAGTCTTTAGCCACGCCTCATTTCTTTCAATTTTGCTACATAAGTGGGATACAGGTGCAGCAAATTAATGAAATAGACATGGAAATACAGTATATATGACAAACAAAACTGTATAAGAATTTGTACAACTCTAATGAGATCGAAAGTCAATAATTGGTATGACCACCTTTATTCCTCAACACAGCCTGAACTCTCTTAGGCCGTCTTCAGGAACAGTTCTCCAGGCTTCTTGAAGGACATTCAAAGCTCGTCTTTGGATGTAAAGATGATCCCACACGTGGAGGTCTGGATAGGCCAGTCCATAGCTGTAGACACTCATTGTTGTACCTCTTTCCTGATTTCAGCCCAGATCTTGTGTAATGTGGCATACCTCAGTCTTCAGTCTTATGAAGATCTTCTTGACAGCCAGATTGATTGATCAGCTCTGGACTATTATTTCTTAAGCACATAACGTTCAGACACTGTTCATTTGTTGTGGATTTTTTATTTATTTATTTTTAGACCTACCACTTCTTATTCTGTTCTCCACTTTTTTCGACTTCTCAATTTAAAAGTTTAAAAAGCACACCATAGCAAGATAAGCCAGTTTTTTGATCCAGCAAAACAAATGATGTGCTTTTACAACAGTAAAGGTTGTCTGTTATGTGTAGACATAACACTGATTCATGTCTTGAGTTGGTTACTTTTCTTTGGTGCTTGAAAATTCATAAGTAGCTTAAAAAAATCCTCTAAAAATGATCAGGTAGAAGGACCGGGCTCACAATGAGCCAGTGTCTCAATGAACAGCCTGGAGAACTGTTGCTCAAGAGCCCTTTAAAAAAAGAAGGAAAAAAAAGAGAAAGTCTATCTCCTTGGAAGCAAAAAAATTACAGAAATGAATATTGTGACTTTCCGCGGCGCTGTATACAGGAGATCAGTCATTTCACCGTCTTTATCGCGATAGATCTTTTATCAAGTGTACGATAAGCAACCCCCAAAAACCACACCCCGGCAGCATTAACTCATCAAACCAAAGTTCATGTGACTGCTTGTTCCAAATCAAACCTCTGCCTTTACGCTGACATTTCCTTCCACAGACTGAAGCAGTGGGTGCGCAACCAGCATGAAGCTGTGTAGCATCCATCATGTGGCTGGAAAACTCGGAGCAATCGTCCCCTGAACTGAAATCATGTGATGTTTTGTGCTTCTCCGCTCAGACACAATCAGAGATCCTCATTGTTAGAGGGAAACAAACCACATTCTCTGAAACATTAACGCATTTCACTCAGCAGAAGAACAGGAAACCAAGCTGACAGCACTGGTATAAATACATTTCTCCATTGTTTACATCCTCTTTCTGCTTGGGTGAGCAGAGTCGGAGGCCCTGCTGGTGTGGGATTTTATATTAAGCAAACAAAAGGCCACAATCTTCCCCGGAATTACAGTCAATACCGTTTCAGATAACAGAAAGCCAAGACAAGGCTGGATCTTTATCTTCACCACATGAAATGTTTCACTGCATCAATTTAAGATATTAGACACATTTTTCTGCTTTTGCCTCGCCACATCTCTCTGCCTGCTCACATCAAAGACTTGTCTTAAAGCACAAGATAAGGGAATCTGTCCGGCACGACACACTTGCACCAGGCAAACATTTACTTATTATCAGGTTGTGAAATAGTGTGTTGTACTTGGTGTCATTTTATGCTAAAAGCACCACTGTCTACAATTGTGTAACGAGTTTCACAATAGGCATATTCAGTGCTTTTACATCTGATAAAAACACATTTTGTTGTGAATTTTTAAATTTCCTTCCTTTCTGAATTTCATATTCTACCCTGTTACTGTAAAGGCTGATTATACAGCATGTGACCATCAACAGTTCAACACTGAAGTGAGCAGACTCCTCACGGCTGGGAGTTAGCTCATATGCTGCAAGTACAGCTTATACACTGTAAATCTGAGATTCCCAGCCTTTTACAGCTCATTTGGTAGCCCAGCCGACTACCTTTATATCTTAAGCTGGTTCATTTTCACAGTTGTGATAAGCATGTAGAGGAAAAAGCAAATATTACAGGAAGGCCAATAAATGTGGTACTTTTTGCATTCTTACTATTCTTAACCACTAGAGACCCCGTTTATGAGCACCCACACGGCTAACATCTTTCATCCTACAGGCTTTTCTTGAGTCTTCAGTGGCTCTTTGAGGGGTTACAGTGAAGAAGTGAGAGGTCTTTTATAATGCTGATAAAAAAAAAAAATTTAAAAAAAGAGAGAAAAACTGATGTGAAAGTGGCTCTCACTGTGTCGATACATCTTCCTCTTCTTTTGGATGTATCCAGCCTTATATTATCAAAAAGGGTTAGTTATCCGTTTCTCTACATACAATGCAGAAGTTCTGCAACTGCTCGTGCAGGGTTGGTCCTCATATTTTATGATGCTGACACCCATAGACTCACTTAACCCAAAGTTTTTCTGAAGCAGCTAAAGCAAGCACATATTTTCCATTTCCACCTCCCTCCAGCTCTGAGACATGGGAGCTGCAGCTCGGTCAAGATGAATATGCTGATCTGTAAAAGGCTTGAGTCCGGTGCTGCTGATGGCTTCTCCTCCCCCTGAAAGGACTGAGGGCAGTGCCAGTGTCACTGGGTGCTGCGTGCCAACTGGCACACAATGCAAGTCAGCAAGCTCAGCTTTTACATAAAAATGACATCATCTTCCAGCACCACTTAGCACACTCTGCGTTGCCACAGCAAGGACACACTAGAGACCGAGAAGAGAAGGCAGCGGGTCTAATTATCAATATGATAGCAGGTCATATTACCAATATTAGTGTCTAAATTTGTAATATTCGTCTTTTTCTGGAATTGAGAAGAACCCTAATGTTTACCGGCCTCCTTTATGGGAATAAGGCTGGGAAATGGTGACGAGATGACACAAATATGCCTGCGATCAGATATTATACTATTATACTTATAATACTTGCATCTCTTTATTTGCATTTAATTTATTAGACTGTGTTAAAAAATGAATTAAAGTCCGTTTATTCTGCCTAAAACTGGTTTCTGTATTACATATTCAGGAAATTCACTGTAACATTGATCCACCAGATAATTACAGCAAATCTATGCAACACAAAATCTTGCTGTGTTGTGAAAATCTCTAAAGATTTTTAAACGGAGCCACTATTAAGACGTGTATGGTGGGATTTGTCATTTTAAATTCACAAGACGATCATTTGTCCAAGGACGACAATTATACTATACGTTCATGCGGCTCTAATGACTTCAGATGCACTCAGCTAACGCAGGAAAAGGAGAAAAGCCAGCCAATTAAGTTTTAGTTTCACCTTGGACCGTAACACAATTACATTTTTACTACTTTTGTGGGAGCGTCATCAGCAGGACTGATTATCTGTGCAGCCTCTGCGTTACACAGCCCCTCAGTGTTTGAAGCAAATAAATTTCAGCGTACTACACTCCGAGGTGAAACTAAAACTTGATTAGCCGAGCACAGTGTTTATCTGACATCACTGAAGGCACGTATGAATTCAACTCCTGTGTCGCTCATTACAGCTAAACTGCTCGTGTAGGACAGTTATCGTGTTAATTGTGTTCAAAGGCTGAAGGTGTGAATGTGAAAATCTGTGGTTGTCTGTCATTCTGCGTCAGACATCCGCGTTGTACATCCTGGATCGACCTAACCAGGATGTACCTCACTGCCTTTTACTGTATAACAGTTGAAACCGGCCCCCACCTCACCTACTCCTCAGTCACAGTGGTCCTCAGAGATTTCAGTCTTGTCACAGTTCAAGGTGTTAGAGCTCAGTGGGTGGTGACACTGACTGACTGAGAGTGAGAACTGATGAACACCGATTACTGACAAAAGCATCACTTTCTCTTCAGCTCTGGATCACAAGGAGTCTGAGCAGCTGTTTAAGATGCTCTTATATGAAACACATCCCCTGAACTAATTTGAATGCTAATATTTCATCACAGAATCACCACACACAGTACAATATCCTTCATGTACGAAAACTATGTAAAACAGTCTTCTTTAAGTTCTAAACTGTTAAATAAAAAACACATATCCTGCCATCACCATAACCTGTCGCTCTCCTGTGCCTCCTGCTTGACCCATTTTGGATGGAACAAGCGAGGAGGGAGGAGGAGGAAGAGTGAGAGAATGAAGCAGGGGGAATGATTCAGCATGAGCAAGCAAACAGACTCAAACAGATTCACTGTTGTTGAGGCTTCACAGCCATTAGCAGCTGCACAGCTGAAACCACAGTTGCAATAGTTGTTGTTGTTGTGATGGATGGAATCTAATTTCCACTGCAGGCAGGAACACCCTGAGACATTTTAAACCATATTATGACCTCCAATATGGGTGGGTCGGTGGGTGGAAGTTGTGTAAGCTGACAGTAGATCCTACACACTGAAGGATCTGCTCTTTGCCCCCCCTCTGTGTGATGTCAGCGCTCTAGGTCGCAGTTTGTCACCGGCATGAAGGAGGTCTGTGAGAGGAGCAGGCTCAGCTTTTCTCCCTGGAAGACGCGACCAGGTGAAAGGCCGTCTGGCAGCTGCTTGGTCACGTGCTCTTCCATTTTATTTATTTATTTTTTGCCGTCCAGCATCGACTTGCGGTTAAGCCTGACACACTGTCACCGTGCAGCTGACCATCACCTGACCTTTTTCTCTTCCCAAATTTACACGAAATACTGGATTTTTCCCCCTTTACGGAGTCATGACAACAGCTTACAAAACATGGTACTCACCCGCCAGTCCTCCGCCTCCATCCCCGTGGCCCTTCCGTTTCTGGAGGATGAAATACGGGTTCGCTCTCTCGGTGATCCATAACGCGCCAGCAAGTAACACATCTTCGGGAGTGACCCACATGCTGCTGTTTTTATTATTTTTATTATTATTATTTATTATTTTATGGGGACATCGAACCCCCGGGACTGCTGACGGTGACCGTCAAACTGGTCTTACCGGGACGTGTGATTGTGTTTAGATTGTGTTATTATTTTTAGATCACTAAAGGATCGATGAAGGCCTGATCGTCTCTCGAGCAGCTGCAGGATCTAGTATTGGATATCCGAGCAAAAAGAAGCGCAAGCAAGCGTGTTATAATTAAACCTGGCAGGCGCGGATCGGTCGGGTTCGGCCTGCAACATCCAAGTCCAGACTTCACATTTCGTGCACGCAAACCTTCTCCTGCAGCAGCAGCCTCCTGAGCCCACAGAGGTCTTTTAAACAAACAGATTCCTTTGAGGAATCGTGTGCCGCTTCGGCTCTGTTTGTGGGCGCACACAGGCGCAGTGCTGATCAGTCTTTGTTGACCATGCTCCGCGGCAGGTGCGATTCAGTCTTGCAGTGCTTGCTTGCAGAGAAACCCACGACACAGTCACCACGGAACGGTCTATATGGTCCTTTCGGCCGCGAAGTCCACGTCCGCGTGCTGAGGTCAGGCGACACTTGTACAAATGAAACGACAATAACGCCGCGGTCCTCCTCTCCGTGTCAGCTGAAGCTGCTGCCGCACGCAAAATAAAGCACGTCACGGAGCGCGAGACGTCAGCGGGAGGAGGTGGAGACGCACACGGAAATACCGAGAGAGCGTGTTATTGTTTCTACAAACTCACATTGTTTATTGTAGTTTTACTTTAATGTAACCTGAAGAAAACCCCGAACAAAAAATAAAACAAAAAATAGAGTTTTGTTATTTGATAAATGGTTAAATATCCAAATCAACACAAGCAGAAGGAACAATCCAGCTATTCAGAGAGAACCTGCATGACAACATTAGACCTTAAATTCAATCCCCCCCTCCCCATGTATTTATTTATCAGACATGTGCATCTGGTTCATGGAGTTGACAGTTTGCCAATCGAACACAGCACAACAAATCCGGCTTTGTGGTATAAAAATCCATTTTAATAGAGCATAAATCAGTTCAGACACCACGCTGGGTTTACATAAGTTTCTGAGAACAAGCTCGGTCTGCGTGCAAGTTTGAGCTCATTTTCTGACAGTCTCTCTAAGATGTGGTTTACCCGCTTGAATTGAGCAAACTTATTTTTTCCTGAACCTGACTGCCGATTTAAAACTGCAACGAAAAGAAAAGAAAGCTTTCTGGTGATCTTTCGAAACTTTAAGCTCCTTAATTGTGTTAATTAAAATAATTTGATTGCATTTATCAAGCGGTTTCTTCTTTTTAATCAGGACCACAACATTAATTAAAAGTTCATGAGTTGCCTAAGCGTCTTTACCTTGGCCAATAAGCTGCAGGCTTTCAGAGCCCCTTCCTAAAGCAGCTTATGCTTTTAGGACAATTGCCAACTTTGCCTGTTCATCCAATCTTTAGCAAATTTTCCAATATTTATGACTGGAAATGGAACACAACAATGTAAAAGAGCAACAATTGTGAGAATAAGAATAACCCCAAACACTGTGAGACTGACTCTTCTGTAAAGTAAGGGTTTGTTGTTCTCAGTGCAGTTTGTGGCCTCAAAAAGCAGGCCACCGAAAACAGTGGAAATGTATTTTACTCGCAGGTTCACTCAGCTCGGTGAAACCTGGTTTCAGGTACGCGTTTGCTAACTTTCCCCTCCAGCAAACCGCGTCGCGTCGACGGGCTGTGTGGTTGCAGGACCGTGTCATCTCAGTCATGAACCTGTACAGTACCTCCACTCTGGGTTACCCCGTGGGTTAGTCCATGAAGAGATTGCACTGTAGGTGGAGGTGGGTGGGGGTGACGTGACATTCATAACACTCCATGACCTTTTCAGATATTAAAATTGTTTTTATTAATGTCATTCTCTAGTATTAGTCAACACTCCACCTCCATGCTGTTGACCGCATTATAAACATTGGTTCTTTGTCATGTTGTGCTGAAGTAGTGAGTAACATTTTCTTTTTTGTTTCTAGAGAATCACACCATTCCCTTTGTGCTCTGCACTGTCAAACAAAGACCTGGGACATGGCGTCTTGGACATTTTGTTCCACTTCTTGGTTCCTGAATCACATCAATCACATCCCCATTCTCGGCCCATAGTTTTAAGTTCTCCTTTATAATAAAGGAAGATATACTTTGCGTGTTTGTCTTTCACTTTTTTAGCAGCCTCCTCAACAGCTTGGCGCACTGTTTCAAAACAAAGACCAAGTCACGATCTGAAGCATGGCAGAGTTCAAAAACACATTTTTTCCCTTTCAACCCCTTCCCCTCCCTTTAAGCCAGGTGTCTTCCGATTGGCTGACACTTGCAAACAAAACATCCGATCAGCAGGGTGGGCGGGGCTTCTGCGCTCACAGCCAGAGCTGCTCTCATGGACAACAATCCACTAGGGAAACACAAGAGCAAAGCAAACAGCATACAAAACTTGAAGACAGTTTAAAACACTTTTACATTCAAATCAAAAGACTCTGAAGTATTTGTTTGATATTTCAGGAAGCCAACGAAAAACCAAAGATGGATTTTTTTCATTTAAGATAACACTTCCTGGATTAACAGAAGCAAAAATCACAGACTTTGTTGATTGCTAAACAACATGTAGGAGTCAGTGGAAAGTCTGTTTCATGATGGATTGATTTTCGGTTCATTCTCACTCATCAATGAAAAAAAAAAACAAAAAAAAAAAAAAAAAAAAAACCCCAACGAGATCAGTCAATCTCCCGTTTCTCAAACGGGACTTCTGAACAGTTTCATACCTTTTTAAATGAAAATGAAAACATTTTAAATGTCTTAACGGAAAACAACATTTTAACAAAGAGTTCCCAGAATAAAAAAGAAAAAAAAAAAAAAGGATTTTCCCCTTTTCTTTTCACTACGCTGAGGCAGCCTGTGTGGTGAATGCTCTCATGTGAACAAACCACCAAGACACATATTGCACATTGTGATGGGGTATGCTAGTGCCCTCAGTTGGCCAAATTCAAAACTACATTTTTTTTCTGTTAAAAAAAAAGAAAAAAGTAATTTAAGTAAATCTCAAGTCCATCCAACATCGGGGTACCTCGCAATTATTTCACTTGCTTTATAGCAAAAACTACGTGGCCACCCAGCATCACACCTGTGTGATTTTGTTTTCTGGACATGTCCCCCCAGACAGTGGGCGTTAAAATAACAGTCTCCACTATTCTGGGAATCCTTTTCCGCAATTTCTTGGATCACGCAAGGCTGCAGAGAACTGATCATTTACTTAATCTCACAGTCAGACATGGTTTGGGCTTTGCAAACTCCCTTTCCAGCTACTTCAAAGGCAGCTCCTTTGTAGGTTGCTACGCACTGGCCGTCTGTGCGCAGGTCTGGCTGAACCTGCTCCCACACCTTCTGTTTGGGGTTCAGCTCTTTATCGGGCTCCCCTGCAACAAAGACATCATTGTGAGAAATTAGAATCCTCTGTGTACTTCAGTAAACCTCGACACTTGCAGGGTTTGTGATTCCAGGAGGTTTGCTGTTAACAGCATCCTCATGGAAAGTGGATACAGGGATTTGCATGCATCCAACCACAAAAGCTCAGAAGAGCCAACGGTGAAGTTTGGGAATGATGTCTGCTCTCAGCCTGCAGTCCGATTCTCACCAAAGGTGCCTCGCAGAGTTGGAGGAAACTTGTGTTTGTGTGTCGTGTTAAAGTAGTGCAGTACTCACAGTCTAAATACTGAAGCTCCATAACACTGATGAAAAGAGGAAAATAATGAGGCGTGTGATCAGCACTATCTGCTGAGCGCACATCTATTGTGACTATTTGGCTGAGAATAGGTTTAGCAGGAAGCTACAGCAGTGAGGCTGTAGTACCTGGGAATCCCTGGAAAGTCACTCTATCCCCTGGTATCGCTCCGTTTGGAGGATCAAGGATTTCCAGCTTGTCTTGTGACGAGGCACACATGAGCATGGCCTGGTTCACAATTCCTCTCGTCTCCACTGGCCTCTCGTTACACAGCAGGACCACCATACGATTCTGCATCTGCACGAAGGGCAGGAGAGTCCACATGTTCAAGCGAGAACAGCAAATGACGGTATAGTTGATGGAGAAAACAAACAAACATCCGAAATCAAATAGGACGGTATTATTGGAATCAAATTCTCACTCGGTGTTCTGTCTAATTGATTTTCTAATCAAGAACTCTCAATGAGATGACGAATGCTTGATGTTGAAGAATAATGTCAGTGCTTTTGGCCAGTGCTTTGCAGAGGTGTGAAAAGCTGGAATGTCCTTCCCAGAACCGGTGCTGCAAAGTTAGGCACTTGGGATCAAAAATCCTAAGAGGCGATCGTGATATTTTAGCCGTACTGGTGACTTTAGGTGTTTAAAATCAGCCTAAAGAACACTTCAAAAGACTATGCTTGTCTTTCTGGTGGCAGTATTAGAAAACATTACCACTGTCAGCAATTTGAGGATTTTTTTTAATGCTATTATTTTTAATCACTTTTTAAAACCTTTGTTATTATTTTTTGTGAGTGTACACAGTGTACTAATTTATAACAAAGTAAACATAATAGTGTTTTGGGCTGTTACTGTTCACAGTTACACAGATCTTCCTCCTTCGAGGCTTAGAGATGGCAGCTTCAAGCATGCCATCTCTAAAATAAAATAAAGGATACTACATAGAGGCGTTCAAAAACAAACGGAAGATTGACATCGAGGTGTTAAATCTTAACCCTAATTTGAATAACGGAATAGTTGGACATGTCCTGGTACTTACAAAAAACCCCAACCAAACAAAACTACCATACAGTGACATGTTAGATGACAGTGTTCCTCTAAATATAAGACAGTTAAGTGATGGCTTTTGTTATTTGACCACAAAGTACCCTGACCTGAAATCTGTCCAGCATTTACGGGACACAAACTGGGAGCCAGGCCTTTTCCACTAAGACCAGTGAAATGACCCTCATTCCAGAAGAACAGAGGCAGTTACAGCCAGAATATTCAGTTTGCCCACCTCAGCCATAAAAATAACACACTGATGTTCATGTAGACAAAAATACTAAATCACAATTTTAAGGTGGAAAAAAAAAAGTATAACCTTCACAGACCTTCCCGCTTACCATTATTTTTAATGGTCCGGTCTACGCGACCTTCGTCAGGTACAGTTTTCTCAGTACCTGTAAGCCAGAAAATGTGTGGAGGTTATACTTTTTTTCTTCACAAAGACCTTTCCCACTATGCACCTGTCACTTATTCAGGTGTGGAGTCTTCCTAAATTTGTAAGTAAAAGAAAAAAAAAGAAGACAAATCCTACTTTCAGTTTAGTTTACACTGTCGTCCCTCAGAGGGAATCGGCTCAATAGGGCAGCTTAAACTACAGTCACCGGCCACTTCTTAAAGTACACCTTGCTAGTGCTGGTGACTGCAGAGGCCATTTGAGTACAGTGAACTCACTGTCATGTTCAAGATAATATCTGGTTTGAGATAATCTGAGCTTTGTGTCATGGTGTGTTATCCTGCTGGGAGAATCCATCCGAAGAGGAGTACACTGTGATCACAAAAGCATGGACGCTGTGGTGTTTACGTCACTTTTTTCCCCCTTTATTTTAATGCTCAGTTTGAACTTCAGCAGGTGGTCATGACCATGTCTGCATGGATAAATGCAGCAACTTGCTGCCATGTGATTGGCTGATTAAATACAATTTCTGTTAACCAGCAGCTGAACAGGTGTACCTAACAAAGTGAGTGTGTAGAGTGTAACAATTCAAAAGATATTGTTACACTGTCAGTATCTTTGTGCTTTGGGCTGTTACTTCGATAAAATGAGCAGTCTGAATATATCACACAGGCTTCAGGGAAACAAAAAAAAAAGTAGATTATTCAGTCATGTAAAACATTGATGACAGGTAAACAGTTTTATCTTGAAATAAACAACACTAGATTAATACTTGATATTTACCTGCTCCACAGGTATGTGCTGAGACAGTTCACTGACCACCGTCCTGGGAAAAGCCTCTCCCACATCGATCTGCTCCACGAACAGCCCGTCAGTGTCTGGAAGCTGCTGGGCCGTGACTACACGTCCAATACGTAGGTCCAGGCGGGACACGTCCACCTGCTTCTTTGCCACCTTCGGCACTCCTGGCATGAAAGAAATGCCGCAGTGTCAGCAGGGTACACGGTCTTTCTTTGCAACTGATTTTCCTTATGGTGTGTGCTCCTCTAATATAAGAATCGACAGATTTGCTGCATCTGTAAAGAAAATCTTTGCTGTTAAAAATCTAAAGTTTTAAGGATTAATGAAGAAAACGCTTGGTTTGACTCAACTTCCCCACCTTTCACAGGATTCTCCTACGTGATCCATTTAGTAGATGACACAGCTCTCTTTATTACAACTAGCACAAACTACAACTATAAACTCAGCTATGTAATACTACCTACAGGTGTCAGGGAGTATTTTGGCTTCAGGTCACTCCTTACTCCATCCATGTGAAGCAACATTAAACCAAAGAAATCATGGAATCAGAGTTAACTTTAATTTCCTATTCTGCTTGAATGTTGTGCTTTTGGTAAGTTTATGATTCAGGTGGGTGTACTTTGAACACACCACCACCATCATCATCATCATCACCATCACCCACGTTCTCAACGGTATGACCCTAAATCGCTGCACCCAGGAGCCAGGTAAACAGACAAAACGCAGGGACGCTCAGCAATCACATGCAGGAGGATAATCAGGGGAAATGGCAAAAGTATGCGGACACTACATATTACACTCGTATGTATATGCAGCCGCTGCATTCCTCATTCTCCAGGCCTCCCGGTGGACGCACCTTTGGGCTTGCCGTATGAGGACACACGGCCTCGGAAACCCATCTCATGAAGCTCCCTGCGCACCGTGGTGGAGCTCACGCTGGCTCCGGATGCGCTCTGAAACTCGGCGGTGAGCGCTTTTATGGAGGGCAAACACTTCTCCAGCGCCACTCTCTCCAGCACTTGGCGATCCTCCTCTTTCAGCTTGTGCGGTCGGCCGCTCCGGGGCAGTGCCGTCGTTATTCCTCCACGCTTCCACTTTAAAATCACGGCGCTGACAGTGGACCGGGGCAGGTTTAACATCGCCGAGATCTCACGGACGGACTTCTTGCACAGGTAGCATCCCACCACGGTGCCCCGCTGAAACTCACTGAGCTCCTCGCTGCGACCCATTGTGCTGCAAACGTTTGCAGACTGCTTTTGCATCGATTCCCACCTCCTCCTCCTTCGCCTCCTCCTCCTTGGAGCTTCGCTCCCCCTTTTCTTCTTCTACGGTTGGCTCTCAGGGCTAATTCTAACTATAGCCCACTATCGGGTATATTACTGCCCCCGTATGATGACTAATAGCAATTCAGTGACACTACGGGCTGGAATTGTGTTTCATATGACCTAAACGTGTTTTAACGTGATGCAAACAAGCGAGAAGCAAATAAAAAATAACTTTGAGAAGCTCTTTGAACACATAGATTGACCCTGCAACATACTTTTATGTGTTACAGCAACAGGATAAATAATAAAAACAAGAATAGTAAAAAAAAAGTATCAAATGACCGTAGTTAAGCTCTTATAATGTGAGGTAATTTATTTACCTACACAACGGTGGTCACGGCAGATGCCCACCCCCACCGAGCCTGGTTCTGCCGGAGGTTTCTTGCTGTTAAAATGAGTTTTCCCTTCCCACTGTCGCCAAGCGCTTGTTGAAAGGTGGTCTTTGATTGTTGGGGTTTTCTCTCTATTCTCTATATTATTGTAGGGTCTTTACCTTACAGGATAAAGCATCTTAAAGCGAATGCTGTTGTGATTTGGCGCTATATAAATAAAATTCTAGCGCTTTTGTAGTCGGGCAACAAGCGCTAGGAAGCTAAAATGTAAAACAAAATAAACTAATAATAATTATATATATATATATATATATATATATATATATATATATATATATATATATATATATATATATATATATGATTCAGAATAAAGTTGTTTTTTTTCTTTTTTTTTTTTTAAATCTCCTGCTCTTAACCATCGTTTACTTGAGAATGGGCATTGTGGTCAATGCAACTCTTGGCTTTTTTTTTTCATTTAACACACAAACACACAGAGACATATAGTTATTTTGAGTGCTAACAATAACCGTGATCACAGTTTTCTTCATTGTGTGAGCATAAAAGTTTTACTTTGGACTACTGCATCTGTTGTGCCTCCATGAAAGCCCCATTAAACATTTAAACCTCCTAGTTTGTGCTTTCCTCCCTCATTATTATGACCTCAAACTGGCAGACCAGTGTGCATTAAACCCTCTCAGTGTAACAGCTTACCATTAAGGGAAGCAACTTGAACTTGTTTACTTCACCACAGATGTCCACAGTGACAACAAATAAAGGGAAGTCACAGGAGAACCAAGTTCTTTACTGGTCTCCTACTTTTTGACAAAGGTGGCCAAGGAATGCATTAATAAGAGAATGTTGCATACAGCAAATATTCATGTGTCTACGAATATAAGTGTTTGAAAGGGGATATGTTCATATTATTCTCCACATGTGAAATTGCAGATGGATACGAAACACCAGTTTTCACCAAGGTGTCACACGTGATTTTTGAAGTACTAAAGTAAGAACCAGCCAGAACCCGGTCGGTCAAGACATCAAGAAGAGAAAATGGGGCTGGATAGGCCACACACTCCAAAAACCATCCGACAACGTCACAAGGCAAGCACTGGACTGGAACCCACAAGGAAAAAGGAAAATGGGGAGATCCAAACAGACGTGGAGAAGATCTGTCAAGAGCGTAATGCATAATACCGCCGGAATGACGTGGACCCAGCTGAAGAGAACGGCCCAGAACAGAGTCCGTTGGTGGCCCCATGCTCCACCAGGAGTCTACAGGAAAATTGATTGATTGAAAGTAAGATGACATAGTTAGATCGATTATTTGTCGGAGGAAGACACAATTTTTCCTTTTTTTTCTTGGTACATCACCACAGTGGAATCAAACTAAATCAAAGAATGAAGATGTGACTGGAGCAGTCACATGATCAGTAAACACTAGGGACCCAGTTCCATTGGGACCCAGAGATGCCCATAACATAACATTAACACTGCCATGTGTGATAGATGACATGAAATGAGATATGTGATATGTTCATGAGCTGTTTCTCACCTTCTCCAAATTTTTCCCTTCACATCATTCTGTTTTCATTTGTCCAAAGAGTTGTTTTGTCTGTTAGTTTTCGTTTTCTCAGAACTTTGCAGGCACTTTAAGTTTACAGGGGAAAGTCAAAGCTGACCTTGTCTGTGAAGGTTCTCAGTCATCCAGGTCATCGTAGTCAAAGGAGCTTGCAAAGAAAAGCGCCTGGACTTCTTTAAGTTGCTTGAAGACGTTTCACCTCTCATCCGAGGTGACCTTCTTGTTTTAGAGTGTAACCAGTGGTTTGCACCTTGTTGTGTATTTAGATCTTTACATCTCATCTCCCTGAGAGTGTTTTTAACTTGCTTAGATGTTGTGAAGTTTTTTTTTAACCATAAAAAGAATTCTGTCATCATGCACTTTGATCCAGTGTTGCTCAGCTGGCCAGTGCATTCCTTCTTTTTAACAATGGAACAGATTGAGTTGGCTCCAGATCTCTTTGAACCTCATATTGAGAGTTTTAGTGAAAAGTGACAAATCAGCATTTGGAATCCAATCCAGATATTTTATCTGCTAAATCATGGAATAAAAGAGGAACACATTGATTGAATTGACTGTTTGGTTTTAAAAAAGTGTCATTGTCCAACAAGTTTTTTATATATATATATATCACTATGTGCTGTCATTGTTTTGTGTGTATCATTTTTTTATTGTACATAAAACAGACAGGTTTGTAAAAGTTGGAAGAAAAAAAAAAACCCGATTCAAAGTTATCATAACAGACAGTCAAAGACATTCCTACACATGCATCATGTATAGAACAAGAAAAGAACAGAGACACTCGTAATCACACTTACATTGTTTTTAGGTTACAAAATAGCACTGGTCTCATATCTGCTGGGTATATAGTTTACAATATATTGATACCATCCATTTCACATCCACAGAGTAAAGATTTAAAAAAAAAAATACAATGATATACTGTAAGCAACAACTGACTCATCTCCCATTTTCATTACCGTAGCCCTCTGTCTTTAAAGCTGTACCTTAAAAGAAGGCTTCAGCCTTCACCATTCACTGGAGTGTTAAAGTGCAACATAGCAATATAGAAAGGTTAACACAATCAGAAAGAGCCACACAGATCAAAAAGAAACAGCACACCCTGGTTAAGCTACCAGTAATAAAACAATGCTGAATAAGGCTTTATTTTACAAGTCCAATACTTCTTGAGGATTTCTCTTTTTTGAAGAGGAAGGAAAAATGATTTGCAAACAATTATTGGGAAAATAGAGTATTGATGATACGTGATGATTCATTTCAGGTAAGTTCAGAGAT
Organism: Simochromis diagramma; assembly: GCF_900408965.1. NCBI lineage: Eukaryota > Metazoa > Chordata > Actinopteri > Cichliformes > Cichlidae > Simochromis > Simochromis diagramma. The sequence goes on along the minus strand of NW_024386792.1, from coordinate 4,769,012 downwards.
AATCGCACTACAAGCAAGCATAAACTAAACTACATATTATTTATATTACATGCATCATTAATGAAACTATTTTTTATGTAAAATATGTAAGTTTGTTGTTCAATGTAGTTTGATTTTGATTTTTAAAATGTGGCAGGTGGTGAAAAAAGAAAATGTCTCTTTAAGGCAGGGTAACTGGGTGGGGCGATCGTGGCTCAAGAGTTGGGAGTTCGCCTTGTAATCGGAAGGTTGCCGGTTCGAGCCCCGGCTCCGACAGTCTCGGTCGTTGTGTCCTTGGGCAAGACACTTGACCCGTTGCCTACTGGTGGTGGTCAGAGGGCCCGGTGGCGCCAGTGTCCGGCAGCCTCGCCTCTGTCAGTGCATGTAGCTGAATGTAGCTTGCCATCACCAGTGTGTGTGTGAATGGGTGGATGACTGGGTGTGTAAAGTGCTTTGGGGTCCTTAGGGACTAGTAAAGCGCTATACAAATGCCATTTAACTAGTTTCTATTGACACTAACCACTTTCACATAAAGTTTAAGAGGAGCTTTATGTTTTCCCCAAAAATTGTTGCAATTACATTTTTTTCTTTCCAGAAAACATGTTGGAAATTATTTAAATAAGTAATAAAGGTAGTGCGTTAAACAATGTTGAAGTTACAGTTACTGTTAGGGACACTGGTGTTGTTTTCTTCATCAGGACACAAACTCTTATTAGATGAAATAAGCTGACATGTCTTCGGTGTTTGAGTTCATTTATTCCCCAGAGAAAGTTGTTAGTAAAATGTTGTAAACAGACAAAACTGAGAGACCTTCATCACGCAGTTTAAGTTGCTCTGTAACAAAAAGGCCTTAAACTGCGGAAAACCTTGTTTTTATTTTTTATTTTTGAACTTGGCAACACAACCAAAGCCCAGCCATGTAGCACTGTAAATAAATGCACTTTGCTTTACTTTGTCATTGTACCAACTAAGCAAACAATTAGATGGAAGCCTTAGAGACATGATGATAGAAAAGAAAATCCAAGAGTTTAAAATATCAGAGGGTAAAACAAACAACTTTTGGGTATGCCTTTGTATTGTGCTGTTCGATTTTTAGCCTGAGCTCATGTAGCATGAGGGGATTAACGATCCCAGTAGGCTGAGATTTCAGCTGCTATGTCTCTAGTGAAAATCAGGATCTTTGTTAACCTTCATGTCCTCAACACAAAAGAAATGCAGTCTGTCAGATGACTTAAAAGTCTGATTTAATTTTATTATATAAGTGCTTATAAAAATGGAAATTTGTGAAATCTTCCAGTTAAGCGAGGAAACTTAAAAACTGTCAAGCTTACACCTGCAGGTGTTATATCAAAATGAAAAACTGCAGACACAACCTGAATATTTTAACTTTTACTAGAGTGTAGTGATCATAGCTATCAAATAAAGAATTACAATATAAGCCTCCTAACACCAGTTATTTCTGAAACTTAGATATTTGCACATACAGATATTGACTGACCAAAGCAAGAATGAGTTTGACCATATGCCTTAAATAATAGAGTCAGCTGCAGGAGCTCTTGGAAATGACTAAAGAGAGAACCAGCAGTTAGAGCCCGATGGCTCCAATGACTATATCGGTGGGTTTGCGCTTCTTCAGTGTGCATGGCTGCAGGAATGTGAGAGGAAATGGACCCAAATGAGCTTTAAATTCGGCTATTTGTACATTTACGAGACCTTCTTTAAAAAGCAATTAATCTAAAAAAAAAAAAAAAAAAAAACTAGATGAAAAAACAACAACAACAAAACAATAAATGTAATTGCATTAACAGTCAGCTTCCACTCTGGAGCCCATGCTGAGTTAGCTACATTCTTTTTTCAAAAACAGTCTTTTTAGAGTAGTGTTGAATTTGGGATAAGGAAAACAAGTTTATTGATAAAATGCTGAAAATAATTATTTCATAATCATAACAATAATTTCAGAATTTTGACCACTTGGTGGCAGCAGAATCAAGTAAACAGAACACAATAAACTTCAGTCTTGGTCTTCATCTGATCCTGATAGAATAATTTTTTGTGTCATTTTTTTGGCTCTGGGCAGGTAGTCTAGACTGAGGAGAGATTTTCCGAAAACAAATGATCCTCTGAGAGCAGTGAGAGCAAATCAACTGTAAGACAATGAGCTCAAACCATAGTCTGTATATAAATGATGGACATGACTGCTATGATGTAACCCGCTGGTTTGAGTCCTGTTTTGGAGCCTCGAGCTGGAAGTAAGAAATGGAGGAAAAGGAAAAGGAAAGGAGCTGACCGGCAACCCAACAATGCTGCACAATCTCAAGGGATCATTTTCTCATAGACTTTTAAGCATTCAGAATTTCCCTTACCCCCTGCTGGCCATTAGAAAGAATGCAGGTTTAAGGCACTGTCTTCACTTACACAAATGGGGAGGTTTGTCCATTTTTTATATACAGACTGTGGCTGAAACTCATTGTAAAGTTTCAAAACACTGAAGAGTTTAGGGTCTTCACTATAACAACACATTTGTTAATAATATAAAAGAATCTGTTATAGTTGCTATATTTTTGTACGTTTTCATGGGCTAAAGCACTGAAGCTATGTTTTACCATAAGTTGTCACATGCCTTCTCAATGAAAATATTTAGTTATATTAAATTCAGAACCATTTTTGTACATGTGCTTCCAAACTGTAGTAAGTTAGCTGTCTTATTTTTAACATTTCCAAATGCTGTTAATTTCTTTCCACTTTTTTTGCAGATCCATGCTAAAAACCCTGTGAGAAAGGTACATCGATGCTGTTTGGCAAAACTAGCCAGTTTAGTGTAAACTCACTCCAAGACTGTAAATGTTTCCATGCTGGTAACTGTTCATGCCAGGACAAAGAAAAAGAATGCTTGGGGCAGAGAATTCCTTGAATGAACCCGAGCCCTGCCTCCTTTATTACCTAACACAGTCTTTTCAACTGACATAATTTATTGCCCTGATGTTATTTATTAGGGTGGTAATCACGAAAAGATTTAGTGTAGTTCCAGCCTGTCAGCCAAGGCAATTAACTTTAATGACAAATAACAATGGCTAATATGCAAAGGACAAGCTTGGCACAAACACTTGTTGACGTATTTATATTGGCTGGTTTGTGTAGGCTTGTATAGGGAAGTGTGCACAGTGGGAGAAATTGGTAGTGACAACTGCTATAGCTACAGCTACAGCTGTGTTTAGCAGCAGTGAGAACATGATCCCTTACTTCACATGTTGTGAAGTTTCAGCAGGCAGCAGTTTCAGCAGGGCAGAGAGTGACATCACTTCAAACTGCTTAGGACAAGCTATGATTGTCAGATGTGAGGACAAAAACATCTAGCTTGTGTTTGCTCATTTGTCTCTCCATGACAGGAATATTTAGTCGGTAAAGTCAAAGTTTTAAAAACTGAGAACCACAAAATAGTAACAAAAACAATTACACTGAGAAATTCTGAAATTACAGCTTGTGTGCCTTCATATTCCAAATTCTTAATGTCATGCGACGACAACAGAGCTAACATTCAAGTCTGAAGCTGAAGAACTGCTGGTGGAAAGTCACACCAACTGTTGGAGAATCAGAAGAAAACCACTCAGGTGCTCTCCTAATGCGCTATGCAGGTGCACGCCATATCAGTACAACTTCTGGATTTGTTGGCAGTGATCTTGTACCAGGAAGTCAAAGAATCCACTCGTATTTTTCTATTGATTAAAGCTGGAAAATGGTGTGCAGAAGGCCTTGCTTTTTCTTCGGCAGCAGGTTTGGTTTGTCTCACTCGGGACAAACAACTGTGAAGGGCTCATACACCTCCAGAGTTACTGTATGTGTAGTTTGGATGGTTTCAGGATGTGAAAAGACTGAATGTACAAAATGTTGGTCACCACATGGTGAGGGGTGTGACTAGCCATCCTGGCATCAGGAAATGAGCGAGCTAAATATCCATAGATGCAGGGATTAATCCGTTTTTTTAGTCAAGTGAAGAAAGAACCAGGTATTTTGTGCTGCTATTGCTCATTTACATTCATCTTCAGCCAGGTCACTTCATCACTGGATAATCTTGGGGAGCAACCCGATCACCCAGTCCTGCTTTTTTCCTCCTTGTCCTATGAGTTTTGTGCTATTTGTCTCAGCTCTGATTGGCTCTGGACTTGGTGGCATCACATTCCTGCTCAGTGGATAGGTCTAATTCAGACATGCCTACCTCAATGCCCACGATGATTGAAGTGTCTGAATCACTGCTGAGTGGAGGCTGGTGCTCACCTGAAGGGCAAGAGAGCAAGTTGATACATTAACTGACACATCACAGGCAGCTGTGTCTTTAATCCTTTTGGCTAATGTCATCGCCACTAAAACATATAGTAACTGACTTTTCAACCTTTTTTTAGAGCCAGCAGAAACATGTTGTGAACACACTAACAAGGCACCTTTGAATGAATATAGAAAAGTTGCAATTCATGAGAAACATTACCATTTTGAGTGGCGCTTTGGGCATCTGTTACATGTAAGGCTTACTTTTACTCGCACTTTTCCAAAGGAAAATCTGTGGCTCTTAAGCTGCAGCTAGTTCATTAATTGTGTCAGCTGTTTAGAAGCCAGCGGGAAATGCAAGTTTTAGATTACTCCTTCATTTTTGTCACACTGTTGTCACATTGCTCTGTCTTGGCATCAGGCTGCCATCTGTTCAGTAACAACTTTTTTCTGCAACTTGACAAGAACCCAAGGGGCTATACGCCGGGCTATAGTCCACCAAATTCTGGTTTAGGTCCGGGGCTTTGCTGGAGGCAGAGTGGGAGGAGGTTAGGTGTGTGCATGAGGACATACACAAATATCCCATAATGCCGTTCCAAATTAAATACAAGGGCAAAATGCATAGTGAGAAGGCTGCGGTTAGTTCACGCCTGACGCATCTCTAATTCTGGAGACAGATTGGCCAGGTTTTAATAACCTGTTGGGGCAGTGTGTGAGGATGCGTTCATGACCTTTATCAACGTCCGATGGTGACTGTGGGGAGGAGTTACAACCCCATGGCAGAGTATATGGTAGTTAACACAGAACCTTCTTCCAGCCCAAAGTTACTCGCCAGGTGGCAAGGACCCTTTGTGGTAACTCGGAGGGTGGGGGTCCTAGACGTGAAGTGGTATGGTCAGACAGGGGAGGAACCACACAGATATATCACCTCAACCTCCTCAATGCATGGAAAGAAGCCGAAACCGCTTCTCTGGTGAGTCTGGCTACGGAAAGAGATGAATTGGGCCCGGAGGTGCAAAATTCCACCATTTCCGATGGCCATCTCACACAGGCCCAGAGAGCAGATTTTGAATTTTGAAACGCACCATGGCATGACAGTGCATTCACAGCCCTACAGGTTACCTGAGCATAAGAGAAAAATTGTTTAGAAAGAATTGGCTGAAATACTGAAAATAGAAGTGATAGAAGACTCACACAGCGCCTGCTGTAGCCCCATAGTTCTTGTGTTAAAGAAAGATGGCTCTATACGGTTCTGTGTTGACTACCACAAGGCAAGGTGTCACAGTCCGATGCCTACCCAATGCCCCGCGCTGATGAGGTCCCTGGACTGGAGAGGCACTGCTCACTTTTTCACAATGCTGGATTTAACCAAGTGCTACTGAGAGATTCCCTTGTCTGCAGAGTCCAAGGGAAAAATGGCCTTCTTCAGTCTGTACGGTTTGTACTGACAAGAGAAGATGATAGGGGCATGTGATGGGGTGTGATATGACTGGCGTATAACTATAATATACTAATAATTAACTGCATTAATGAACAGTTGGTGTAACCCATAGATGTGTGTGATGTTACCAAAGAGGACTGAGCAACCTTCCTACCACCAACCTTGAAAAACTGCATGCAAGTGTGCAGAAAACAACTGGTGCTGTCATACAGACAAATGATGCTCTCAAATGTTTTTTTCCCTTCTCTCCTGCTGAACTGTGGAGAGGGTTTCGAAGCAGAAAACGAAGCTGGGAAGCTGGAATTTTAAAAGAATAGAATAGCCCTTCATTGTCATTGTACATGTATAATGAAATCGTGGACATGTACAGAGTGTTCCAAAGTATGCTTCAGTGCTTATGTGATGGTTGAATGGCATCCATGTCAGATACACAAATGTGAAAAAGCAGATTACTTTTGCTCAAGCTCTTGTTTCATGTTAAACAGAAACAGGTTTGTTCAACAACTAACAATGTTTTCAGTCTTCATATAAGCACGTGAGCAATGCATTAAGACAGAAGTCCAGAAATCAGGGTCTTTTTACCTGCACTAAATGGCTGACTGGAAAGAGTGATAGCTACATTACTAGTCCTGCTAATTACTCAGGGTAAAGAGCAACATGACTGGCACTTCATCACTGCCAAGCCGCTACAGCAGAAGTCCTGGCAGATCAGCTTGTTTATCCCGTGCTGACTCCCTGTCAGTGCCATCATCTGTTTGCGCACTGGTGCACGAGCTGCAACATACGATTTATTCGGTCCGATTTACATTCTCATCGCACTCGACTACGATCTGTGCCTCTGGCAAACTGATATACTACCTCTCAATTAACTTGTTATGTGCAAGTAAACTTAAATCAGCAGGTTTACGATACTATGCTTTGCAAGTAGGAAAAATTGTGAAACACTATTGGATTTATTATCATATAAAGAAAGAGTAACAAAACGCCTTCTTTGTTTTTTCGTCAATTTAACAGCTGCTTAAAAAAACATGCTGCTACAAAACAAACACTTAAACTCCCCACTCCCTGTTTTGGTAAAATGTAAAATAGTTTGGCTTCAGAGATCATGTTCGGAAAAACACATAAAAGCTTCTGCATGAACTCACACCCATAAACACAAACTGCAAAGTGGCAACACCGCAGCCCTTAGGTGATTATATATGTTACAGAAATGAAGGGTTTAGGTAGGTTAGTTAGTGACTTTCTTGAGTTTTTCCTCTTGTTTTTATCTTAGACAGGAGGACTGACCTCATGTATATTTAATTTGAAAACAATCAAACATGGATGCATTAAACGTCACAAAGGGCAGGCTGTTGGAAAACAGACTTTCTTAATTGTGTTAAAGTAAGTGTGAATTAGCACTGGATTTCCCCAACTCCTCAGCGTAATATATGTGCCTGGAGGAAGTACTCAGATATCAGTACTTTCGTATATTACATACACAAAAAAAACCTAAGCCTCTCTAAGATGCTCTTTTTATACTCAATCGTGCAACTGAAATAACCTAATTAATTTTTCCTACAGCCGTTTCTTTTTATCACCACTTACTTTTCCAGCACTTTGTTGCCTCCATCCCAACTTTTTTCACGTGTTGCTGCCATCAAATTCAAAATGAGCTAATATTTTTCTTAAAATATGAGTTTATGGAAATCTTTGCATTGTTTTTATTTACATTTTACACAGAATCCCAACTTTTTCAGAATCAGGTTTGTACTGTCCACCACTGTCACAGGCTGCTATAAGTAAAAAATGTCTGTACGCACTGCTGGCAAAGATACGGCTCTCCCCCGCCTGAAGCGCTGACTCTGTCTCAGGATGGAGTGCCGGCAGGTCTATTCCTCTTTCTGCTGGATCCAACACTACCGAGCTCTCGTTAACTGTGATTTCGCTCGCTCCACTAATGGGGTTGGTAGGCGGACCTCCGACAGACATCTCGTAGTCTGGAGGAACCTCATCCGAGCAGTCCGCGCTAAACTGGAACATATCAGAGGCATCCTAATGTCTTTATCACTGTCAAAGCTTTATGTAAGGTTTGATTAGTTACATTATTACTTTATCTGTGTGATAAAGCAAAACAACCCACTGGGATTCCCAGGGCTTTGAGGATGTTCATTTTGCACATGGGACACGTTCGGTGGTCTTGGAGCCACGGGTCTACACAGTGCTTATGGAAGAAATGTCTGACCAAACAAGACAGCAGTGCAAAAAACATATATTACAGTGCATGTGATTTTTTTCCCCATAGAAAATATATATATATGTAAGGTATAAATAAAAGTTACCTGCATGGTAATATCCTCACAACATCATTAGGCTTATAACCTTCAATACAAACTGCACAGTTGTCAAAGTCCGACTCTGTTTCCTTAAACAAGACAGAAAATAAGAGGCCAATAAATTCTTTAAAAATGATCGAATTCATGTCATGTAATTCAAACATAGATAAGAAGACATTTGTGGCTGTATGTGTACTTTTAGACTTGAGTTACCTTGTCTCCTCTTTTGATAGTGCGTAGCTGAAGTTTACTCATGGCTTTTTTGGCAGCATCTCCCAAACGCCTCTGTATGAAAAAGACACAGATACAAAAAAAATTACTTTATTAACAACATTTAAATATATATATATATTAGGGGTGCAACGATACACAAAATTCACGGTTCGGTTCGGTTCGATACTTTGGTGTCACGGTTCGATATTTTTTCGATCCAAAAAAATGTTCATGCCTTTTTAATTTGTCATTTATTACAATTATAAATATATATTTTAACTCAAAAGTACAGTTTTTAAATTTAACCCTAACCCTTGTGCGTGTTTTTTATTTTGACAGCGAATGCGCACCTGCGGACCACTTATGTGCAGCCCTGGTTATTTAGCTCGTCATATTGCAGCCACAGAAATTATTTTGTCCATGAAACCATAAAGCTGCACTTTCTTTTTGCCTTATAGTCTGATTTGTCATAACTTCTCCGTTTTGTGGTAAACTTTTCTTTGGCTGTCACTTCTTCACCCTGACCTGTCTTATTTGGCTCAGCAGAACTGAAATATATATCCTGCTGCTTTTACACACACACTCACATAAGCTCAGCGATTCTCTGCGCGATCAACCTCTCACATGTTTAAGCTTGCTGCGGGAGATTTCACTTGTCATGTTTGCATAGTAAGCTAACGATTAATAAGACGATGTCAGAGGAATTGGTGCACAAATTATCATCACTCACAGATCAGTGCTGTCGCTCTCTATACACAGTTCGCACAATTGCAAAGTGAAAGCAAAAAAACAAGCGCAAATTCAAACGCGATTTCAATATGTCACATATTGACAGTGGCTCACCGATGCCAATGACATAATTACCCAGCTACATTTCTGAAAGAATGCAAAAGCATTGACATATATTTTTCCTACAATAGCCCGACGGGCAGGGAAGAGATAGATTTTGGTAGCCCGACTGAAAAAAATCGCTAGCCCCAGGACGTCGGGCTAGCGATATTGCGAGCCCTGTATCTGATTGAGGAATCACTCATCTTTGGAAAAGAGAGTTTATTACAGAGAAATGTCTCTTTCCAAAATAAAAGCTACTATCCGCTTCTTCTGGGCTATATTCTCAGCAGCATAAGGAGAATCATGTGCTAACAGCTGTCTAAATGACTCGGCTAAAGTTAGTAGCATGCTTGTTGTTTTGGTCTTTGCACTAGGATGATGTCGGCGTAAATGTGCAGTCATATTCGTTGTGTTCCCACTAGTGCTTTCAGGTTAATCTCGTTGAAATGACCTTAACGCCACAACACGGCAAATCTCCGTTAACGAGCTACCGCCGATCGCCCCGTGCATGGGGCTAGACGGCCAACACGTTAACGAGCTAACTGCGTTAACACACTAGTTCCCACCCATGTAATTGAGCATTGCATGGCACATCCAACATACTGTTTTACTTTAGTCCATGACTCGCTTACCTTCAGGGTCATACGTCACATGAAAACCAAAATAATTCCAAACGCCAGATCTGAATGAGGGTGGGGAAGGTCCATGTTGTAAGGAGAGCTTAACTTCTGTCTCGCTAGCTTGCCCTGCGCTCTTCCTTCTGACTATGCTGTCTGTGTTGAGCGCTCAGTGGATCTGCGCTCGACAGTGCAGCCTAGGCGGAGTAGTCAAACGCAGATTCACTGAGCGCTCAACACAGACAGCATCGTCAGAAGGAAAGTTGATAAAATAAATTACAAATGTTGTATTGTTCGATACATATGCGTACCGAACCGAAAGCACTGTATCGAACGGTTCAATATCGATACGAATATCGTTGCACCCCTAATATATATATATATATATATATATATATATATATATGAACAATTCAGGAATTTAAATTGTCTTTTAAAACACAGTAGCCTTGGTTAATAGTGTATATTGGCTTGCAATGATAAAAAGCTGATAAAGTTTCATCTTTCTTGATGAAATCAACTAAGATCAACCGTGCTGTTCCTCGTACTATGTGATGCTATCTCGTCAACATGGAACAAAATCACAGCACCTTGTTAAAGGAAGAGTTTGGACCCGCTTTTGAAGGCAACAGGGTGTCCAAACCTGTACGAGCAAGGTGTACCCAATAAAGCGGCAGGTGACCATGTGAAAAACACTTGATGTTACTTGACTTGATTGGTTGTCTGCGTTTGTATAACAATAAAACAGATTCAGAAAATGTTTCAACTAATTATGTTGCTGCAAAGAGGCTAGACTAAAGATCTCAAAAGCAACCAGAAGATCTCACCAAGTAAACATCAGACTGAATTTGAAACGTTTTCAAAAGTCTCAGCAATAAAAACGACAGATGTGTGAATAAAGGAGTCATTAGTTAAAGTGTAGATATAGATACATGACACATAGATAAACTCATCCATCTGTTAATGACCCCATTTCCACAATCTGGATTAAAACAAAAACTCGATTCATTGAGTTGTATTATAATAACAGACAGTCGTGCTTGAACTGCTCCAAGTCTGTCTCACATTATGAATTGAAAGCAGATTTGTTCATTATTGCAGCTGTACCCTTTTTACAACATTAATCAGTATAATTCAAACTGAATACACAAACAATAGTTGTCACAGCCACGGCCCCTATCATAACAGCCGTGGTGATGGATCGTCATTACAGACGTCACTACAATGTCAGAGCAGCCCATTCATAAAGAGATGGCAAAAAACCCAACAAGACAGGTATTTGCACAGTTTGATGGTTCACTGGGCTGCCATGCTCGTGTTCAGCCAGGTGTCAGGCTAATTTTGGATCTTTCCTTACGTTCACACTGGAGCAGGGCCATATGGGAAAATCCACCACACGGCTGCAACACTATCCCCGTCAGAAACACATCGGCTGCACACAGACATACCTGGTTGCGATCTCGTGCATTAGCGTAGCGGAACCTCTGGATGTAGTAGAAGACGAGCCAGGCGAGGGAGATGATCATGAGGACGATGAAGGAGATGGACACAAACACCACGGACGTTCTGCTCACGTACTTCTGCAGGTTGCGGGTTCCTATAGTGATCTGCAACAAGATCACGATGCGCTGCTCGAGCAAGGCCACGATTTCACGGCCTTTACGCTCCGGGATCATGATGGCCACAACATCGCCTGTGTCTACACAACACGCAACACAGGAAGTACAAATTGAGACATTCAGGAGATGAATCAGTGCTGCAAGTGAGGAAATAAAATAACTCTTTATCTTGTGCAAAATGTTTACTTTTAAAATATTGATTTATTATTTTCTAATACAAAAATACTTGCTCATAGGGGGTCAAATGACTGTTGGGGTTTTCTCTGTTTTCTTTGTACTATTGTAGGCTCTTTACCTTACGATATAAAGCACCTTGAGGCAACTGTTGTTGGGAATTGGCTCTATATAAATAAAACTGAACTAAAAAAATTTCTTTTCTTTTCGTTTTCTTTGTTCTTTTTTTTTTTAAACAAACTTTAAGAAGTTTGAAATTATAGGATTTTATTATTTATCTGGTTGAAATCCATTTTAATATACTTGACTTTGTTTTGAGTACAATTATTTTTTTTATTATTTTTTGCTATTTGTATATATTTAAATACAGCGCTTGTGTAGCACTTATTTCATTGCTTAGTAAAATTAATTTAAATATCTAACAATAAATCATCAAGCGAAAAGGTTTTTTGATCACAATTTTATTTTGTTTGCAAAAAAGTATACTTTTGTTATTATTTAAACTCTTATAACCTAATGCACATAACAAGGTCATAATAAAAAAAACGTGATATTTAGAATGATTTATTATATGTACGAAACATACTGCCATAAATGTAACTTTTTATATGTTGAAAATACACACTTTATACACACTTTTAAGAATCATAGTTTCTAGTTAAGAGCAGATAAAACAAAAGCAGATATTTGCATACAGCACATAGAGTAGGCCACAAATCATTAGACTACTTTATATTTTACTGAGCAAATTGCCACACATCCAACCACAACCCGAGCATTTAAAAACGGTGCTTCAGAGCAGAGGAGGTGCTAAAACTCTGCCGACTCAGACTGGTGTGTGCTACAGTAAAGAGGAATCTTGAGCAGGCTGCTGGGAGCTTAGACAGGACAGATGAACTAAAGCCTCACTCTCGGTGTCGGAGGCTTCCTGCCAGCAACCATCTGTTGATTTGCTTGTTGTGCACAATGAAGGATTATGTAATACAGACGCTCTGAGCATCTCTCATTAAAGGAAAGACTTTAAATTGTACTTTGAGCTGCTTTTTTTCTACAGTTTTCTTCTGTCTTTAAACTACTTGCTGTTCTTGTAAAACACTTACACGATTTTTATATACGAGAATGCAGTGATGCAGTGATTTGTGAAAAACTCTCAGGGAGAAAGGATATATTTACAATGTCTGATTTTTATGGGTTTTAGTATCAGATGACATTGTGCTTTGTATAAGCCTCTTAACGCAACTACAATTAGAGTAATTAGCGGGGTGGCTGCTCAGCAGTGGTCGAGCGGCTCCTCCTGTTCACATGATCCACGACCAAGATACTGAACAACAGCGTTTGAGTGTGTGCGTGTTAGTAAAAAGGCATAGATCAAAATTGCTGTATGAATGTTCGCATGATTGGGTGGATGAGCTTGTAGTGGGAAGAGGTTTAGGTAACCACCCTGAGTATAAAGGTCCTACATAAGTACCAGTCCATTTATAATTTTGAAGGCATGGAACATATTTATAAACTGGAAACTCATATGCCGTAACATTGCTACATCATTCATCATTCTTAAGTACTTGTACTGAGTTGTACAGGGAATTACATTACATTTTAAAATTGTTGTAATGAACCATTTATGATTTTAATTACTACTTTAAGTCACAATTTTCTCATCTGAATCATGTTACTTTGAATTTTGTGACATTGGGCCACTTTAGAACAGCCACTTAAAACAAACCTGCGCATGTGTTTGGATTGCAGGAGGAAGCCGGAGTACCCACAGAGAACCCACACAGGCACAGGAAGCACATGCAAGACCCTGCCGCCCGGCCTTCTGAATGATCAATATTAAATACTACATAAAAAATATTTAGCTAATTCCAGACTTAAAAGCAATCTTTTATAGAGTCTGAAATGGGGACATTTGTATCTGTTCTGAAAATCCAGCATTTATCTGCCCTGTGTGATGAGGAAATGACACATCGGACAAAATGACTGCAGAACTCAGTTTCTAGGGACACGCTCCCCATGGTGGGTCACACCTTGTATCTGTCACTAGAGAGAGTGGCTTTATTCACACTGCCATCCCAACAAGCATCTCAAATACACAGAGTACTGTTTAAATATCACAAATGCTATGAATCCATCACAAAGATAGCATGAGAGTAATAATAATAATAACTCCCAGTCAACAGCTTCTATATTTTACACGACAAAAGATTAAAAAGTCACAGTTTTAGTGATTTATGTCAGGATCAGCAAAGTGAGTTTCAAGCCAAGAAGCTTATAAAAACAAAAATACAGGAAAAGTTGTTTTTTTATTTATTTATCAGGATTTAAAGTGCATTGAAAGAACTGGGCATTATATTCATCATCCAACTGGCAGTGTTTTCAATATTAGCACAAACACAAATATTAGATAGCAGCTTTCTCATAATGAGCTTATTCGTGCTGGAGTTTCTAAAGCAAACAATACTTTAAAAAAATGAGAGAGAAAACAAAAGCTTTTATTTGGACTGAAAACAGATGGTAATATCCGGCTGCACACAACGTTATGTTCAGACTGTAAAGGCCACTTGCTGTCACACTTCTTTATCTCAGTCTCTCCCTATGAGTCTTCTCACGCTCATAAAAGTTTCACATAGGATGAAGACAGTTTTAAAGTTTTTAAACAGGTGTTTGAACTAAGCTTTACTTCCCCAATAATGTAAGGTAATTCTCTCTACCTGATAACATACGTAATGCTTCCTGTTTTTACGCCTATTTTTCAATCTGTAACCTTAGAGACACACGCTCCCGGCCTGCGGATTTATGGTTTTATTAAGCATGACCATATGGTAGAGGGGAAAAGTCACTGTGATATAACATTTGCCTTTGCAAACACAAGATAAAACTGCACCACGTCTTGTTAAACGGTAAACAACTTGAAACATAAAACTGCCCAAATCTGTAGACCTTTAAACAACCGTGTACGGGCAGCATAATCTTAATAGCTAACAGAAACGAGGAAAGGCATAACAGGGCAAGTAAGGTTTCCCTAAGCCTCGACACTTATCTCCTTCTTCTGCTCACAGTGACGCAGTGAGAGCAGATAAAAATAGCTGCTTCTAAAAACAGGAGGGCAATGTCGGAGACTGAGGCTGAACTAGTGAAAGATCTGTGTCTTTCAGACCCACTTGGCCAAAATGTGGAAGCAAAGAGTGGATTAATACTGAATGGTGTTAATTTAGTTGGCACCAGCCTGTCCGGGCTGTGTGGTTAATGTCTTTAAAAGGATCTAGGCCTCCTGTAGACATCGCTGAGGCACTGATTACTATAGATTTACATCTTTATTAACAGCAGTGGACTGAAGGAAAACTAGCTGTGACACAAAGCAGATGCTGTGGCTTTGACAGAAAACAGCAGTTCCATTAAACATATTTAAGCCACATTTTCAAACACACACAGAGACAAAAAGAGTAAAATGACAAAATTATGTCATTTTGATGTGACAGCATATGGTAGCCCTCTGTCATAGTAACGCAACACATTTGCCAGCTTGGGAGTGTTTCAGCAGCTAAGCTGCCAGAGCAGTGATGGCAAGATCTGACATGAGAGCACAGACTGTGAAGACTGAATCTGAATCAGCTTTCAAAACTCACATTCTGCCTGTGGATGACTGCTACTGAGCAGGGTATTGTGTTTTGCAACCATAATATATGTGGTCCCACTCTCTTAATCCCACTAGATAACTGGGAAAAGACTAGTTTGAAGCTCAAACCTATGTAACTCTGCACATATGAACCTATGAGATAATGAATGTTGGACATCTCGGAACGACTAGTTAGTTTTTTTTGTTTTTTTTCATATGTGCCATGATCTGAATGGTTGGAAACAACAGTAATAATTTTCCAGAAGTGAGAAATCCTTGTTTACATAATGAATAAGTTAATTTCTACATGGGTTATTCAGAAACCTAAATTATCTCTTTAAAGTTGAACAAAGCATTTAGACACATCAGGCTTGAGAAGAAAGACTTAAACTGGATAATGCCATGCCGAGTTTCTGCCTCTAGCAGCTGTGGATTTTACAGCCCAGCTGTGTTGGCTCTGGTCTGCCCTTCTTTCTCTGGCAGCAGCTTCATTATCCATTCTACATATTAGGACCTGTGTCTTTGCCACAGCCCTCTCCATTACCTTCCTTCCTCTCTACCAGCTTTATCGCTGTACCTCTCCTTGTTGCCTTTTCTTTTCTCTTAAAGATGCCTTAGTTTATATTTATGTCATGGTTGGAAGCAGGGCAAGAGTTAAAAATAGATTGGTGCCTTTTATCTGATGCTCCAGGTAAACCAGGTCTGCACACTGGAGTCTTTGTGAGAAACAGAGGAGGAGCAGAGGAAGTTTAATGGTCATATACCATCAACACACAGGCTGACTGAAAAAAAGTAAAACCTTAAAACTTTGCTGTGGGAAAAAAAGTCACATCTATGAAGCAGCAGTAGTCCAATGTTGGTATCCAATGAGTTCTGGATCCCACTGTTTGGTAGGAGACTGATGGTGGTGGTTGGAGTGAACCAAAGCAGTAAAAAAGAAGAAAAAAAAGTACGGAAATAAAAAAGCAAAAACATTTTTTAAGGAGATGAAAGAGATCTGAGAGTTAATAACAGTCTTGTGGCACTAGCAGCAGTTTTGAAATTACATATTAATATAGATATAATATTAATTCACACAGCTTTATCTCTATGCTCCTCTAGTCCATCCAGACCAGGGTCCTACATCATACCTGGTACGACATAGTATGAGTCACACAACATGTGTGACAAAAGGAAACAAAACACTCACAGATAAATTTCCTGTCCTCTGCTGTTTTAAATGTTCATTATCAGTGATTTGTAGGTTCATTTACAAAACTTAAAAATAAAATGACATGAGTAAGTCACAGGATGAGACATACAAGTCTCGTGAAACTTACACCAACATGGCCTACAAGTAGTTTTTGTACATCTCCTTTCTGTGTGGACTGATCAGTGTTTGTGACTATGATTTGCATTTTTAGTTTGAACATCTGTTTCTGTACAGATCCTTTTGTCAAACAGCCTTCAGGCACCGTGTTGTCGTCTGCAACAGCCAAAGATTTAAGAACTGCAATGTGAGAGGAATAGCAGGAATTTTCCCTTTGACTTACATTATTGATTTTTAGGGATTGTGGGTAAAACTAAAGATCTATGATTCTCTTTCAATGTGACTTTGAGGGGTAGATTAAAAAAAATAAACAAAAAACATACACTACAATTGTTCTACAAAGCTGTTAGCATGTAAATTATTCTACATGGGGTGCTATTTAAACAATCCTGTTTGTCCAATTACCATTAATCAACACGGCGCTTCTGGCAAAACAACGAGGAAAGACCTGACTCTAAGAACACAAAGTGTTGTTTTCATGAGATTTTTACACGGATTATGTGATCAAAATGTGATGGGTGTGTTATTTGATCATTTTGCATTTACTCGCTTTAGTCTTTAAGTGCTTGCTTTGCATGTACTGACTGCGTTACCAGTCAAAAGATTGGTTTGCTGTTCTTTAGTGTCACACTGAGGAGCGATTGTCAGACTATCCTTGTCTTACACTTTCTGAGAGTCTAGAGGCTCTTGTCTTATTTGATTAAATGCAAATACCTTACAAAGTGGGGACTCTCCATTCAATAACAAACTGGTTTGACCGGTTTCAACATTGAATAGCCATGGCTAACTTAAAACTCGGTTTATACACGTATAATAAAGAAAGTTGTACTCATCTTCTTCTTCTGTGACGGTAAAAACAAACCCAAACCAACATAGCTGGGATGTTGTGTAAAATGTAAATATAAACAATGCAATGATTTGAAAATCTAACAAAACCATGTTTCAACCAGAATAGAACTTAAAAATAATGTAAAATTTTAAAACCTTTTATTTCATGAATAACTTGAAGACTTTTTGAATATACAGGACATATGATCATCAAATTATTCTCAAACTCAAAATCAATGGATGCGCGTGATCTTTGGGTCCTCGGGCGGCAAGGCATCACAAACAGGCATGATTCTACTCTAGAAATCATTATGGGTTCAGAAACCCTTCCAGGAATCATCATTATTATCTGTGCACACCGTTCACTGTGCCATCTGCAAACACAAGTTAAACAACCTCTGTCATAGAAAGAAGCCATGCGTGAACATGATCCAGGAACACCGCCGTCTTCTGTGGACCAAAGATCGTTAAAAATGAACTGAGGCCAAGTGAAAAAACTGTTCTGTGGTCAGATGAATTGAAATTTGAAATTATTCTAGGAAAACATGAATGCCCCATCCTCTGGACTAAAGAGAAGAGTGCTTCTTCAGAACAGCAGGTGAAGCCCACTCAAAGTCATCCTTTACACAGATGGGCTTATTTTTTCTTTTCCACAGTATTTCTTATTTATTTACAAAAAATGTGGGGAATAACTTTCAGCATATGTAAGGACATTAACCTTATTTAAAATACTGTTTTTATAGCTTTACTCCATCATCATCTGCACTGGAAGCTGATTATTGTGTTTTATTTCTTAGCTAGAATTTGTAGCATGCTTTGAGGTAACCAAACAAGATTTATCTGAGGAATAAAGTGTCAAACAACGAGAAGAAGCAGAAGTTCAAATGGACAATCTGTGACCATTGTTCTCAAGCTCTTTGTGGCATGCAGCACTTTGGAAGCTGGAAAAGTTTCCCCTACACTTCCCACCATGTTTTTAATCAGCAGTTGACAATAAAAAAAAACAGCAGACTCTATGCCACACAGTTTGAAACCCACCCTCATTTATGTATGCTTCTGTGGATAATAAAAAAGTATAGCTCAGGAATAAAACACACAGTATATATATTTATCCCAACCTAATAGTATTCCACCAATAACACATCTGGCAAATATATGGCCATATCTGATCGAGGAGCTCCTCGGGTGTAACACACTGATAACACATTAGGCTTGATGTGATTGCAGTGAAGCAGAAGAGCTCGCAGGCTTCACTGCAGGGATGAAAGCCACTGATCTTGGATGGAGACTTAATAAGCTGAAGATTAGTTGCATGTGGGCTTTCAGGGCTCAGTAACACAGCCGGGACTATTTTGTAGTAGATTATCTGTTCTGCCTGAAGGAGTCTGGGACAGTGTTAGGGAAAAGAGTTGGCATGCTGTCTCTTACCTGAGTGGGACATTGTTATGGTGTCATTGGCGCTAGTGGAGCCCACGTTGTATATGACAACTGCAGAGGCGTTGTGGTTTGCGACATTACGGATTTTCTCCCGGTAAGTGCAATTCCCCGCGGCTACCAACGCCACCCAAGGGGTGTTTGGAGGGGCAGGAGGGAACCTGATGTTTGGGTCGCACCCCTGTCTGTCCTGCAGGAGGGCCGGCACCAGGACCAGACCTCTAGCTTCTTTCTTAGGGGAGTGCTCGCCATACCGACCGCACTCGGTTTTCTCCGTCCTCACCTGCGACGTGACGGGGTCCAGGTAGGTGATGTTAACGAAAGCTGTGTACCACTCCTCCTTCTCTGCAACCGTGAAGTCCAGGCACAGCAAGTGGACGAAGCAAAACGACACCAGCCACGTCGAGAGAGCCAGACTGCGGCAAGCTCGGATGAGGGACGGTGCCATTGTGCGGCGGCTGCTGCTCTTTTTTGGGAGGGAGGATGGATGGCGAGCTCCGTGTGTCCTCCTCCACCTCCTCCTCAACGCAGAGCTCGCATCAAACCCTCTTTTAGATGCTTCAGAAATGTATCAGACCCACATAACGACCAGGATGCCAGGCGGCAGCCCGAACAGGCCAAGTGTGAAAAGAGTTTGTCCACGGTACACCACCACCTGCAGGAGAAGGCGACTCTGTGTTGTTGTTCCCCGTCAGCTGTTTTCCTTCCTCGCCCAGGACTGGCTCGCTGCTCATCAGCACGTGCCCTGGGCGTGGACAAGAT
Source organism: Simochromis diagramma (assembly GCF_900408965.1). Classification (NCBI taxonomy): domain Eukaryota; kingdom Metazoa; phylum Chordata; class Actinopteri; order Cichliformes; family Cichlidae; genus Simochromis; species Simochromis diagramma. Next base: position 4,749,614 of record NW_024386792.1, on the reverse strand, counting down.
GCCGCTGACCGACCACGACGTCATGTGATGAATCTACAACTGTTAGAAATCACTGCAGGATATTATAGGATCATCCTTCCATTGGAGAGCAATTTAGGCTTTAAAGATAGCAGCATAAATAAATACATAAATAAATAAAAACAATCGAGCTTTTAGGTTATATTTTCTTTTATATATTTAAGAAAAACAACAAAAATAAAATCCATCAAAAAATGTGTAGATTTTTGTAATGCTTTATTTGTGCTATGCTTGAGACAGCCCATTTACCAATGCTTGGGAACCTAATAAAAAAGTAGATCTTAAATATCTAACATTGCACTGTGGGCTCTTTTTCACAGCCTGTCTTTTGTCCATTTTCTCTCACCTCACACCCAAACAGATCCCCGAGCCTCGTTCTGCCTAAGGTTTCTTCCTGTTAAAAGGGAGTTTTCTCTTCCCACTGTCACCAAATGCTTGCTTGTTGGGGGTTTTCTGTATTATTGTAGGATCTTTTAACTTACAGTATGAAGTGCCTTGAGGGGAGTTATGTTATGTTAATTTAATTAATTATTGCCCAACTTTGTAATATTTATTTTCCAATCCTTGCTCAAACAGATAATTCAAACTATTACAAATGGAATAGATCAAATCTTTGTGAGCTAAGAAAAACACTTATGAATGTTTTATTTAAAATGACCTGGTAACAGGGTTAGAATTAGAGTAACACGTAATTAATTAGAGTAATTACAGTAATAAATTACATTTATTTGTGGATTATGATGTAAATTTGACAAAGAAAATCCCAGGACCAAATATTTTGTATGTTTGTGTTTCAAAACATGTTTGTATTATTTGTTTTACATGTATGGTAACATGGTTGCAAATCACTGCTAATATGTGTTAAAAGTGTTTTGTCTGAAAAAGGTGCAGTTGTTGAATGTAATGTACTGTGAAAGTCAAGGATAAATGTAGTTATATAAAGAAAGGAAGGAAACTTTGGTGGGGGGTTTGTTTTGGGTTTGTTTGTTTTTTTGTAATATGGGGTAGCCCCTGATGTATTCGTTGGGGTTTGGCTGATAAAGGTGCTTAGGTATAGATAAAAGCAATGTATGAATGTGTGGGTGTGATTGGGAGAGTGAGACTTGCAGCAGAAAATGCTTTAATGCTCAAAATCTACCAGTCCATGATATGGGCAACAGGGATGCGTTGGTTAGAGTGACACACCAAATCTAGTCAGAAAAGACAGAAAGAAAATACAAAATATGTCAAAGACGACTAACTTTTGGTCTGCACATGGTGTTAAAACATGATCCAATCATCTCACTTCTTCTTTGACATATCATCTCATTGTTGTTCTAAGCTACATAGGTTTCAATAACAAGGTTGCACATTTGTTGCAGTGCATAATTACTATGTTGATATTAACTAAATGGCTTCACAATTACAAAAAAAACGTGTCAACAAAATCAAAACATCAAAAAGTGGATTTAAAGGTAATTTTAATGGTTATATATGAAGCACAATTTGATTAAAAAAAGTTTTGATTAAAAAAAGGCATTTTGGAGAATTCTATTTTATATTTTGGCTTTTTTAGCAGCTAGGTTTACATCTTGTCTCAGGACAAGTGTCATTTATGCAACATGTATGGGCTATTTTCAAGGGTGGTACAGGAAATATCCTGCAATTGTAGAGCTCCCATTAGCGTTAGCACATGGAGTAGCATTATAAGAAAAACTGGAGCCAAACCCATTCGAAAAAGAAATGATCTTTTACTGGTTAAATTTAGATCTTATTGTAATATATACTCTATTATATATCATATAGACTATATCATTATTATTGCAAATGTTTATTGTGTTATTTAAAGTAGGCCATATTGTATATTTATGCATTACCACTGCCCTATAAAAAAGTAAATTATTTAACTTCGATCATTAAATGAAAAGAGGTGGCGCTAAGGCACCATAACCAAAAACCAGCATGTGTGGAACGATTGTTTTTTAGCCGAGTGTTCCGGTGAACACATTTTCAGGACGGACCTAACTGCTTTCTCTGAACTGATCATTTCGGTAAAGAAAAATACAAAAAATAATCTATTTTCTTTTTAATTACGCTAGCGTGTAACATTTAGGAACACTTAGGATGTTCCTTTACAGTCTAAAAGTCATGTACACATGTGTTGAGTGGTGTTATAGTTTATTTTAAATCTAATTTGCTTATGAGACACCAGCTCAGTCAGCAGACACGGGAGCTGCTAGCCAACATGAACAGAAATGTCAGAAACTTTTTATAGTTGTAGTGCTTGTTGTCGTAATTCACCACCCGTGTTGCTGGCTGTAGTCCCTGTGCAGCTTATTGGAAAAGCACTGAGATGAGATATCAGCTAAGAGTTGCTCGTTCTTAGCTGGATTTCACGCAGAAGAAGTCGCCCAGTTTCCTCCCGGCGTGGTTCACCCCGTTTGTCCGTGTTTGCAGGTGACGGAGTCAGTGTCAAGCTCCGCGGAGAACCAGAAATGCCCAAAAAGAAAACCGGTGCCCGAAAAAAGGCTGAAAATCGGAAAGAGCGAGAGAAGCAAATACGAGCCAACAGGGAACATGTTGACGTGGCCAAACACCCCTGCAACTCCAACATGGTGTGTAGCTGCGGTAGCTGATAGATGCCCAATTAAAACAACAGCAATGCCTTAATATGTATCTAATCTTTTATACTATTACATTTTTTGCAGGAATGTGACAAATGTCAGAGGTAAGTGATTTTATTCACTTATATGACCAATGTGCAACTGCAGATTCTCCGTAATTCTGAGATAATTAACATTTTTTTTTAACGTTTCTGATGCCACATGCTAGAAAACAGAAGAACAGGGCTTTCTGTTATTTCTGTAACTCGGTGCAGAAGCTGCCTGTCTGCGCGCAGTGTGGTGAGTACACTGCACGTGTTATTTGAGTAATGTTGGAATGATATTCATTTTAAAGCTAACACTCCCTGCTCATTTGTGGCCTTCACATCCAAGCCCATTCAAAAATGTGCCAATTCACAGCCAGCTCAGTGATAGCAAGGTCCCTGCAAGGTCTTAAAAAGGTTAATATAACCTAAATAAGCAACACATTGTACCAGGTCATTAATTACTTAACAAAAAGTAAGTCCAAATTCAGAAGCATTGTGTGGAAACATTATTCACACCCCTGGATTCATTAGCTTGTAGAACCAGATTCAGCAGCAGTAATGAAGTAATCATTTTTAGCTTGACTGGGCTGTGATTGGGCCATTCAACCATCCATTCTGTTGTACATTTGCTGTGGTTGGCTCAAGCTTTAGATGTCCTCACCTTTGACGGTAGAATACTTTGGTGTACAGAGGATTTTACATGCCTGTAGAATCTTGGATGTTGCTCTCGGTTTTTTTGCAGTTTCACGTTTCAGTTTCACTGCACAGACTGATCTGTGAGTGAATTTGTTGGAATCTCCACTTTTGGAAAGATTATGACATAGAGTTAACGTACCTGAATGCTCCAGATCAGCAACCTGCCAAAGCTTCTGTTATTATAGAGGTGCTGACAGTTGCTGATTATCAATAAATCAAGTTCATTTGATTAGCAGTACCTGGCTGCTACTTACACTGTTAAATACTATAAATGCAGGAGGGATGTCATTAGTTTTTCCACACGTTTCTGCATGTCATGTCATGCTAAGGACCAGATGATTTTTTTTTTAATGTGCTGATATGTAAAACAGTAGAATTGAAAGAAGGTTTAGTTGTTGTTTTTCACATAACCTTACATGCTTCTACCATTACACTCCATTATTTTGTTAGATGGATGATGAAAACCACACAGTTCAAAAAGTTTGGCTCATGAACTCTGTGGTTTTGTTTTGTTTTCTTCTTCTCTATGCTCTTCTCCTTTATTATTCTGGTACAAGTTCATTTTTATTCAGCCTGTCTTGAAGCATGCTTAATCATCAATATAAGGAAATCCCAGAAAGTTTATTCTGTTATTAGCGTGTTTTTTTTTTTTAGCGTTATCAGAAGGTTTAACTCAGGCTTGGTGAAAGCTTCTGTATTTACTTTAATAAAGATATTTCTTGATTGACGACAGTAGCTTTGGCAAACCTAGCTCCTTGAGAGTGATCGTAACTTGGCTAAATGTTGTGAAGGGGATTTTGTTCATGTATTACACTATTTACCATTACACTGAAATTATTTGTGTTAGTTTTATTCATCTGTAAAGTTTTCTTCCTGTTTTTAGGTAAAATGAAATGTATGAAGTCATCGGATTGTGTTGTCAAACATCCAGGGATCCACAGCACTGGAATGGGCATGGTGGTAAGTTTATTGTATATTTAAGTTTTCTATTCTATATCTGTTTGATTTATTTTCATTCAGCAATGTAATTTATGACTGTAAAAATGATATTAGGTTGACATTATTTAATGGAACATTGTTCTGGTAGGTTTTGTTGGGAGAAATAATATTTTTATTTATTTAGTCTTTGAGATAAATATCTATTTTTCAAGGGCCACCTGGCCAAGAAGATGCACCATGACAAAGTTACATCAAACATCAAAATAAAACAAAACAAATCAGTTAATTTTGTCAGTGGTAAATTTAATTCAAATACAAGGTCCAGATCATGCAGTGGCACCCTCTGTATTTTCCCAGGGAGACAAAATGATTTAGCTTTAGTGTTCTCTGAAAGGTATTTCATGAATGAGCTGCAAAATAAGAGAATGCTGTTCCAAGTTGGGTACTCTAAAGAGTGCCTGCAGCTGCTGTCAACAGTGTGACTCAGAGTAGAGCCTTGTGAGTACATTATGGTATCATCTGCATAAATGCGCGGTTTAGGTTTAGGCATAATCTTCTCTATATTAATAATAAAAAGGAAGAAAAAACAGGGTCTAAAGTTGACCTCTGCGTGACTCCATTTAAAAGCTTCATAGAAACCTGACTTATATTCATCTGTATAAACACACTGTGTCCTATCTGAAAGGGCATTCCTGACCTAGCCTGTAGTCTTATCATTCTAACTGACGTCACTGAGTCTTTCTAACAGCAGCTCATGGTCATCAGAATCAGATCAACAAACACAGCAGCTTTCAGTCCAAGGCAATAATAATAGAATTTGTTACCAACATAGTTGCTGTTACAGTACTGTTGAGTTTATTTAAAATTCTACAATTTTGGCGTAAGTAGAAATTTAGGTTTAGGGCAATATTTGTTGAGGGGATCCCATGTTTTTAAAATAATAAAGTATAGGCAGCTTTCTAGATTTTCAGTGATGATGTTAAGCTGAAGAATCTGATTAAAAAATCGTTTGTGAGGTTCTCAGGTCCAGATGAATTTTTTTGGCTCAATGGCTTTTTAACATTTTAAGATTGCCATAGAGGAAATAGGTTCAGGCACAAAGATGATACAAAATGGGAAAGACAGTTCAATGTAGAGCATCAAGACTATTCTACATTTGCATTAAAAACATAAGTAGCTGATATAAAATGTCCAGGTAGGTTTGGATAACTTTTTTTTGCCTTAACGAACGAAATTATAATTTAAAAACTGTAGTATGTATTTCCTTGGGTTATCTTTGTCTAATATTAATATTTGCCTAAGGATCTCAAACTGAGTGTGACAAATATACAAATAAAAAAATAAATTGGGAAGGGGACGAATTCTTTTTTCACAGCACTGTATGTATTGATATTTGGAATTTCTAGTCAAGGTCCTGGTTTGATTTCTTAAAACTCTAACAGATCCAGGCAGCAGGTTCATTTGTGGCCCTGTCTGTTTCAGCTGTGCCAGTGCAGAGCTTTATCGAGTCCTTTTAGGGAGAAAACTTCTAGTGCACAAGGTCAAGACCTGCTCTATTTTTAAATTCCGCTGCTGTGAGAATATTTTGCACGGGGCTGGGACTTGGATCTACATTCTCGCATAATGATAGCAGCAAAAAAAAGACGTACTTTAAAATCCCACCGGTATATTAGGTTTATAATCAAATAGCATGGGAGGAGTCCTTTTACACAATGATAATGTCAGCTTTCAGAGACTGTAAATGCAGCAGGACTCTCCCTTGATATGTAAGGCCATTCGATGCCGAATAACAAACAAACCAAGAGATCCATGTTGCCAGCAGATTCCGCAACAATCAGTCGCTCATCTAGATGTTGTCACTGATAGCAACAGCACTCCAGACGGCAGGCTAGGAGAATAAACAAGGCCTCAAGCACACCAACAGAGGTCGTCTACAACCAAGAAGCAGCAGCTTGTAGATTTTCTCTGCATTAATCTGGGGCTAGCTATTATTCATGTGGCTGTGGCTCAGGTGGTAGAGCAGATTAGCGACTGATTGGAAGGTTGGTGGTTCGATTCCTGGCTCCTCCAGTCTGCATGCCAAATATCCTTGGGCAAGATACTAACCCCAAATTGCCCTCCGATGCGTTCATCGGAGTGTGAATGTGTGTGAATGCTTATTAGTTGCACTTGAGTTTAGAGTGGGTGTGATTGGGTGAATGAGGCATGTTGTATAGAGCGCTTTGAGTACTCTGGGAGAGTAGAAAAGCGCTATATAAGAATCAGTCCATTTACCATTCAGTATCACTCTGACACTCTTTATGCTCATGGTGCAGTGTTGTGCAAGTGCAATCAAAATGAATAATTAAGCTAAGTAGCCTATGATAAGGTGTGTCAAGGGTCCAGCTGGTGTTCAGTAATCAGTGTCTGTTTTTGCTACATGCCAGTAAACTCATCAGCAGGTTATTTAAACATAAAAAAAGAAAGTACAATTTCTGATTTTGGTCCTTGTTATTGTCCTACTCAATCACAAGGGGGCAGTGTGCGACTTCTGTGAAGCTTGGGTGTGCCATGGTCGGAAATGCCTGAGCACTCACGCCTGTTCATGTCCTTTGACTGATGCCGACTGCATCGAGTGTGAGCGCAGTGTCTGGGATCATGGTGAGACCACCCCTGTTTGATTGTTTCACCTGCTTACCTAAGTAGAGCCACTGACTGGTTTAACTTCTTAAATAGGAGGGCGAATCTTCCGCTGTTCCTTCTGTCAGAACTTCTTATGTGAGGATGATCAGTTTGAGCACCAGGCAAGCTGCCAGGTTCTTCAAGCAGAAACATTCAAATGTAAGTCACACTGTCATTCAATGGGCTTTTTCAATGGGGTGTTTAAAAGCGTATCATTTCCATATGAGCAGATAATATCCAGAGGGAACATGTGCAGTAGTGATGTTACGAATGTGTTTTCATAATATTGTTGTATTATTTTAGGTGTTTCCTGTAATAAACTGGGACAACACTCCTGTCTGCGGTGTAAGGTGAGGAAACGGTCTGTGAAAATATAATGCAAAAGGATCACAAGCATGTTTGTAAAAAATAAACCCACGTTATCAACTTGCATTACAAAACTGTTTGTAACAACAAAAGAAGAACGAACCAAATCTGATAAGATGGCTACAAATTCACATCGTTGTTTTCATTGGTTTTGCTTTTGGTTTTTCTCCCTTTATCTGGAAATATTCCTTGTGTACAACAGACACGTAACTGAAACTAAACATCAAAGAGCTTTTAACAAATAAAATGGCAAGAAAGCGCTCCAGGCTGACAACAACGGACCTGCTGAAAATAGCAGCCGGAGCTCATACTGCCTTTAGTTGTTCCTTGTGCTTAGTTTAACAGTTGTCAGCTAATCTTACAGAGGTTAAAAATAAGTTGGTCCTATCAATGACCTATACGAGCTGTTGCTAGGCCAGATAGTCGCAGTGCATACTTTTACTGAAGTGCACAAGTGAAGGAATTTGCCAGGCAGCTCATGACAATATGTGTAGCCAAAGCATACTTTTGCAATAAATCAGCTCTTAATGCACAACAAGTGAGTGTGCTTATCCTTAAATGTGTATATATAGATATATAGAGTAATGTTTGTTTATTTGTACTGGAAAATTACAGGATAAAGAATTGCACTATAAAAGATGCACTGCATAGACAGCCAGTGCCAACTGAGTAAATCTTTGACGTGCATTTTCTCAGGTCTGTTTTAAAGCTTTAAATTAAAGCTACCCTCACATGCCCATTTGCACACCAAATATTACACATTACATTAGCCTGCTGTAATCATTCCTGCTCATCATGCTAGCTGAAAGGGATGTCTTCTCAACACTGTAAATAATGCTGATCCTCCCTCAAAGCAAAGTTTTAGCTGGAGCTGTTTATTAATTGAGCATATATGTTCTGCTGGTCTCCTAGCAACCAAACCGCATTTCCTGAGCATGAGACTCTGCCCCAACTCCATATAGACAACAAACAACAAGACTGATTATACTATGATAAGATGGTAATTTTGACGAATTTACGCCAGCTGAACTTTAGCATGCATTTCTGCACAGAGAAGCCATGTTTATTGAGGATATTAGAATGTAGGAATGACTACAGCAGACATTCAGGTTTATCAGGCTTCATCAGGAACAAAATAAAAACATATGGAGTGGCTCACAACATTTACACAAGTGCTGCTTGCGTGGCATTGTGCCACAGTTGCAATCTGATCAGAAAGCATTTGAAATAGGAACTCTGCTTTTTGGGGCAGGGGTTATTTATTTATATTTCCAATTCAATCTTTTTTTAAGAGTACAGTCTTTATCAAAAAGAGGCAAAAGACAGCTGCCATATATTGGTTACAGTGAGTGAGGATCTCTGAATTTGAGACTGGAGGAAGGGAATACGATCGAGTTTTTATGGATGAACGGATGTGGATGAATGAGCTTACTCCTCTTGCCTAAACAAGCCTGAACTGTTACTGCTTTGCTTTCTTTAGTTTTGAAGTTGAGCGAGAACTATGCATCGATATCATGTTCGTGCACCAGCGTTTCCATGCCATAACTGACTGAAAGTTGAACTGTGTCTTGCAGGCTTGTTACTGTGATGATCACACTAAGAGTAAAGTCTTCAAACAGGAGAAAGGAAAAGGTCCTCCGTGTCCCAAATGTGGTCACGAGACACAGGAGACCAAAGATCTAAGCATGTCAAGTGAGTGTTACGCAGACCTTTAAACGACTGGAAGTTGTTTAGTTGTTTTTCTTCCCGTAAAGCTCCTGTTTCGGGGAAGTTGCCACAGCTGCTACTTCCCCGCAGACTGTGTTTTGAAAATGAAACAAAACCATGAGGGGAAAAATAAATTCTTTGTTTTTCCCCAGAAGTCATTTACACAGTGCAGCTAATTGTATTTTCTAGAGAATTGTTCATGAATATTTGGGTTTTTCTCCAATGCTTCTTGCTGTAAAAGCAGAGTCTGATGATATGCAATTAAACTTTGACCTTGGAAGCGGTGCCAAACACGTGTTGGCCACATTGCTGTTCTCTCAAATGTGCTGCCAGGATTTGATTTCTATTTCTAAGGACTTGCTATTAGCAAAGTGAGATGTATTTTGAAACAAAAACCCTGCTCAGTGAATCTGATATTTGTAGCTCCTCACAAAGAGCTTTAGCAATATTAACATTTCACTTCCGACATGGGACAGAGGCAAAAACATGTGGAAGGATCACAGCAGGGTCATAGTCATATATTGACAAGAGGAACAAAGTGATATATAATCAGTTAAATTACAACCTGAAGGCTTAGAATAAACATTGCTTGCAGAGAATTACGCAGACTGTATCTTACAGGACCTTTTCTTTGTCGCTTCACCACCATGTGTAATGACACCAGAGCTAACGTTGACACCTGTGCATTCTTCACAGCGCGCACCTTGAAGTTTGGTCGACAGGCCGGTGCCGACGATGACGACGGTTACTACGACGGTGCGTCCGGGTACGATGCTTACTGGAAGAACGCAGCGTCCGGAGGTGGAGACCAACAAGACGACTACGGAGAAGACGATTACTACGAGGAAGACGAGTATGAGGAGGACGAGGAGGAAGAGGAGGAGGAGGAAGAAGATGAAGAGGGCGAACAAGAAACTGCGTCCGAGTCGCTGGCTGGTCTTAAATTGGATGGTGCTGCTGCCTAAGCTGATGGTAACTGATGAGGTGGTGCAGCTGGAGCACGTGGTCCTGTAAACCCAAAGGATCCTCAAGAAAGCTTTAGATGCACAATTAAGACTGGAGATGAATATTAAAGCTGATGTGATGTTTTAACTTTCCATATGTTACTTTGAAAGAGAAAATAAATTTTTTAAACAATATTCAAGCAGCTGTATAGAGACAAAATGAATAAAAGACTCAAATAACAGTTTCAATTTAATTTCAGTTTCATAAATTAAATACCTGCTATTATAAGCCTGACTAAAAAAATTTGATGGTGCTCAGAAATCTTTAAGTGCCCTGCTTTCTCCTCTGTTTTTACTGGTGGTGGTCAGAGGGCCCGGTGGCGCCTGTGTCCGGCAGCCTCGCCTCTGTCAGTGCGCCCCAGGGCAGCTGTGGCTACAATGTAGCTTGCTATCGCCAGTGTGTGAATGGGTGGATGACTGAATGTAGTGTAAAGCGCTTTGGGGTCCTATGGACTAGAAAAGCGCTATACAAATGCAGGCCATTACAGTCAAGCCTGGGTTAAGTTATGAAACTGCTTCTGACTCTTTGCAGTGATTTTTGATACAGGAGCAAAGGCTGATCTTTGTATTTCCACACTCTAATGGTTGTCACATTTGCCCACCATGTGAATGGTCCCTGGAAACTCAAGAAGATGATGTTACTCCTATTGGTGGCGTGAAGCTGGCACACGTAAGAGGGTTGTTTATGTCATATGGTGGTGAACTTTTAAAGAGCTTTGGGGGGGGGGGGTCTTCACTTTCTTTCAAACGAGGTGGCAACCAGTATTGGCTGTTGGACAAATACTCATTCAGATCTTATGAATTTGCCTAGATTTTTTTTACAATCAGGGTCTGATTGTTACATTTAGGACCAGACTATCCTTCCATATTTTTGAATTCCACCAGAATCCACACACAACTGCAGAGTATACAGGAAATTTTCAATGAGTCATGATTGTAAAGCTCTGGCTTGTCTTAAATAGTCCAAACAGCAACAACAAACCTTAAGCGTTAGCTGTTCACCACAATGTGCCTCGAGACTTTCATCTTCCTGTTTATGAAGTCGTCATGTTTTAGCTTGGTCAGCTGTAATAATAAACAAATTATTAGCTGGAATGAATTGCCTAAATCATTAACTTCACTGGTTTTCTGATCCAGGCAAATTGGCGGCCACTGAAGGGAATTCTTCTGTGGCTTGTTATGAATAAAGCATAACCTGTCCTCATTATCGGTGTTGTGTAATGACTATTGATCTGCTGGAGAGCCTTTTTGTGGCATCTTTCCTCAGTGCAGTTATTTGTCCTGATGTTTGAAATAAACTGCAAGGCACATTTGTGTAAAAAAAATAAAAATAAAAATTTAAAATTAAATAAAATCCCTCTTGAATGTGCATTTCTGTGAAGTATTTCTGATGACTCATGCATTAAAAGAAACAGAAAAGAAAAAAGAAACCGATAAAGTGACGACTTGGAGGAGGAGTGAACGTCTCAACACGACCAGAACAGGGCGTGTGCAAGTCAGCCTGCGAAATCATACCCGTACTCACTCTCGCCACAAGTGTTAATAACACTGGCTGCAGACCAATGAGACAAACCAGGTTTATTATCACAAATGAGGTGCAAAAGTGTAATCTTTGCTTGCTGCTCCGCTGGCTAGGACAACGGCAACCGCAGTCACTGCGCAGATGACGGCGCTCCCGGTGATCCTCTTTCAACTCACATGTCACCGAGATCAGCGAGCTGTAAGTTACATTTTAGTGCGTTACTGGTAGAGGTCTAACCCAAACTGTCGGCTAATCACCTGGAGGAAAACACGGCGTGTCCCCAATTAGGGAGGCTAATCAAATGCGTATATATAGGAGGTGTGTCTACTGGGCGATCCACGTGGGTCCGCGGGATACATTTCAGCTGCTGTCGGTGAACTATGTGCCATTATGGTAATTTGGTTTAAAAAACAAGTAATGCTCTCGCTTTCACTGACTTGCTTTCACTTTCGATTTAGTCAGATGCGAGCTAGTTTGGCAGCCCGTCTTTCCGGTTGTGTATTTATGGGGAGACGCTTCTGCACAGCTGTCAGTGAGAATGGAGCCAAATCATGTGCACGTCCACCACGTTCTTGTTTCTGCCTAACTTAATGTTTACGTTTTTATTCTGTCCAACGCTGTTTGTCAGCATTGCTCCAAACTGCGTCGAGACTGCAGGGTATGGAAATAAATGCGTCCTTGGTAGTACGCGGCTGACGGTTCGAGCAAAGGTACGAGGAAATGATTACCGGTTATTAGTCTTGCCTCCAGTTTAGTCTCTGTAATAGTTTTGTAAAGTTGAAGAATGATTTATAGGAAGGATGGTCTGCTTCAAGTAACAAGAAACTATCACGGTTGAAGCGCAACCTTCAAGAAATATTTAGTCGTGATTATCCATCCAACTCCTGTTGGAAGAGCAAGTAAGTGCTGAAGAGTACCATCGATAAATGTTAACCTCACTAGGCTACCGTAATTTTTTAAGATACGCGGCTGTTTCATAGTAACACTGAAAATATAGTTCTATTCTTTAAAAAAAACAAAAAAACACCACCCTTTAACTTCAGTACTACTACAGTACAAATGGAAAACACAAGTACATCTGCAACAGAATTGAAGACAACTAAAAGTACATTTCATCACTATACTGTTTAAATATTCTTCATAATACTACAACTGCTGAAACATTGGATGTTAGATAACATGCATCCTCTGCTTTGGCCCCGATGGAGACTTCAGACAAAGCTCATGTGTTGTTGGTCTGAGTGAGGTGTACCCTTAAGGTGTCTGATTCATGGCCTGTATTTACAGCGCTTTTCTAGTCCCTAAAGACCCCAAAGCGCTTCGAACCGGCAACCTTCCGATTACAAGGTGAACTCCCAACTCTTGAGCCACGATCGCCCAAGTTCAGCCTAAAGCTTTTTTTTTTTATAGTTGCCTGACACTGTTGCCTGCATTTCGAGTTGTGCATGGTGGACTTGCTCTGCAATCCTGCAGCCCTAACACTAGTTGCTAGGGGATTTATGTCCTCAGGTTGATCAGTTCTCTTCCAGTCTGTTAGAAAAACGGCTGCAGAAGAAGTAGCTGGAAATGCGCAGGTACTACATGGGCCAGTCGCATTTGTTTTAGGCATTGATGGGATGTTGAGTTTGGTGTTGACAAAAAATAAAATAAAATAAAAAATCCACTCATTACTATTAAAAGTAATGCAATACTCAATACTTCATTGCTTGGTGGGGGAAAAGTAATTTGTAACATTACTTCTGTGTTGCTCTGTAAAAAGATGTAAAATTCATTGTAAGACATGTTATCTAACAGTATTTATCTTCCCCTTCAGTCCTGATACTCAACACAAATCCCTGTTTGTGTGTGGGACAAAGCTTAAAGGCCCGCACAAACTTTGTTTTAGTTTAGTTGAGATTGAACACAAGACGGAACAGAAAGCAAATTAAAAACCAGGCCAAAGAGATGCAAAGCTGCAGTAATTCTACTGTAGAAACAACTGGAAATGGGTGATGCAATGTTACAAGCCTGACTAGCCATCACTGCCTTTGTTATCTGTTGAAGATCAGGCTCTGGCTGCTGTGCTGGGGTCAGCATACACTTAGCTTTAGCATCACTTTGGGTTCTGGCCTAACTTTTTGTTAGGATGTTGTCTATGGATGCTTGGAAAGAGCCGATGCTGTGTTAGCAACAGCCTCTTTTTGCAGTGTTTGCACTTTATGTTTGTTTGCACACTAGCTGATTATAGCAAGACCCATGTAAGATGTATATATTTCTGTAAATTCCCCCACCCCCATCTATCATGCAGATAATGACGTAGCTGTAATGTGGCTACTGAATTTGGTGCATTTACAGCTTTAGTTACTGCATTACTGAAAATTGTAAATTGTAGTGTGATTCCAGTGACATGTTAGTTTTGAATATACTGGTTATTTTGTGCCTCGGGTGTAGCTTTAATGCAGAAATGCAGTCCTTAACTAATTTATTATATAAACTGTCATTTAAAATAAAAAGGAAATATTTCAGAAATCTGTCCAAAAAATGTTTAAAGAAATTTTATTAAACAATTGACAACAAAATCTAAATTTATTTTAAATAGCCAAATTTGGGTACTGGACCTCAAGTAAATGACTAATTTGGCATCTTAATCAAAATTAAACTGTTTTACTTTTTTTTTTTTTTTTTTTTTTTTTTCCTGCTTATCTGTAAAACAGCAAATTCGAACATTTTTAGCATTAAAATAATTTGATTAAAGAGCTTGGCCTTGCTGATGGATTAACTGTCTTTTGGTAATTATTTTAAAGCAGCTGTGGTATAAGCTTTACATTGGGTGATGTCTTAATTTTTTATTTTTTTAAAAGCACTGTATAAATTGCATATTGGTGGTAGTGTGAGGGCCTCAGCTTGTACATCTGGAATAAAAATGGAGTGCAACTGAAATAATGTAGGTTTCTAATGAGTGTGGGTTGTCTCCCTTTAGAGGTTTTCTGGGCACACCCAGCTGTTAGAGCTTGTAATGCATTGTATTCCATTTGGCTGTGGAATGCCTTGGTTTCCTCCAAGAGGGACTGGTAAATATTGCTGGGGAAAAAATAGTGTCTGGATTAGCCAAAGAACTCCAGCTGGGTAACTCTGGTGAGAGTTAGCCACAGGAAGACGGGTACGTTTTTGTTTTTTGTTGTTGTTGTTTTTGGTTTTGTTTTTTGTTTTTGTTATTTTGTTTTGTTTTTTGTTTTGAGGGAATTGCAAAGCATTTAACCTCTAAAGTGAAACTGTAGCTGCTATTTACACTACATGCAAGTTGTGAGTTCTGCCCGATGAAAGCAGGTTGACTTTCTGCACTTTGAGCTGCACCTCGTTTGTGTATGATGATTACGGAGTGCGGTGACTGTGGGTGGGCACGGGGTAGTATTTCTAGCAGTGCAGGACAACAGCTTGAATACACTATAAAAAATTACTATTTGAGTTTCAGTTAATATTTCATACTCATTCTGTTGTTTTAGTAGATGCAGAAAATAGAAGAAGAGAACAGAGTTGGCTTAAAAATATAGGAGCACAGCCTGTAGCAGATGAGCAAATGGTCACAAAAGACTGACAGAATACAGAAATGTGCAAACTTCAGAGAAAATGGTTATGTATCTGTTATTGCTATTCAGCCATAGAAGTGGAAATTATTTACCACAGTGTTACACAAAGATGGCTTGACATATTTCTGTTAAATTTCAATGACTTTAATTGCATATTTATCACCCATTATATTACAATTTTAAAATGGTGACATAAAAGATGTAGATGATGATGATCTAATGTTTTCTTGTACAATTTCTAGAGGGGTTTCCAGATCCAGCTGACCTGTAAGGTGTGCCGAGAGAGCCACAAAACTCAGGTGTGGCTTTGTTTGTTAGTTCTGAGGTAGGCATATAGTGTGTGGTGTGTGTTTTTTTCTTGAGTGTACTGTGCTTAGTAGATTTATTAGATCACCTGTTATTTAAAAACAAGAAAACACAAATAATTTAGTAAGTCTGTCAAAAAATTATGGAGTGCAAGTAAATAGCGGTCATTTGGCATTTTAATAAAAAAATTAATGTGATTTTCGATTTTGTTTCTGCTTTTTTTTCCTTTTGCAAAACTGTAAACTTGAATATTTATGAGCAATGCCAATAATGATAGTATTCATTTGGATTAAATAGCTTGCACATACTGGTGGATTAATCATCACAGAATCATAAAAAAATCAGAAATTGTCAGTACTGTTAATTTAGGACAGGCCTGGCATAAACCTTATATTGAGTAAAATAAAAAGAAATGTAAAACAGCAAAATAATATTGAAAGCCTAACCTTTTTAAAATGCCTACAAATAAACAGATAAGTACATCCTCTTAATTCTAATGTCTTACATAAGGATATAAGTCATCTGTTTCTCATCAGGGCTTAGTATCAGGTCAATATAACCTGAGGTAAACAACAAAGTTTTCCAGTTGAAAAGTTGAAGTTCAGAATTAGAGTTTTGGTTTCTGGCAAACCTTTTAAAAAGGTCATTTACCGACTGATCTGTGAAAAGACTTCAACATGAAATGTTGTGCTGTCTGCATGACTGTCTGCAGCTCGGTAGGTAGTGTGGTCGCCCCATGATCGGAAGGTCGGGGGTTCGAATCCACTGAATGGCTACCCTGAGGTACCCCTGAGCAAGGTACCGTCCCTCCCCAGGCGTGATTTTCGGCTGCCCACTGCTTCACTGAGGGAATAGGTTAAAGTCATTTCAGCCTCATCTTCAAATTATTCACGTCCTCTCAAGACCAAGACTCAAGTCCAATTACAACATGCCAAATAATTGATCAGTGTGTTATGTTTTAAAGCGTTACACAGATGACCTTCATTTAAATACTGATTGCTACAGCAATGTACAGTAAATGTTTTGGAGGAACTGATTCACTGAGTTCAAAAGATGGCGACTATAGATTTTACTCTGAGCTAATAATAGGTCTGTGACGTAATTGCAGTCTCCCTTATCAGAAAATGAGTGAGTGACTGTAAAAGTGGTTATTTTAACTGGAATATGTGAACTGCTAACATGCTAACTGTTATATATTTCAGTGTTTGTAACATATAGAAGTTTGACTTGCTTTGCTCTAAGCTGTGACTTTATGAATGAGGAAATAAACTGGCATGTCAAATAGCTGTCCACAGAATGTGTTACCATGGTAACCAGGTTGAGGTTGAAGCTTCCTGGAACAGAAAAGCAAGAGTTTACCTTTCATCTCAGGGTTAACACACTAATTGTTAGCCGGACCTGATTCCTGGTATGGGGCCCTGGTCTCCAGTGTTAACACAATGCAAGTGGCTTTCCAAGAACGGTGGTATTACAATAATACAGTCCAGGACCCACATGCCAGACTCTGAAGAGCGGGCCAGAGTTCATCACAGTACAAGTAGAAATGTTTTGTTTTTTGTGAAGGGTCGTAGGGAAAATGTCTCTCTTTTTTTTTTTTTTTTCTCTTTTTTTTTTTTTTTTTAAAAAAACAAACAAAAAAACCCCCCCAAAACAAAAGGGATCACTGCATAGATCGAATATCCACAAGGCCGATTAAGTAAAAGCAGCGCAGTAAAGAGCAGGCCAGTAACTCTCCAGCTTCAAGCTACTACTGCTAAAGGCAATTCTGCTAGCTATTGAGGTGTGTGTGCGTGTGTGACACTGCTTCTGTATTTTGGTTTAGGTTTTTGTCAAATGAAACCATAATATGCCATGTGTTGTTTATCTCAGGCTATAATTGCTTAACTTTACAACATAGTAAAGGCTATATTAAAAAAAAAAAAAAGTCGTAAAACCTTAGAATTGATGCGGGTTTACTCTCTTTTTGCAGTGACTGAATGACTGTATAGTGTTAATTTCTGCAAAATGCACTCCATGACTGAGCTGATGGTGTACAGTATGACAAAAGTACTGGACTTTGGAAGTTTGACTCATTTATATTTAAATGTCTAAACTTCAACTGTGTTAGTTTATTAAATTTAAACTGCATTTCAATCACTTTTACTATATTATTACATTTTAATACCCATATTGCTTTGCCCAGTAGCAGCTAGGTACAGCAAATCAGTTGCACCCAACAAAACTCCATTTTGCCATAATTGTTTCTTTCTAATTGTATTTTCATTCTTACAGCCTCTTGAGTACGCCTACATGTGCCAATTCTGTGAATGAAGCAGGGGATCTACGGATATGTTTGAATGATCTGATTCATAATGTGAAGGTGAGTGGTTTCATTTTAACTCTTTGGTAACATTGAGTTTTTATTGTTTAATTTAAAAAATTTGTATGACATTTAAAAACTACATACATTTGTTCACTGATACTGACTTAAAACAATAAAAAAAAAAAAAAATCAAGTCGGTTTTATTTATATAGCAGCAAATTGTAGCTCTAGTTATGTCAAAACTAATGGATAGTGGACAGTTTACCTCTACACTGGCAACAGTCTGGAGCCTTTACTCATTATACAGTCACTGGTTACGTCATTATTTATGGATATAGGCAGAAACGATGATCAGCTGATGCTAACAGACCCGAAATGTGTTAAGGAAAAAGTTTCCCACCGCATTACACCGCCAGCCTGAACACTGACACAAAACCGGATGGATCTATGCTTTCATATCATTTAGACCAAATGTTGACTCTTCCAGCTGAATGTCATCAGATCTTTTATTGCCCAATTTTATGATGGTGTAGTAACTGGAGTTTCAGTTTTGTGTTCTTAGCTGATAGGTGGGGCGCTCGGTGTAGTCTTCTGCTGCTGTTGCCCATCTGTGTCAAGGTTTGATGTGTTGTAGGTTCAGAAATTCTCTTTTGCATAACTTCCTTGTAATGACTGGTGATATGAGCTACTGTTGCTTTAACAGTTTGAAGCAATCTGGTTATCTTGCTCTGCTCTCAGACTCTTCACCCAGAGAACTGCCACTCACTGGATGTTTTCTTTCTCACACCATGATTAGGAGTCAATTTTACTGTAATTACACATGTATTAATACGGGGTAACAAAATGCAGTTTGCATCTAATCAGAAGTGCAAGAGCAGTAAGCGCAATAGGAGCAGATTATGTATGTGATCTGCAAACCTTTGTGACAGAAAAGTCTCAGATTAGTAGTTTGTCTTTGCAGCAACAATGCATTTAGATATGCTGACAATGTAATTACATGATTTTGATATCTGCGTTTTAATGAGTAGCTGAATAGGTGTACCTAAGGAAGTGACTGATGAAATTTCTGGTTGTTTGTCCATCAATCAATCCCATTCTCATTAACAAGTGAACGTAAGAGCTTAGAAGGAATTTCTAAAACTTTGGCACAAATGTTCACTTGAACTAGTTAAAATTTGGTGGTCAAACATCCCTAGGGACTAGAAGGGTGTGTGGGGTTTTTCGTGTTGTTTTTTTTTTTTTTCTTTTTTAATTCCACCAATTTCTTATATATATTAACCTGGTTGGTTGTGAGAAGCACATCTGGTGAGACAAATGAAAATGTTTATTTGTTTTTAATTTCTTGTCAGAAATCTGATGCTATGCTCTACGCTCCAGGAATTCAAGACTTTCCAGTAAGTTTTTAAAAAGTTCAGTTTTGATTTCTAATCATCGTGTGAATAGATTACAAAGTGCTAACAAGTGTTGCGTGTATGTCCAAATCCTGGAGGTCTCTTTAACCTCCACTCTTCTCCAAAGACTAAACAAAAGGAATCACACATTCAGTTTACGGAGTGCTATAAAAGGCACTAACACCACGCCCATGCTTCTGTTTCCTCCTTGGTAAACATACCTGTATTCAGATAGCCAACCAACACAACAGCCATCCAAAGCATGTAGAAGGCAACATGTTCTTTGTTGGAATGTTTTGTACAGCGTACTCTGGGCCCTGTATTATGAATTCAACATACCCATGGAGCAAGTTTGGCTGTTACCATGGTGATGTACCCCAGTTAAATAAACTACCTTCATGGTACAGAAAACAGAATTAACCTTGATTACCTGGATAATCTGATTCCTGCTTTGTAATATGGGCCTCTGGTATCATCTTGAGAAGGGAGTGTTTAGTACATTTTTAATTTTGGTGTTTGGCATTATTTATTATTATTATTATTATTATTATAATAAAGCTTGTCATGATAAAGTAATTTTATTTATTTTTATTCCTTAGAAATGTAACTCGTAGAACATTTTCAGGAAATGCTAAGAAATTTTCTTGTTTCCAGGATTTCTGTAAAAAGATGGTGCTGAAATGTTACATGTTGGAGTTGATAATGGTCCTTGATGAGGAAGAAATTGGGCGTGGTTCACAGGAATGTGTCCGTGATTTCAATTATAATCTGCAAACAACAAAAAATGTAAGTTTGACTTCTTCTAAAAGGATACATTTAAGAGTCTTTGCTTAAATGTACAATCAAAAAGATTTTTTTTCTTTCATTTTTCACATAACCACTGCTGAAGCTTATTATCTTTCTTTAGCTTTCAGTTGTAATTGTTTGTATTCATTTGAGGAAAAACAAATCTTTAATTTTTGTCTCCTGTTAGGATCGGTGTCCAGCATGTGAAACGTACACACTTCAAAATATTACAACATTTATGGACAGACTAATGGACCTTTTGCAAAATCTCAACTCTACATAATATTATATAATGATGTAAATACTGTAAACTACTACTGTGCATTTGTGTAGATTTGTAAATAACTGTTTTTATCGCTTATGTTGCTACCATACGTAATAATAAATTAAAGATGTATTTTATGCTATAGGCTGATGACACTAAATGTAACATGGCATGTCAGTGCTACACATCTGGCCTATTTGTTTTTAAATATGCTGTCAGTGCCACAGCTTTTAGCTATACTGTATATACATAATGTTATCACACTGCTATACACTACTGAATAAAATATACTGATACACCTAATGGACTCTAGTATCTGAGTACGTTCAGTATATGCTTACTCCAGTGTTTTGTCTGTGAGGTCTTCAGTTCTGCATTTTCCTCTCTGGCTGCTACATGTGCGGCTTGAAAGTCTTTTGTAAACTTTATTTCTTTTTTACATTACGTGTTAAAACAAACTCTCAACTGTTACTTCACGTACTGTTGAAGAATACATGGGAGCTTGTGTATCTGATACACAAACTGTTCTATTTAATTTTGTTCGATTCTGGGTCAGCATCAGAGATGGCGCATTTATCGTGCAAGTGGCAAGAGTCTTTAGTAGATACTCAAGCAGGAAAACTGCCATTAACATTCTGTATACAAGGGCAGCTTATCTGCCAACTGCAGGCTGTCTACAAAGTTTGTGTGTAGCATGCAAACCAAGCTTGCCAGCATTAGCTCATAGGTTAACTCCACTGTGGTATCCAAATCTAGCCACTTCTATCGGGGGGGAGTAGTGCATTTTTTTATTTATGGCGCCTTTCTACAACCCAAGGTCCCGGTTCAAAGCATAAAAGAACAGCATTGGAGTCAACAACTGGAATCAATTCTTAAAGAGTAAGTCAGTTTAAACAGATGGGTTTTGACTTGAATAAGGGAAGAGAGCCAGTATTCGTGATCTCATGAGGAAGTGAATTTCAAAGTTGGGGAGCAGAGTGGCTGAAAGCTCTGATCTACGGGCAGCCAGCGAAGCTGCTGAAGACCAGTGATCATAACTCTGTGTGAGAGTTATGATCCAGGCTGCAGAATTCTGGAGGAGTCAGAGATTGCGAAGGGCCTTGTTAGGAGGACTGAAGAGAATTACAATAATCAATCTCAGAAGTGACGCGGCTATAAACAAGGATATGGGGGTTGGTAAGGAAGGGACAGACAATTGATATTGCGTAAGAGGAAGTAGGTGGACCGGTTGATGCGACTATTACGAGACTGAAACGACAAAGTTCTGTCAAGGATGACACTCACGCTCTTAACCTGAGAGGAGGGAAAGATTGAGGAGTTGTCAATATTAATGGAAAACTTGTGGGATTTGGTTTAAGTGGAAGCTCTGCCAACTAACACGGCTGCAACCAAAATGCTAATGCTAAAAATTCAGAGGCCATGGCCCTATCCTAAAAAGGAGAGTTCAACACATCCAGGGTATCGTTCGGTTATCTAGATACTCACCCTAACATTGGAGATCAGGATAAAAGGTCACATGAAGCTGGTTATTAAGTCATTAAATTAACCCAGCATTACCCCTGTGGCTTCACATGAAAGGGGTGGTGTTAGTCACACATGGGCCTTTCATAGATCATGTGACTCTTCTTCCACAGAAAATCATCCCTATGAGTGCCACCAAGACCAGTGATGTTATCAAAAAGTGATATAAATCTCGAAACAAACTCAAAACTTGTGAAAATAACGGGATGAATGCCACAGAAAAATCTTCAGTTAATCTGTTGCTTTAGGGCATGCAATAAATATTTTAATTCTACTTAATAGTTTTAAGTTGAAGTGAGTGGACTGGTGATATTAAAGATTAGAGCTCTAAAAACTTTAAACTGGATACATCTAAGCTTTAAAGCTTACCTTCCCTGCTGATAAAAGGATATGTGGAAATTGCTTCAGTGTGTAGCAGGTCAAAGGGAAATTAATGTGATTGACTGAATAGGTATTCTTCATGTGTGCTCTCTGTTTCCAGGGGTGTGGAAAAAAACAAGACTCAAGTAGAACACCATTAGACATTTAGTCACCACATTAAGACATTCCTGTGGCAAAGTGACACACAGTTTCCGGTTCATTCAGTAGTCCACAGTTAAGGAAACACTTTAGGCCTCCCCACTGTTCACGTACATGGATCTGAGGGATCTTCCGGGAGTGGTGACGCTATTTTATGGAGAATTGATTGGCCGGCAGTGATGATTTCTTACCTGTTGATCTGTAATTGGTAATTTGCTCCAGAGCAGATTATGTTCACAGCGTAAGTTACCACAGCGATTTACCCCATCAAAAAGTGAGCCACCTATTTAGTACAGAAAACCCTGAAGTCACATGGATAAGCCAAAATCTGGCTTCGTAGTGTAGGATTTAGACTGTGTCCGCCTTTTATATACAGACTATAGTGCTGGCTGATCACTTCACATAACCTCTTTTTGAACTCCAAATGCATGCAGTCATGTCAGAGCCGGAGGGTAAACACTGTTTAAGACCAGCCTTTATGTGTACATAATGAGTATTAAATGTACCTGTATATTGTTCACATGTTGAAATAAATTAACAATCAATCAATTAAAGAGCAATTAAAAGTAGTCCCACTGTGTGCGGAAGTGTAACCAAGGTAAAACAAAAACATAAGTACAGTTTGCCAGTTGGCAGTCCTTCCAGAGCTTTCAACTGAAGCTTGTTACAGTTGCATTCCAAATGTTTCCAGGCTGAGTTAAAGTGGATTTTCTGTGTCAGATGTCTTACGAACACGCTGTCGGTGTCCTCATACAACTTTGGCAGAGCTGATGTGTGAGGGCAGTTATTCATTTGTGACGTGTGCAACTCAGTATGTCTTTCTGGGAAATACATGAACTCTGCATTGGACTAGAGCCTGAGAGATTCTGACATGTCACATATAAAGAAATGTGAAAACTATATGTTGATATGCTCACACAAACACACACAAACTACACAACCAGCAGTAAAACATTTTTAATTTTTTTTAAATTTTAAACAGACATTTCTAAATGTCAAATGACATACAACTTATTATTTGAAACGAGCATAAAAGCCCAAGGTATCAAACCTTAGAATAAAAAAACATTTAAGAAAAATAAATAATATAAATGTACTCCGTAGCATTCAGAAACTGCGTTCAGTTGTTCAACATTACCCTGCCCTTCATGTTGTTTGTGAAAAATGTAAATTAAAAAAAAGCAATGATGTGCAAATCTCATAAGCCCATATTTCATTCCTGCTGAAAAAAAGAGAAAATTTTGTATTTTAAGAAAAATATTCGTTCATTTTGACTATAATGGCAGCTACACTTCTCAAAGAGTTGGGGCAGGGCCATGTTTATGTAGCATCCTCTTTTTCGTGACTGATACAGGATTCTAGCAACTAGCATCAACAGTCCTGGGTCTGTATTGGTGAGCTTTTTTTCTTTCATGATATGTCTTCAGCTGGTAAATGATCGGGACTACCAGTTCAGCACCCAGACTCTTTTACTATGAAGCAACGCTGTTGGAACAGCTTGACTGTGAGATTTAGCATTGCCTTACTCAAATATGCAAGGTCTTCCCAGAAAAAGACGTCTGGACGGGAGCATATGTTGGTCTAAATCCTGCATATATACCTTGGAGCATTGATGGTCCCTTTCCAGATGTGCAAGCCACAAATTCCATAGTTACTGATCTATTTCCATAACATCAAAGAGATCCTGATGGCATGCAGCTGAGCATTGATAACAATACAGATGCTTACTCTCCTCCTCAGTCCGGAGGATGTCCATGTTCTCCAAAAAGAAGTTTTCCACTGTGCCTCTGTCCATTTTGAACGAGCATTGGCTGACAGAAGGTGGCGGTGTTTCTGAATCATGTTCACATATGACTTCTTTGTTGAATGACAGACCTTTAACCTGAATTTTTGGATGGCATACTGAACTGTGATCACGGACGATAATTTCTGGAAGTGTTCCCGAGCCCATTCAGCGATTTCCATCACAGAATTGTGGCTGTTTGTGATGCAGTGCCATCTAAAGGCCTGAAGAGATCCCAAGCATTCAGTATTGATTCTGAGGTATGTCCAGAGTCTTGGAATCTTTTGATGAGAGTTTTTAATACACAACTTTCAGCATTTCTTGGATGTTCTGAATTTTTTTCCTTCATAATCTGCAGCCACAGGTCTTTGCAGTTTAGTGAACCTCTGCCTAGCTTTACTTCTGACAAACTCTGCCTCTCAAAGATGCTCTTTTTATACCCCATCATGTTGCCGCCCTGTTGCCAGATAACCTAACTAGTTGAAAAATATTCCCCCAGCTGTTTCTTTTAGTATCACTTACTTGTCCATCCTTTTGTTGCCCTGTCCCAACTTTTTGAGATGTGTTGCTGCCTTCAAAAATCAACCAATTTTTATGATGAAATGATAAAATGTCTCAGTTTAAATGTTTGATATGTTTTCTATGTTATGTCATGAATAAAACATGGGCTAAATTGCCATTGGGGTGCAAAGCTAGAGGACAGTGTTAAGCAGAGGGAAATTTGTAGACTTCAGTCAAAAACCAACTGAGAATCTTGAATCTGAATACTGTGTTTCATCAAAAAACATGTTGATATGATTTCTTGAGAACAGCACAAGTTGTTCATTTTTTGTTTAACATCATACTATCTTTTTAAGGCCCACGTATCCAAATAAAGTTTTCCCTGTGGAGAAAAACCACAGGGAACGTGGATGTCCGCAAAGATTACGGAAACTTTAAGAGCTGTTACAAACATAGGTCAGCGTTTCCAAATATTAACTTTTACCGAGTGAACGTCCAAATGCATGGTCACCGTAAACAAACAAAATAGCTAGTCACTTGAAAACTCTTCTTTTAGGCTAGTTATCTCTCTCATACGCTGATATATGCACATTATGTAAGACTTTGACTTACCCACAAGTTGTTCTGCTTAATGTTGCTTAATGACCAATGTATGGTGAGGTGGAAAGTGCATTTATATTAAAATGGACCAATTTTTTTAATGCCTATGAATGTACCCTCATCACACACGCACACACACATGCACACGCACACACACGCACACACACACACACGTACACAAACACACCTCCAGCAACTGTGTTTCCTATTAACAGCATATTTTACATACTATCATTTATGATCTTTAATATTTACTAAAGAAGAATAATACTGAATGACTAGTTTTACAGTACGTGGCTTTTCTCCTCAAGAGTCAACTTTGCCGTAAGTCCCTTCTGGTGGTCGGTAGCACTTGGGAAAGGCCATCAGCTGCAGCATGTTGAAGGCATATTTCCTGCATTTAATATTCTTTTGAACATTCTCAATGCGACATCCTTCTCTGATGATCAAATGATGAAGGTGAAAGGTGGAAAAAAGAGAACAAAAAAGTAAACATGAGTGAGGTTTGAAATTAAGTTTGTGGTATTAATGATACACACGCCTTCAAAAAACAAACAAAAAAAAGAACCTGAACATTTTGTGCACTACTTTGTGGCTGCTTTGGGATAAAGAAAGCACAAAACTATGCAGTAAATATGGGATTCATAGTGTTGTTGTTTGCACATTAGTTTGTAAGTGAAAGGTTCCTGGTTCAGTTCTTGCTAGAGACACAAATCCCCCAAGGGTTTATGTCAGGAGGGGAATTTAGTGTGAAACTTTGTCAAATCAAACCTGCAGTGCAACCTGCTGTGGGGCGAATAGTTCTTACAAGTATTCTTGGATAAATGGTTCTCAGAGAGAAGTAAATGAAACTGAAGATTTTTCACACAGCTGTGAAACAATACAAGAGAGTGTCGTGGTTAGTGAAATACATATTGAGCACAATTGAGATCAGTCTATTGGTGCAGGCCTCCACAACCGGCTAAGTTTCTCCTGTGGGAATTAATTGCCCAACCAAACTCGTGAGTTGGAAGTCAGGATAGGATACTAAACAAAATGTCACCAAGGAGAAAACATGCAGAAAATCTCACTTCCAGGCCATTTGATGGGCTAATTATTCACATTTTCATACATTCTCCATGTGGGAATTAAAGGCATGCAAAACAAGGAAGGCTTTTAACAATTCTGATGAGACATTTTCTGTTGTCCCATTTTTTTTCACCGAAGTTTGTCCAGTATTTGATTTGTAAGTCCAGTTTCATGCAATAGTCAAATGCATTTCAAAGCAAACATGAATGGCTTGTTGCTTGTTGCTGCTGTTGGTGGTGGTTCATACACATATATATCAGCACCCAGCTGTTTTCTCCAAACTGACCCTTGCATTCATTTAGATCAACATATAGTGTATAAGTCAAAGGTATGTGGTTAAACCACCTGACTATTAAAAGTTAATCCCCTCCCTCAACCAGTCCAAATCCAGAATTTTGAATGGCTATTGAGAAATATTATTGAGTCTGACCGGGGTAATGCTAAAAGGAGAAGGTAAGTTTCCCAGCGGTCTAGATAAACCATTAAAAACATGTATTTTTAACAGAACAGCAGGACTCTTAACCAAACAGATCTATGACCGTTTGACCCATGTGGAGCTAGCTTGGCATTTAAATCAACTGTTCTGTGTTCAACCCTCCCATCTGAAGCTCCGCAGTACATCACATCCACTCCACAGATCCACACACAAACTCTGATGTATGTTTGTCTCTGTCTCTGCTATACTCAAACTGTGGAACACTTGGCCAGCCTTAACCTTATGCACAGTTTCCATCTACGCCAGTCTCCCATTGCCTTCAGTGAGTTATAAACATTTTGTTCCATCCTAAAATTAGACACAAGTCAGAAAAAAGTAGACCCAAAAGCAGGACACTGTTTGTGGCACGTTGGAGGACAGCTTTTGGGACTGTGCTAGCCTCAGCTAGTTCAAGTAGTTACACAACTTCTAGAGAAGCACAGTGTAATGCTGCAAGCAAGGCAACTGTCTGATCTTTGAGAATGACGGCTTATGATATCAATTACTAGTACCCCCCCCCTAAAAAAAACAAAAAAACCAAAACATAACAAAAAACAGTTCTCTAAGTAAAATAGTAAGAACCTCAACAGTTCAGGAGTCAATGGTCAATGAACCGTACATCTCATACAGTGGGGCAAAAAAGTATTTAGTCAGCCACCGATTGTGCAAGTTCCCCCACTTAAAATGATGACAGAGGTCAGTAATTTGCACCAGAGGTACACTTCAACTGTGAGAGACAGAATGTGAAAAAAAAATCCATGAATTCACATGGTAGGATTTGTAAAGAATTTATTCGTAAATTAGGGTGGAAAATAAGTATTTGGTCACCTCAAACAAGGAAAACCTCTGGCTCTCACAGACCTGTAACGTCTTCTGTAAGAAGCTTTTCTGTCCCCCACTCGTTACCTGTATGAATGGCACCTGTTTGAACTCGTCATCTGTATAAAAGACACCTGTCCACAGCCTCAAACAGTCAGACTCCAAACTCCGCCATGGCCAAGACCAAAGAGCTTTCGAAGGACACCAGGAAAAGTATTGTAGACCTGCACCAGACTGGGAAGAGTGAATCTACAATAGGCAAGCAGCTTGGTGTGAAAAAATCAACTGTGGGAGCAATCATCAGAAAATGGAAGACATACAAGACCACTGATAATCTCCCTCGATCTGGGGCTCCACGCAAGATCTCATCCCGTGGGGTCAAAATGATCATGAGAACGGTGAGCAAAGATCCCAGAACCACACGGGGGGACCTGGTGAATGACCTGCAGAGAGCTGGGACCAAAGTAACAAAGGTCACCATCAGTAACACACTACAACGGCAGGGAATCAAATCCCGCAGTGCCAGACGTGTTCCGCTGCTGAAGCCAGTGCATGTCCAGGCCCGTCTGAAGTTTGCCAGAGAGCACATGGATGATACAGCAGAGGATTGGGAGAATGTCATGTGGTCAGATGAAACCAAAGTAGAACTTTTTGGTATAAACTCAACTCGTCGTGTTTGGAGGAAGAAGAATACTGAGTTGCATCCCAAGAACACCATACCTACTGTGAAGCATGGGGGTGGAAACATCATGCTATGGGGCTGTTTTTCTGCCAAGGGGACAGGACGACTGATCCGTGTTAAGGACAGAATGAATGGGGCCATGTATCGTGAGATTTTGAGCCAAAACCTCCTTCCATCAGTGCATCCCAAGAACACCATACCTACTGTGAAGCATGGGGGTGGAAACATCATGCTATGGGGCTGTTTTTCTGCCAAGGGGACAGGACGACTGATCCGTGTTAAGGACAGAATGAATGGGGCCATGTATCGTGAGATTTTGAGCCAAAACCTCCTTCCATCAGTGAGAACTTTGAAGATGAAACGAGGCTGGGTCTTCCAACATGACAATGATCCAAAACACACCGCCCGGGCAACAAAGGAGTGGCTCCGTAAGAAGCATTTGAAAGTCCTGGAGTGGCCTAGCCAGTCTCCAGACCTCAACCCCATAGAAAATCTGTGGCGGGAGTTGAAAGTCCGTGTTGCTCGGCGACAGCCCCAAAACATCACTGCTCTTGAGAAGATCTGCATGGAGGAATGGGCCAAAATACCAGCTACTGTGTGTGCAAACCTGGTAAAGACCTATAGTAAACGTTTGACCTCTGTTATTGCCAACAAAGGTTATGTTACAAAGTATTGAGTTGTATTTTTGTTATTGACCAAATACTTATTTTCCACCCTGATTCACGAATAAATTCTTTACAAATCCTACCATGTGGATTCATGGATTTTTTTTCACATTCTGTCTCTCACAGTTGAAGTGTACCTCTGGTGCAAATTACTGACCTCTGTCATCATTTTAAGTGGGGGAACTTGCACAATCGGTGGCTGACTAAATACTTTTTTGCCCCACTGTATGTAGACGTGTCATCTGGAAAAAGGTTTTATTTTTTATTCTTGCAGTCCCGCAAGCACAAAAAAATGTGTGCATGAGAAGCCGTGGGAACATGAGCTACACCCAGTTATGATTTCAACTCTTACTGTATGTGTGCAGAGGTATGTATTTCAATATATATACAGTATGACTACTTAAGAAATGCCCACAGGGTTAGGAAGAGCTCAATGCACTGCAGACAATACATGTCAGAAGATGAAACAAAAACACACAGCCCCACAAACAGTGCACCACATATACAGAAACGCTATCAATCAAAGACATCTGTCTTCAGTTTATTTAGACTGTACAAATGCCAGAGATCTTTCAAAATAATTTTTATGTTTGTTTTTGTTGTTTGATTAATATGTCTGTATATTTAAAAGAGTTTCTAATGTTTAAAAAATGTTCCATCTGTTATTCTTGTGTGTTATGTCTAGGGATGGGTACCGGTATCTGACATAAACAGTAGTAACCAGACCGAAAAGCAGCGCACATTTTGGTGCTTTTTTTTCCTGAGATGTCATACACTTCGGATTCTAGGCAATCATTTTACCTTTGCAAGCGTAGTAGGCGGGCTCAGGTACGTACGTTCTTTTACAGCAGAGCTACAGATTAAAAATGCCCAAGGCGAAGCGGTCAAAGTCTGGCTGTACTTCACAGCAAAAGATGCAAACTCAGCAGCCTGCAACAAGTGCTTTAACTGATACTGTGCAAAGGAGGTAACACCTCGAATCTGATGAAACACCTGGCGACGTATAGCATTTTGTTAAAAGCTGAAAAATGCGCCATATTTGATAGCTTGCTGCGAGACCTTACACCGGGCACATCTACTGCGGGTGAGTTAGCAACATCCCCCAAAAACCCGAAGAGTAGAGTCCTGGCCCCTAGCCCTGCCAGTGTAGCAGAAATGATGACGGCAGCAGCAGCTGTTCTTCTCTGCGTGAGTAGCTTAATGTTGTTCGTGTGTAATTTACGCTGAGTATGCTAACCACGTTATTAAATTAATGCACGTAAGGTGAACTAGCAAACACCGTTGTAGTTATTCGGCTGTCTTCTTGTTTGATGGCAGATACTCCCTTCACCCTGGCCAAAAAGGCTAAAATGACCAAAGAAAAAGTGGGAAACAGCTAAACATGAGAGGTTTTTGGACAAAGTTTGTGTTTTTTCCATTGTTTAAGCACTGATGATATTTTAGTTAGAGTTAAAAAGACAAGGAAAAAAAGATTAGTCTGTGTATTCAAAATCTGCTGTGTATGAAATAAATCAAATGGAAATGGAAAGTTATTATTAAAACACTCAAAGAAGGAAAACATAAATTAACAAAAGAAGAAGTAATGTACCGGTGAAGACGCGCATCATTAGGTGGGCCCAGTACAGACTGGCTGTATTAAATATTATAGCTGGCATTCAGTAGTTACTTTGATGGCTGCCGGAGGAGCTCAGGGCCGCAGAGAACGTACATGTTTTTAAGAACAGGCTCAAGACCCACCTTTTTAATTTAGCTTTTACTTAACGTTTATTTATTTTATGCTTATTTATTCTATCCGGTTCTTCTATTATTAATTTAGGCTTTACCTAATATTTATTGATTTTATTCTTATTCATTTTTTAATCTTCTTACTCTATTTCTATTTCTATTGTATCCCGTTCTTATTTATTTTATCGTTTTACCCTGTACATATCCTATTGTGTCATGTCTCCAGTGTTTCCTCAGAGGGCGCTCTCTGCACCGGGGCTGTGATTGACCGTGGCTGCTGGGGCTCTGGGGGTCCTCTCAGCCTGGCTGGGGGGCTCCTTTGCCTCCCTCCTGCTGTGTGCCCAGCCCGGAGGCTGCGGTCTGTGACCGGCTCCCAGTGCAGACGGCTCCCTGTTATAGTGTTTCCTCACTTGGCTCATGCATACCCAGCCCAATTTTACTCTTTAAGTGTGCGTGTGTGTGTGTGTGTGCGTGCGTGTGTGTGTGTGTGGGGGGGGGGGGGGGGAGATATGTGTGTATTCACATTGTTTATGTTAATGAGAGTGTGGGGAGTGAGTTGGAGGGTGGGGTGGGCTGCTTTTAACCATGTAAAGCACTTTGTGCTACATTTTTTTTGTATGAAAAGTGCTTTATAAATAAAGATTGATTGATTGATTGTTTAGCTTTTATAGCATGAAATGCTTGGATCTGATAAATAATATTGTGTTTTAGTAAATATATAAGTTGAGCCACTGTGGCGAACAGCTGATACAGAAAACATATAAAATGTAAATTGTAAAAAAACAAAAACAACAAAAAAAGTGCCGATACAAAGTTTGACATCAGCAGCATGTTTCAGTAACATGTTGCTAAAAAGATTTGCTTTTCCTAAAATAAATGATTTGGCATTTCAATAAGTTATCTAGCTTTCGAGATTTGCTCGATCTGCCCTCACCCCCACAGCGTTTCAAATGAAAAGACGAGATTGGGAAAGAAGGGAGTGTGCACAAATGTGTGCTTACGCCACATTTGTGCCATACGTGTAAAAAAAAAATATAGTCAAAAACACATTGCTGAAAGTAACATGTCCTTTCATGACCATGAGTAGTCAGAGAGTACACTGACGGATGGACTTGTGCATTCTTGCTGTTGATTAAAAAAAAAAAAAAGGAGTCTGGTTTGAGCCATGGGAAACAGTCTCATAATCATACTTTTGGCAGTTAGTGTGATCTCAATGTAACTCTCAGGAAGGCATTTTCTTGTCAGATAAAAACAACTGACGTTAATGCCCTACAGCCTGAGTTTGACATTGAATTATTTGCTTATTACCCGTTAATCCGCAGTACCCCTACTGAAAAGAAGAACTAGTGAACACAGGAAGAAAAGCAGTGAGTAGAGATGTCATTGTCAGCAGTTTATTGATATTTTGCAAGCAGAAAAACAAGACTTAAAATGAGCCACACAACCAGTAAGTGGGAGCTAACGAGCAGCAGGGCAATGGGATAAAAGTGTCGTGATGCTGGTTTGTTCTCTGTCATGGCGCCAGCCTCAGGGTCCTCCCACTGCCCAATGTCTCCCTGGGTCAGTCGACTGCAGGAGTGCCCATCAGAATGAAAACAGAACGAACAGAGACAGAGTGTGAAAACACTATAGTGTTAGTCCAGTATAGATGCTGTCTAAGTAGGCTTTCTAGGAAAGGTCAGTTGATAAAGAGACCTGACAGGGCTAGTAGCACAAGGCCCACTTAGACCCAGAGGTATTAGTACAGCCTGAATGCACAATAGCAGCCACAGACAAGTAGACAGTGACAGGTGGAGTAAAAGTGTGAGAACCATGCCATGAAAAACACTGCAGTGTAAGCCATGAAGAAATGGCCTGAGTGAAGTATGAACAAGGTCCTAAGTAAACAATCTTTTTTATAGCAGCAGTTTGAAACATGAGACTTGTTTTTTCACATAGCTGATTTCCTTTCTGTGAAATCATTCACATCAGGCTTAGGACAGATTAGCATCACTGTCAGCAGCATTTAAAATATGTTTAGCAAATAGTGGAATTACTTAGACGAGCGAGGACCTTTGTTTTCATTTTTCTCCTTTCTGAACTGTCTGCCCCACCTCATATCTTTTCACTTGTGCCAGATATTCCAGTCGGTCAGATCATCCTGTTGTCCTTCTGTGTCTTTCAGCTTTTGTCTCCAGTACCTCCCATCTCCTTTTCCCTTCTTTGAAAGATTTATTGTACCCTTGTGAACTCTGGCTGCAGGATACACTTGTCAACGAGTATATTCTGCAACCTATCTGCAACACTTTTTGCTTTTTTCCATAAATTCATTAAAATGACCTTTGTTTACTGAATTCTTTTGCTTTTGGTGTCTGATTGCAAATAATTTTGGAACCACTTTCAATTAAAAAAACAACTGCACAGATGGGGAGAGTCACAATCTCACTGACTGCACTTGTAAACAGATTTCTGAAGATTTGCAAATATTTGCTGTCTAATTCATACATGCAGACAGATTGCGAACAAGCTGCAGTCAATCGGAGTCAGTCTGCACTTATATCTGCAACATGTCAATGCATTTAGTTGCATTACGGGCTTGACTCAAGTGGCTGTCAGTTGGTTGAACTGGTTAAAACAAGGCCGTCATTTGGGAGTTAAAATGCTGTTGTGCAGCTACTACGTCACTATTTGTGGAGGAATTTCTGAATGACTATTTATAATCGAATAATTTCTTGCTGGACTGTGAATGTAAAGTTCTAGCAGCAGATTTATCAACTTTAATCTCAGTATTATCTCTAAGGGAAGAGAATGGGGTCAAGTAATTGTCAACTTGACATCATCAACTGGAAAATTATAAAACACTGACAGCTGACTGACCCGTGTCAAAAGTATTGAGACTTCCAAGCATCCGGTTGCAACAATATTGGTCATGTTGTGGTCTGCAACCACTGTTTAACCTGCAGCATTAATGAATGCATGCTTTAACTACTGTGTCATTTGAGGCCATCTGTATTTCTTCATGCACTGACATCAGGTGAAAATTCATCCAACTTGAAAAAGTCACTGTTCTCAGTGAAAATGAGTGAGACAACAGACGCTGACGTTTTATCATTTTAGATATCCATCATGGTCCTTTCACTGTAAAATTCACTATACTGACTATTCCTTTTCTTCCTACGGTAAAGCAGCCGTATGGCATGTGTGCAAATCTTTCAAATATCACAAGAATAGCCCTAGCCTACCCAAAACAGAAACTTTATCTTTAAAATGTTCCCCTCACAGTTTATACATCTCTGCAGTCACAAGCTTAATTAACTGGGGTTCTCACTGAATATAATTTGGTACTGTTTTGGTTCACGGCTTTACATTGTTTCTGTTCATTTGCAGTTTTAGGAAGAACCTTTTTGTCCTGATTGCACACTGTAAACCATCCCATCAGTTAAAATGTTACTTATTACTAAAGGTTCTAGGAGTTTGGTAACTCAGTAAAACAGGTCATAAATCAATTGTATAATTGTATTAAAGCTGTGTTTGTGTCGTTAAGAGTTTCTGTCTTCATTCCATCACCTGCCACCAGCTGTCCCATACAGGTCAGTCCCACGGACATTTCAGATGTGCATTTCACCAGTGCCCTTGCCAAAGTTATGCAGTTAAACCTCATCAGATTTAGGCAGATGTGAATGTTTCCCTGCTGGCAAACACACAAACACTAAACTACAGGACTAACAGGAACATGCATTGCTGCCTCTGAATGTGTGAAGAATGGTGATGATGGTGGAGGGAAGGGAATGTTGATCATGTAATGGTGATGGGCTGGGAGGAAAAGTTGCAGATAAAATGCCTTTGATGTGTGTGATGGGTGGTGTGGATGCAGGTTATTACTTGTAATACATGCTTGTAATGACAAGCCTACTTCAGGCTTATTCCATTCTACTGCTAAATGTAGCAAGATTAAGAGTGTGGTAACCAAAACATTGGAAAATTGATATTTTTCTTACTTGCCTGTAATAGTATCTAGTAAGATTTTTAGAATTTGAGTTTCAGTAAAAACAGCCTCGCATGTATACTCTGAATACATAAACCAACAAGATCCTGAAAGTAACTTCACTTGAAGAGAGGAGACGACGGCAGAAATCTCTGATCACCAAGATATTTTTCGTTGAGCAAAAAATATGCCTTTATGACTAACTTTTTAAGTGCAGTCTGTTTAGGACTGGCTTCTGATGCCTCCTTTAATACTGTCTTACCTGCGCATGCAGTCCAGAGCGCGCACGAAGAAGTCCTTGCTGAGCTGGTGTTCATCACGTAAGAGAGCGCACTGCTCTAGAGTGACAGACATGGATGTTCGGTCTTTGGCACTTTTACAGCTGGT
Source organism: Simochromis diagramma (assembly GCF_900408965.1). NCBI lineage: Eukaryota > Metazoa > Chordata > Actinopteri > Cichliformes > Cichlidae > Simochromis > Simochromis diagramma. The sequence goes on along the minus strand of NW_024386792.1, from coordinate 4,714,747 downwards.
AAACCTGATGCCATTTAACCTTCGGCAGATCTGGTGGAAAGTGGATGAGGGAAAAAAAACAACAACATCACCATCGGTTTGGCATACATCATGAAGGCAAAATGTTGTGAAGTGACTCATCTCGTTTTACATATCCTGACGTAGACACGTGCACACATCTGCCACGTGATTAGTGTTTTCATTTTTATGTCATCCTTGCTTCACTCTGATGCATCCCTAGTATTGATTACCTGCAGAAGGCTCACTTGCACGCATAAAAGCTCGAGAAGGAGCTTTCGCTCATTTCCATCTGTCTTGGCATTACTCCTCATTTGCCTTTGTAGTTTCAAGTTACTCATTATTAGTTGAGGTGTGTTTTACTTTTACCTCTGCCAAGGATGATTCAGGTAATGTTCACGTGCGTGTGTGTTATCATTCTTTCAAAAGTTTTGAATGAATTTTGATAAAACGTTGTAGGGATGTAGACTGAGTTGCTGTTAACAGTCCATTAAAATTTAGTTTTCATCCATGAGGTCTTCAAATTCAACTTCATCTTTTAAAAACCAAAATGGACCAAAAGTCTTATAACTTCATTAAATACGATTCTTACAAGTGTAGTGTGTACTGCCAACAAATCGAATACATACAGTGGTCCCTCGCTAGAACGCGGTTCACTTTCGCGGTTCAGTTTCGCTGTTTCGCGGATTTATTTTTGTGCAATTTTTCCGTGTTTGTTTTCTTTTTTTTTTCCCTATAAGAGCGAATTGTGTTCTGCGTCCTGATTGGCTGTAGACCATTGTCAATCAATCTCGCGCCATGTCTCCTGCACAGTACACAATGCGTTCAGCTTGTCAAATTTACATAAATCTGATCGCTTAGCAGTGTGACTGTACTGTATGTTTGTAAGTTTTCTCCCCAACAAACAACAATGTTGACGAAATGTTTTGCACCATCTATGGCACCCGTGGGCGCCTTTGGTTTTATTCTATAATACTGGACTTATTTTTCTATGAAGGGTTGAACTTTGAGAGTGTTTAAACAGATTTAAAGTATCATGTCACATTTGACCTCTGACCTCTCCCTCAAGGTCAATAGATTTATCTGAAGAATCTGATCTGAAGTGATAATAATGCCATATTGAGCTGTTTAAAACTATGTTTCTCTATAAAAGCCTGCTACAAACTTAAAGTATGCTTAAAAAGAACAAAGAAAACAACATGAATATATAAAAAATACAATATCGTTCCCTTCAAAGTAATTACCATCCAGACAGTAAAAACAGTAGAAGCCTCACCGTTCCAGCAGTCCACAGTATCTCCACATTCTTTTTCTTCTTTGCGACTACATTCTGGCCCAAAGTTTCAAGTAATTCCTTTATGTCGGTCTGTGTCTGAAAACACGGTAGACCTGTTTGCACAAAACAAAAACAGAGGTTAATGAGGACAAGCTTCAGGCTGTAGATCAGGTGTGGATATTTCTTTCACAGAAATGTTTTACATATTAAAATTCACGGGTGCTTTATAAAAGGTGTGAACCATTCTAATGGGATTATAGTACACATTATTCACCCACACAAAAAAATATGTCAATACTGTTTTCTGTACATAAACACATGAGACCAAAGATGAAGATGTTTCTTTAGTAAAAATGATTTTAAAGTTGTGCACTTACATTCTAGTGGCACCTTTTCACTTAATGATTTGTAATAGGCTTCTAATGTCTCAAAGTTCTTCTGGTTTATTCTTTCTTGTAGAGAGATATCTCCAAACCTGAGAGCAGAACAGAGTGTAAGATCGGTTAGGGAAAAAATATTTATCCTGATGGGCAGTTTGTGTGAATCCTGGCCAACCCTGCCCCAAACATGGTTCAGTGGGGTGGTCTCTGGATATGGTGTTTGTTACTGGTGTATTTTTTTTGTCATAGCCCGTTGTACGCCAGTGGTGCAAGTATCAGTTATTATGCAAATGTACTGTTTATAAGGTTGGGGAAATCTGCAGTCAGATGAAAACTTGTATGAAAAGTCACTTGTATGAGTGAAAACTCTACATCCAGATGAACAGAGTTGCTTCTTCTGTAGTGTTTCGGGCCTCTTGGTGTTGTTGAGCTGGTGCGTCCTGGATGAATGTTGGTTTTGAACATTCCTAGAGTTTTTTGGTATTTCTCTGATAAGTTTATATTTGGTTTTCAGCCTCCCACACTTGCACTAAAATTGAACTTCATATGGAGAGCTCCATTGAAAGGTGATGTTAGGTTCAACTTCAGAAGTCTTGCCTGTTTAATTTCGAATGAAATAACAAGAAAGCAGCCCTCATATGGCCACAGAACTGCTAGTCAGCCAGCTGCTCATATGCTTTCAATCTCTGAAAGTATGTTGGTTTGTTTTTTTTTTTTGTAAAACCCATTAAATCACAGCTGAAAGTCTGCACTTCAACCACACATTAATTGCTTGATTTGTGGTGGTGGTGTACAGAGGCAAAATGATCAAAGTTTCCCCCCAAAAAGCATATGCACCTAACTGTATATATGCAGATGTAATGTCCAAAGACCCACTGGATTAGCAGCAAGAGAAAACAAACTTAAAAACTACCTATAATTTATGCCTAAATTGATTCAACAAATACACTATCAAACAGACAAATAATTCCTATTTTAAGGTCAATGCGTACAATAAGTCAAAGTTTACGTAGGAACCAGAAAGAAGAAACTTCAGAAGATTATGAAAAGGTCCATCAGAGGTTTTATAGACCGGACACAAATTTTGCTTCCATTTCCTTCAAAACTGTCACGTTTCCATGAGAGACCCATAAACCTTACCAAACTTTCCAAAGATCACAAATCTTTTAGTGCCTCTTGCAAACATGAAGAGCTGACTCGAAGCCAATCAAAACCTACAATGAATCATTTCTACCAAAATAAATTATGTTTTTGATAGAAACTCTCAGCACTCCACGCAGGGGAGCTTCCAGCTACCGGATGGAAAGGCGTCTCTGGCTAGACAATGGAATTCAAAGAGTGCGCAAAGCCAAGATGAATGAAGATGTACCATTACATTTTAGTCACGTTAAAAAAAAGCAAACTATAAAGCACAACTTGGAGATACTGTAAGCAGTTGGAACTTGGTTGGATCACTGGGTGAAAGGTCATTCAAGGTAAGGGAGGAGAAAGCATTGAGAAGGCCCGTGGTAAAGGTTCAAAAAGCTCAAGGGTCAGGGAAGAGTACAGCAGGCAGGTTTCTACGCCAAAAATAATGTTGTTATTGTTTATGTAACAGCAGCTATATGTGCTTTTTCTTTAAAGCCATAATCACTATTTATCACGTAGCAGAACTAAAAACAATAAAGGCACTTAGTAAAAAAATGTGAATATGCTATTAGTGGTTTGGATGGCTCCAGCTATAACTAAACAACAATAATCTTTTAGTTATAGCTATAGATTTAAAGCATTTCCTTTAGAAATGACAATAGGATCTGTGTTTAGATCAGCACATACACAGTGCTTGTCTTCATGTGCACTGGAGTGGAGCAAAGAATATCCAGGTTACCTTTCTGCTATTGTTTGTTGTTCATTAATCCCCACGTTAAAGAGCACCGGGAATACTCGGAGAAGCTTCCCCTCCTTGATTTCCTCTGGTAAGGTATGGAAAACCAGTTTAGGTAATGGCACTTCTACAGTGAAGTGGTCTCTAAATGCAAAGAGAAAGTGAGAGAGAGAGAGAAAATAAGGATTAAGACGGTGAAACATCCATCAAAAAAGTAATTTGATACATTTTACCGCATGATAGATGTGATATGTTTGGGAAGTTCTATAACGTGATACCTAAGACAGGCCTGAGCAAGATGTAAAGAGAGAAACTGATGGTGTGTATACAAACCAGAGAGCCAGTGTGCGCGTTTTAGAATTCCTCAAAGAGTGGCACGGAAGTGGGAGGTGCCACAGGAGTGTAATATCACACCAGACACAATGCTCAAGGTAAGCAATAAGAAAAAACAGCTTGACCTGTCAACAGCTGTCCAACACGTGAGCAAAGGTTCTCTTCAAAGATGGGAAAGGACATTCGTGATCAGCTGATTTGAACTTTTAAACCAATGTACAAAACTGCTGTGGACTGAAGCCAGAGAATATCTGTGTCAACAGCTCATCCGTATATGGAGTAAAGTTCACCTGGTTACCAGTTGTATTGTGAAGCTATGCTACCTGCAATACTATTAAATAATTCTTTTCCCCTATGGGAGGTATCTTCGATTAGGCTAAATTTTTCTTTCAAACGTTTCTCGACTGAACTGCACTAAATAAATGCTAAAGTGGTTTTTAACTTTTTGTCTTACAAGACTGTGTGAAATCATAATCACGTATAACAATTGTTAAAATATGGACTTTCCCATACTCAGTAGTCACTCTCCTTTCCGCCACTTGCACAGTGTGGTGGCAGATTTCTTTTCTCATGTATTAATCACATATTTAATCATATCACATTAGTTATAGTAATATCACTTTCTCACTTTACTATAGTACATGCATGTGGAATGTTAACACAGTGAGGCCATTGTAATGGGAGACGTTAAACAGATAGTGGGACTCCTTCTGCTTATCAGGGATGTAAATCCTTCGGTGACGGCCAAGCAGAAAACAAGGTCATAATTCTCTCTGTGAGGGAGAAGGTATAGCCCACCCGTGAGAGGGGCCAACATGTAAGAGTTTGTGGAATGTTCTTTGTCTGTGTCTCTGTGTATAAGATGTAAGGGCGGTGGCCACAATTCAGAGATGGTCCTGGTGTTTCACTGGGATGCTCTCTCCACATTGCAATGTGTTTATTAAACCCACTTCAAATCAAGCTCACTGGGTGTGTTGCAGGTTATTGTTAAATTTCCCCTGACAACAGTTAACTACTACTTGACACAGTTCCACACTTGTTTTATCTTCTAATACAAGGATAATAAAAATAATACACACATGCATGTGTATTTTTTTAAACATCAAATAATAATTCAAATAATAATTACATTATATCTCAGTGACTCTGCATTTATTGAATGCTAGCTACTTTTGACAACATCAAAGTCCAGATATGAAGAGGAAAGTTTCCACCTGCATTCCTGAATGAGCCACAGTGAACAGATACTTGTCTAAGAGAAAACGTGTGGAATTCAACCCACTCGTAATTATGCTGTGTCATCCTAAGACTTTTTAAAGTAATCAATTTTAGCTGCTTTTGGTGCTGAAATTAACAACATGTGCACTAGAGAGGAAATGATGGTTTTACAAGTGGAGGCCGTTGACATTTTTCTTCCCTCCTAGTTTTCCTGACATTAGGAGAGGTGTGCAGGGGGGAACAGGATAAGCACTGCCAGAAGCCTACAAATGACGTCCAGTAGGCCACTGGTGTGAATGTCTGACAAAAACATCAGAGACAGACTTCATGAGGTTGGCCTGAGGGACCAGCATCCTTAGTGGATCGCGTGCTCTGTGCCCGGCACCGTGGAGCATGATTGGCATTTGCCATAGAGTAGAATACCAGAGTTGTCCTGTGCTTTTCACAAATGAGAGCAGGTTCCCCCTGAGCACATGTCACGGACATGAAAGGGTCGGTAGAAGCCGTGGAGAACGTTATTCTCCCTGTAACATCATTCAGCATCACCGGTTTGATGGTGGGTCAGTGAAGCATATCCATGGAGGGATGCAGAGACCTCTAATAAGGCTAGGCAATGGCACCCTGACTGCTATTAGGTATCGCGATGAACTCGCCGGTGCAGTGGGTCCTGGGTTCCTCTTGGTACACAGCAATACCCTTGAATATGTACCCAAGAGTATGCAGGCGATTCCTGGGGCTGAGATCCTGAGCCAACCAGACATAGTGGTGATTGAGAAGAAGCAGGGGACCACAGTTACGATACAGTGACAGTCCCAGTAGACAGCAACATCAGGAACAAGGTAAACAAGAAAATCAAGCTTAAGTTTTTCTTTTTTCACAATATGAAACACAAAGGAAAGCACATGTGATGACCTACACTAAAGTGATACAAACAAGAAAAAAACCTGCTCCGATATTTTTTATGCTGCAGATCCGTGTTGGAGCTGGTGTGAGAGGGGTCCTGGATGTTTTGCATAAGTGCGCCAATTGTATCCTTAGTGAAACACAATGCAAGAGAAAACAACGCTGTTTTGTAATGGCTGGCTTCCATTATAACAAAGTTCCTGTGTTCAGTTTTCATTGAACACAGAGTATGAATCCCCCTACTTTTGAAATATATGGACATTTCCCTTGTTTAAACTTAGATTTCCTCTATAAACAAAGAAACTCTCTCATGCCAAAAACATTACTTTCTATGTTTGCATATATCAATAAAACGAGTATAGCTTGATTTGATGCTGATTTTCTGATCTCAGAGGTATATTAGAAACCATTAGAGGTGACCACATGTGCCGCAAATAAGTGTTTGGCCCGATTTCCTTCCTATAATTGGACTTGAGCAAGAAAAAAACAAAAACAAAAAAAAAACAAGGTCTCACCGTCGGCCACAAACTAAAGGCTGAAGGTCACTGAGGTCATCGGACTTGGCCTCTGTAATCTTGAACATGACTCTCTGCAGGTCTGAGATCCCCACTTCCATGTCTTCCAGCATCCCGAACTCTTCACCTATAGCGGCCACAGAAAACAAGCTCGACAGTGATGTCAGTCGTTCTCGTTGCATGCATACACACAACAGGGCATGTTTAGCTCAGATAACAAAGAACATAACTGAGAAACCTCCCTCCCTTGTATTTATTCAACTCTTACTGTTACTTACTGTTCTCTTTATTTCTATGACAAACATTAACAGGAGATATACCATTTTCCAGGTCACAATTAAAGGATGAAGAAATATGGGTGTCGGTAATGAAGGCATTTAGCCAAAAACAACACTGCAGTGACTCACCTTGCCTCACCTTGCTATGTACTACAGCTTTATCATTCACCTTACTAGTCTGACTTGCTTAAACGTGCTGGGATTTACTTAACAGCAAACACAAACAGTAAAATTCAATGTAGGTCGTGAGGTCACCGGCGTGATTTCACTCACTGTAGGTGCTGAGCAGGCTCTCAAACTGAGCAACCAGGCCAACGAGGTGAAGCTGCCTCAGGAAGCCTTTGTCCTGCATTCCCGCGTACAACCGCATGACGAAACCACAGGCCAAGGCTGCCAGCTGTTTAACACACAAACACACAAACACTAAGACATTTTCAAACAAGCAACTATGCAGCAAACACTAAACGGTGAACCAAGAATACACTGGGTCCAAAATACTGCGATTCAGCTCAATTATAAAGGATCAGAACCTGCAGCCACTTTCACACCACAACAAATGTGTTACTTGAATCCATGTTACTCCTTTTATTTACTTGCTCATGCTCATTTAATGTTGATGTATACAGCAGAGACATGCGAATGAGTCCTACTGGAGTAAACCCTTTAAATATAAAACATAGTTCAGAGCCTAACAAATACATGACTCCACACCCTGAGTTCTACAGTATGCAAACATGAAGTAATATACAACCAACATTTTATATTGTTTGCACTGATTATGCTGTACTTTGGACCACGAGGGAAAAAAAATTAGATGACAAAATCCTTTACAGCTCAAGCTGCTATTGCATAAAGCAGTGAATGGGCAGCAGATTTATGATTCATTCATGAGAAGAGAAAGTATCGACAAAAGAAAAAGCAAAAATCTTTCAGATTAAATTCAGATGAAAAGAAGCTCCATGCTCTGGAGGACTCCTAAAGAGTTGTTTATTATGCCAGTGCAGCCACCTACTGCCTGACTGAAGACTATGTCTCGCCTCTGCTGGAGCAGGAAGCCCTGTGGAATGCTGCAGGCTGCCTCCTGCAGGAGCACAAAGGTCATGGCTCTCTTCGCCTTCTCCACCACCTCCATCACGCAGTCCTTTAACCGGGTCACCAGAGGACACAACTGCTCCCTCCAGTCACCTGTGAAAAAGAGATGCAATGGGGAACATCTCAATCACAGCAAGCGATTTCTCTGTGAGGTCAAGCACTGTATGCTGCAGTGTGAGGTGGAAGGCCCCACACAAAAATGCAACTTGGTTTGAAACACTGAAAAGGCGGCAGCAAGGCACAAAATTAATGAACCCCTCGGAGTACGCCAGCTTGCACATCTCAAATTATAGACCGCATGTGTGTCCTGCTGCCTTTAGGCAGATGCAGAAATTTAATAGAGGAATTTTTCATGCAGACTAAAAATTTTTAGACAGCAGATACTGTAAGAATCATCCATTCATTTAAAAATCAGTGAAAGGCTTTGAGAAAGTCCCACATTTTGAATTGAAGAAAAAAAAAAAGTGTAGGTTTATCTTATATGCATTGATCAGTTTTACTGTGGTCTGTTTACTTTAAATCCAATTATTCTTCCTAAACTGGCAACTTGGTGATTTTTCTTACTATTTCCATCTGTTTCTGGCTGATTTGAACATAAAAACATCTCAGCGAGCAATAAAATTATTATTATCTCTGTTTTTTAAAAGGCACATATGAAAATTAGGGTAGAAAATTGGTAAATTAAAAAGAAATCCTCACGCTAAACTGTATCGTGTTGAAGGCCTCATTCACAAACAGTGCGCATAGAAGATTTAGCTTGTTGTTTGTATGCTACGATCTAATGATGAAGAATAACCTCATTCTTACAAAACATTTTACACTTTTCCAAAACACCATGAGCCAAAGTTTCTGAGAATTAGGATTAAAGGCCTATAATAAATAAATAAATAACATAATTCATTAAATATGACCTACTGGCTGTCAACCCCTCACAGTCTTAATTCTTAGCATCATCCCATCGATGCTGGAGAACCTGGATGTTTTTTTAATAACTGCCCTGCGTTACTCATCCTGGGCTGACAGATCAGGTGTTACTGCACCACCTGCTTGTAAACCATGAACTGAAATCGTGCGTCTTTCCTGATTTCCTCCTTGGACACTATTGTTTCAGTTTCTACAGCTGAACTTTCTCTTCTCTCATTTAATTAAGTCATCACCTCACCCTCCGCCTGTAATTTTCTGTGGGGGTTTCAGAGTTGCAGTTAATATTCATATAAAATATTTACAGTCATGGCACAAAGACAATACGTACTCTTTCAAATATGAGGTTGTACTCGTGCATAATAAAAATAAGACTTTTAGACTTTACCAGGTTTTCAGATTTGGTAAATCGCAACTGAGACGAACAGAAAAACTAAGTCTAAACCAGAATCAGTGTGTGAAAAGTACAACCCATTATTCAGGTTGTAGATCCACATTTAGTAGCAAAATTTGGAAGTAATCTTTTGATGAATGATTTTATTGGTCAGAACTTTGAAACACTTTTCTGTGCAACATTGCAAAATTCATGTACAGCTCTCTGGTGGTCCTACCACAGCATCGCAGGCTGAGGTCTGGAATTTGACTGGACCACTGTAACATGCGACATGTAACAACGAGATGTAGCTCGTGGGTTTCTCAGAGCACTGCTCGGTGTGGCAACGGTCTCGCATGTTTCCCACTTGTGAATAATCTTTGTCACTGTCGTTGTCAGGCTTTGTAACCCTTCCCAGCCTTATGAGAAGTAACAAATTGCTTCTGTAAGATCAATTTAAGGATTGTGTTGCCACACCTGAATGCTCCAGACCACGTGCTGCTATTACAGCACATGTCCGATTCAGCTCAATTTTAAAGGCTCGACCCGATATAAAAAATTTTTTTTTATCATGTCCTGTTACAAAAAAAACTTGGAATTTAAAGAGGGTGTATTTTCTTTTAACCATTACTGTAAATGTGAAGTATTGTGAGATATCGCCACAATTTTCCTGTCTACACCAGACTTGTTGAGGTTTGATAACAACATTGTGCAATAAGTGTTTTTATACACTTCTTCTTTTATTACTTAAGTTAAATAAATTATCCTGTGCAGTACACATCAGACTGGAGGCCATATAAAAACATATTGTTGTGTTTGAAAATCAAATCACAACTAGGAGGGTACAACTACTTCTGGTCATGAATCATTGGTATAGACTATATAATTTCTGTCACACTGTTATAATATTTAAGCTCTCATTGTACCGTATTACTATCAGCAAACATCAAATAAATTATGTAATCCTTGTGACCTCTTTGTGGTTGTTTATTTTGGACATGCAGCAAACTCAAAACGTGTGCAGGAAACTTGCATTGCAGCTGTGATGACGCTTTCTCTGCATCCTTCACTGGTTTCTGATAAAGTCGAGCCTCTGAGTGGCCACCAGGGGGCAGTGTTGGTTAAGCAGTGCTCAAGATGAGTTTTCCAACCATACCATATATTCTTTCTGAGCTTCAACATATTGAAAAGTTCTCAGGAGGGAAGAGTGAATCATTGCGGACAAACAGACATGCACACAGTTTGATATGTACAGCATATCAAGCTTGCCCTTGCCCTGTCATAGAAATCACGTCTTATCTCATTCTGCAAATACTGCCTCTGCACAGAGCAGGAAACAGAACTCCAGCTGTCATCTCTTCACTGGCCCACCTGTCCAAACATGCAAACCCCTGCAGTGCCATCAAAAGCCCAGGATTCACAAAAGAGATAAAGCTTCTCTCATTATTCCTTCCATGTTTGTATTTTGACAAGCAGATGACCACTTTCTCTGAGCCTGTCTTAATAAAGGTGCTCTGAGGATTGAGCTTATCTTTCAGAATGAACACAGGGGCTGATGGCCTTGTTTCACCTGCTGGCTCACAAAGACACAATGACACAAAATGATACAAATGCACCAATGCCTCCACAGCATGTGTGTGTGACTGACACACACACACACACACACACACACACACACACACACACACACACACACACACACACACACACACACACACACACACACACACACACACACACACACACACACACACACACACACACACACAGCCTCTCCTTGTCGCCTGGTCAGTCTAATGCCACTGCTCTGTGGCTCTGTGTGCCAATTGGCAGCTGCAGCAGTCTGGGCGCTTGTCTGAACACAAGCTTGAGGCAGGATTTCATTGGACGTAAGGGAAGACTGGGCAGCTTGTGGTCAACAGTGAATGGCTCTGCATACGAAATGTAGCTTTCATCCACTTCTCTGGCAACAATATGAGTTTCTCATTTGCCAGTGCTTGAACAACAGGGAGTCTGCAACGCTGGAACTCTTTTCGATTCCAGCTTAAGATACTCTGAAAAATATGATGAACTACTCAATGTTATTTCTTCCCCACAGTAAAAATCTATGTACGAAAAAGCCTTAAAAATGTTTTTTTTGGGCTCAGGAGCACTTCTTAGCATTAAAAGGACTGCTGTTTAGTGACGGGAGCATAAATGGAAGGCACATTACAATACAGTGGTATCACCACATGTTGCCTGTGACAGTGATGGATCGGTTAATGCATATTCTGCATTATAATTTGCATGAGGAAATTCACCGACGAGGCATTGGATTACCTGTTTAACTGAAGAGAAAAACAAAAATGTACAGACTGAAAAAAATGGGATGTTTCTGCTAAAGAAAACTTATGAACAAAATAATAACAAAAGAAAGTTAAATTAGCTGAAGTGTTAAGGTAGAAATGTCACCTTTAAACATTCACATGGCATATAGCAGGAACTCCATGTATGTAGATGATCAAGATGACCTGCTGAAGCTCAAACTGAGCATCAGAATGAGGAGGAAAGGTGATTTAAGTGATTTTCAAAGCGGCATGGTTCTGGTGCCTGTTGGGCTCGTATGAATTTTTCAGAAACTACTGGCGTTTTCCCACACAGCCATCTCTAGGGTATGTACACAATTGATCAAAAGAGAAAATATCTGGGCGAAAATGCCCTCATTGATGTCAGAGTTCAGAGGAGAGTGGACAGACTGTTTCAGGCTGATGGGAAGGCAACGGTACCTCAAATAAGCATTCATAACAACCACTGTGTGTAGGTATGCATTTCAGAAGGCACAAAACTCTGAACCAGGGTATACAGCTGCAGAAGACCACACTGTGTGCCACTACTGTCAGTTACGCAGGCCGAGGCTACTATTCAGACTGGCTCACCAAAACTGGAAAACAGAAGACTGGAAACACGTTGCCTGGTCTGACGAATCTCAAGCATTGATCTATCTTGCCCTGTATCAATGGTTTCAAGCTTGTGGTGGTGTAATAGTGTGAGGGATGTTTACTTTGTACACTTTGGGCCCCTTAGGGCCAAGTGAGCATCATTTGAGCACCATAGCATACCTGAATATACATCCATCCCACAGTGTACCCATCTTCTGATGGATGCTTCCAGCACAATAACGAGCAATGTCACAAAGCTCAAATCACGTCAAACCGGTTTGCTGAATATGACAGTGAGGTCACTGTACTCAGATGACCTCCACAGTCACGAGATCTCAATCCAACAGAGCACATCTGGGATGTGGTGGAACTGGTGATGTGCATCATGTCGTGCAGCATCTGTCAGTATGGACCTAAATCTCTGAGGAATGTTTCCAGCACCTTGTTGACTCTATTTTACAAAGATTTAAGGAAGCTGCTACTGCAAGCTGTACCTAATGAAATAGACAGTGACGGTACATCCATATATATACGCACAGACAAACAGAGGTGGTAACCTACAACATAGATGAAGGAACTGTGATCAAACTGTAGTGTAGTATTGCTGGTTTGTAATCACGACCGCGGCCAGATCTGAATCCTAACGAGCAAAACATCACTGTATCATCAGCCAAATAAAGTTTTACTTTTGACTGACACAGCAATTATTTGGCCTGTCTAAGACTGTAAACGATGGGCTAAACAAACTGAAAATGTAATTTACCAGGATTGTGGGAGGTGATGACATCAGCTAGCTGATGTTCTGGGACTGGATCCTGCTTGGTGTTGTCTTCTTCCTGGAGTTTATCCACCATGGCGATTACACAGTTGAGACACTTGGCCACATTTGCCCACAGCCTGTCCTGAAAGAGCCAAATGCACAATCAGCAGTCAGATCATTTGCGCTGATTAAATCTGTGTCTTACTCACACTGTCTACCTTTGAGACTGTGGGGCAGAGCGAAAGGTTTTTATTTTATTTTTTTTGCACAGTCCAAACTCCGAAAAGCCAAAAGGTCAAAAGGAAAAGTCTGAAAGGATATTCTGAGATTACTTTTAAAGCGTTTCCATCGTTTCAAGCTTTCTCTTTCTTCTCCTGAGCTCCTGCAGGTCACTGATGTATTGACACTTTTTCTCTGTGGATGTGTGTGTTGAAGGGGGGTGGGGGAATACATATTTTGGATATTTTCTTCTTAAAAATATGGGTTGAACACGTTATAATGGCGGGAGATAATTAGGCATTGGTGTGGAGAAATCACGATGAACTCCTGCTGTCAGTGTGGCAGATGCTGTCCTCACACACAAAGAAAACTAACAGCCATAGACACGTCCATGAAAAGAAGCGAGATGGCTTAAATTCACTGACAAGGATACCGCGTAATTATCTTCCGCAGTCAGTTTGTCATGATGAAATATTTAAACCCCCTTTGAGAAAAGAATCCACTTAAAAGACTAATGTTTGGTATGCAATCTAATTTTGTGAGTAATTATTTGCCATAGCAGATCTCTAATACAGTAATAGTTTTCGGCTTCCCCCTGCGTGCGCTCTACTGTAAGAAGCACCAGGGAAAACATCAGTTTGTCAAAACACACCGGTTTAAAATAAAATGATAACTCAATCACAATTTTTGAATGTTTCTAAATGACTTAGAAAAGCAGTCGGGCGTACCCATTCCTCCTCATCGTACTCTTTATGGTGGGGTATGGTGTCTTGGTGCTTCAGTGACAAAGGCTCTCCTCCAGCAGTTGTTTGGGTTCCTTCCACATTATTACACACCACTGTGGTCTCAGTGACCGACGTCGGTGGACTGTGGCCTGGAAGTCCCTGAATCGGGTTCTGATTCTGGTCATTGGTCTGGTTTGTGTGGCCTTGGTGTTGGCTCTGTGCCCGAGTCGACTTCTGGTTCTTGGAAACGTAGCCTGGCTGCGCTGCATGCAGCGCTAGGAGTGCACTCTTGACCAATTCATCCTTAAGTGTGTGAACGAATTGTTCTGTCTGCAGGAAAGAAAAGAGAGACAGATAGGAGGGAAAAAAAGATAGACACTGAAAGTTACTGTTCGATAGGACAACAAATACAAATTTAAGTGCTGAAAAAGCAAAAGTGACAGAGTAAGTGAGCGGGATATAGAGAGACTGTCACGCTGCCGAGGGAGAACGGGTCGAAGAAAACACTGGTGGAGGCGAACTTGGAAGCAAGTAACTATTTTACAGAGGAAGTGAAAAGAAATAAGCAAAATGAACCCTCTCCTTCAGGAGGTGCTCTCCATTACTGCAGCGCAGTCAGTAAGCCAAAAGAAAAGAAAAAAAAGAAAAGAAACAAAGAACAAACAATTCAATTACTCCTCCTCCAGCCTGCTGCTCCGTGGAGCACACCTCCTTTGATCTTAAATTCACCAGCTACTGTAAGTTGATGATGATCCCGGTACCAAGGAGTCTTACGCCCGCCGCCGCCGCTGCGTAAAAAATGATAAGGGCTCTCGAGAGTAATTGAGTTACCACTGCAATAAGCAATTCTATTACCACAGGAAATGCAGTCGAACAAAACACATAAGCCAAGCCCTCCATGAAAAGAAACCTATGAGGTCATTACATACATATATTTTCCACACAAACAGCCCTTTCCTGCTCCTATACCTCTCTTCCGTTGACTGAATAGTGAGATTATTGAAAGTGACAGGAATTATGGAGACTGCTTCGTCAGCAAGAAGGTAGGTAACTATTTAAAAACGTCCTGTCCCAGAAACAGAACTGACAAAAGCTGCGTGTGGATGAAGTGTTTCTGAACTTTCCTCAGCTCGTGACCCATTTAAAATACGGTAGTGCCAGCTTGTTGATTTGTTAAGGCGAACATCTATTATTCATTGCAGATAACATCAACGTGATCAATATGGGGACACACTGGCCATAATCAGATCACAACAGCCAAAATTTAGGGCCTTCTGATGGATATCCGGGGCCAAGACTTCCTGTTCTGTGCGGCGGTCATTAATCGTGAATGCAGACAGATTCTAAAAAGTGAATTAAAAATCTAAATGGTTGTCGGATGATAGCTGGTGCTTCCAAGATTGCACTTTGGCAAATGTGTTCTCTCCTTTGCTCCTTAATAGATACTGTCTACCTGCAAGTAAAGCCTCTTTAAATGTGATCAAACCTGGATGACAATGCAACACCACAAAGGTCATTTGCAGTGCCAACAATCTTTATTCCTTGGCAACAGATTCTTGATAATAATATACATTTATAAAGATAATATAATGCAAGTAAAAGGCATTCTCATTTTTTGCTTTTATTCCTCCGCGGGTGATTTTAAGCTACTTTTTTTGTCACTTATATTTTACCATGCAATCAAACCCCCGTGAGTTTAAAGTCATCACACTTCACCAGTTATCTTTCTCCTTGTCCTTCTTAAACCAATCAGTAACAACATCATGTACAGGGAGATGCAACCAAGGCCAAAATGATTCTGTTTTTTGGGGGTCAACTAACATGTTAATAGCCACTAATTAGTTAATTCACATTCTCTCAAACTTTTTGAGTCACTCTTCTAATGATCTTTGGTATAATAAAGTATACATAAATAATAATCATTAATAATACAGTTGTTGCTTCTGTTGATTTTTCAATACTCATCAATATGAATGAGCAGAAAAAAAAAGAAGAAAAAAAAAACATCCATCTTAACTTGTGTCAGAGGTTTCGGTCAGAGGGGACAGCAACACTACTCACAGAAGAGTCTGTAATGATTATGACGATGAGATTCATTTTTTTTTTAACTGGTTTGACATTGAACATCTCTACCAATCACCCAATTATAGTAGAGTACAACCTGTTAGTTTAACTCTACTACCATCACAGGGGGAGCTTATGATCCATCTCCTATCCCTATTTATCATTGGGTTTGACCATCAAAGTATGCTGTTGGATGTTGGATCCATGGATTTCATTTGGTCCTGACTGCCACAACATTCCCAGGAATTTGTGTCTCTTCCTTGAAACAGGGATCTTTAACACACTACTCAAATGTGTTAACTATACTATGTAGCCACTATTGTGTGCAACTGTTCTTCTTCTTTTGGCTGCTCCCTTTAGGTATCGCCAAAGCATCGATCATATGCCTTGGTGTCACCCTATCCGTAACACCCTCCTCTATCACACCAACCCTCTACATGTCCTCCTTCACTACATCCACAAATCCTGTCTGTGGCAGTTCCACCTTCAACATTTGTCCAATGTGTCCACATTCCTTTGCCGCTCCAATGTATTCAATTCTAATCCTGTCCCCGATAATCAAGGAACCCAACGAAAGTCTTGAAATCTTCAACTCTGTCGCCTCCAGGTCAGCATTTGGTGAACGTTTGAGAAGAGAAGCCAAACAACAGCTAGACACAAAACACCACTGTATTTAATTCAAACCCTTAGGGTGGCTGTAGTTCAGGAGGTAGAGCAGGTCATCTACAACTTGGAAGATTAGTGGTTCGATCCCTGTCTGCCAAAGTATCCTGGGGCAAGAGACTGAACCCCAAGTTGCTCTCTGATGTGTTCATTGAAGCATGAATGTTAGGTGTAGAAGAAATTGCTTGTATGAATGGGTGAGTGAGGGATGCTGTACAAAGTGTTTTGAGTACTTGAGTAGAAAAGTGCTATAAAAGAACATTTATATATATATATATATATTCATTTCCCAATTCAAATGCCTTGTATGAATCCAAATGACTTATGAATATACTATACATGAGTCCGTTTGGACATTTATGATTTTTTTTCTCAGACTAACAAGAATAATTTTTTATTAAATTAAAAAAAAACCCAAATATATTCATCGATAGGTTGGGACATAAGCATATGAAGTCTTATAAGATATTTTCAAAACACTTTTCTATATGAGAAGAAAAAAAAGAGCCACATTTGACTAAGTATTGGAAACAATAAGGAGTAACTGGGCAATCAAAATGTAAATTTATATTCAAACTAAACTCTGCTTATCTGACCTCTGTGTTAATTCACAATCTATGCCACCCCATATTATTCATTTCTTGAGATTACAGAGGAAAGCCGCGTACTGTAAAACAATCTAGGTCATATTTGCACTTCATAACCATGAGGTCAGAGAACTCATTTTTTATTCGACTGTGCCAGTGCTCAAACAGTAACTCCCTCTGATGGTGAAATGATATTCTTATAAATCCGATGCATTTTTTTCAGGATGAATGTGAAGGGATTAGATTAAAAGGAAGCATATCAATCAACCGGGTAATCACTGAATTGTGTTAAAATTAAACTCAGCTTGTACCCACTAAGATTAGGATCTTCAGTGAAGTGCAGTCCAAATGTTAATGATGCACTCTACTGTAAGATCCATATAGATATGTTTTCAAAGTAAACTATCACCAGCAGATCCCTACTGGGCAAAGGAGGAATGCACTGCAGCTTTAACCAAAGCAACTTTGCTCCCCCACATTCAAAACCTATTCCTTAGTGTAACTCTTCAACACCTACCCATTTTAAAGGATCTGAAATGCTCGAAATCCCTCAGGGAGACATTCTGTTTTCTTCAAAATATCTGCTGATGTGATCTTCACTGAGCAGGAGTGCAAGTCTGAAAATGTTTCTGTGCACTCCGACAAAAAAATATAAGTTAGGTTTGATCTAAAGAAGAACTGTGGGAATCTGTTCACCCCGAATGGTTTCAAATGGTTTTACCCTGAAGGATGAGCACAGTTTGGTTGTGATAAAAATAGAAATGTTTCAGTTTATGCAACTTCACTTTAAATGTGGAAAGAGGCTGAATGAATAGAGCTGGTCAGATTCCAGCAACACTGGGCTGTGAGGACATTTACCCCTGCATTCATGACCTCCACACACAGCATCATCTGATATAATCATGCATAGACGAGCAAACCTGCGGGTCTTTCCAGGTAACCGTTACAGTGCGGACATATAACTTGCCCAAGGACACAGCTGGAGGAAGGGGGGACGTGTTGCAATTGCCTTTTCACTATAATTATCATCAGAGTGAAATTATTATTGTCACCATCATCAACAGAATCATTACCACGTATAGAAAAGCAACAGCACATTGGCCATGTTCAAAACTAATCAGAAAGTGTATGGCAAAAAGCACTGGAGTAAAATGTTGCACTGGGTCTGGACACAGGTGGTTAGAACTATGAAGGAAAAGTCATAGGCAGTGCTTCGGTGTAAAACCTTTTCTATGGCAGTGTCATTTTTCCCACATTCCTTTAAAGTGCAACACATGCTCTGTATTCAAGAAACTTTCTACTCACAGGAGAAATAGTATATTTTGTCTAATGGACAGAAAATACATTTAATTTTCTTGAAAACAAGAGGATGTTGCCTGTAACAGGGCTGCAAGTAATGATTAGTTTTTATTGTCAAATGATTATGCCAATTATTTTGTTGCAAGCTTTGCAGTATTGTTATGAGCGTGATAGTTGAACATGTTGCAATTTAAAAATGAGGCTACTGCTGCTGACGAACCAGGGTAAACAAAACAACGCTATACTGACAAAAGTAGTGGACCACAACTCTAAATCTCTGAATTTAGGTGTTTGCCACAGGTGTATAAAACCAAGCAACCAACCATATAGTCTGCCTTTACAAACATTTGTGAAACAGTGGGTCATTCTAAAGATCTCACAAAATTTGAGTGAGGTAATGTAGAAGGATGCCAACATTGCAACAAGTCAGCTTGTGAAATTTCTTCACTCCTAGATATTCTACAGTCGATTGTAAATGGTTTTACTGCAAAGTGGAAGGGTTTAGGAAGCACAGCAACTCACCCACAAAGTGGCAGACGACCAAAGTTACAGATCACCGAGCGTTGAGACTCGGAGTGGGTAAAAGTCACCAACGCTCTGCTGACTCAGTAACTGCAGAGGTCCACATTTTCTCTGCCATTAACTCAGCACAAACTATGTGCTGGGTGCTTCATTGCTGTCCACGGCTGAAGAGTTTGCTTTTACATTTTTTTATTTTATTGGATTTTCTTTTTTTTCTTTTTTTTTTTTTAGCTTTTAAGCCTTTATTGATATGGGACAGTAGAGAGAAGACAGGGAAGCTAGAATAGAAACCAGCGGGAAACACATGATAAATAGTCTTGGAGAGGGTTCAAACCTGCAACAGCTGTATGGGTTGTCTACTCAACGAGGTGAGCTATACCAGCACCCTTCAGGCAACTTTTTAACCACAACAAACATTTATTTCATAGGGCTGTGATTATATAAAACTTTCAGGTCTAAATAATTTCACAAAAAATATTATTACAATCTCTACTTTTAAACTGTAACACACCATATTTTTCTTTAGCATCTAAGACAATCCCACAGTGCTAATCCATGCAAAGTGTCTGTTTTATCCATAATCTTATCCAGTGTGATTTTGCATTGGTAGCACTTTGTGGTACTAGCTAGCTAGCTGTGACTTCTTCTAAATGTCACATTTATCATCAATACTGTGAAACCTCTTTACTTCATAAGAGATAAAGGAATAATTTTAGTACTGCTTTAACTGTAGTCAAACAGCAGATAGAAAGCTACCTCATAAAATCAGGCTAATTTTCTTCCTCATCTCCAGTCTATACTCTAATCTAATCTAAGATAATCTAAGATAAGCTAAGTCAAGCTAAGTAAAGAATATGTAATTTCATACATTATATATGGACACGACAGATGTATTCATCATCTCATGTGGTCAAAAAAGATTATAAACCTTTTCCCAGTAATGTCAAACCATTCCTTTGAGACTTTTGAAAAAAATAAACAAATAAACAAAACAAAATGAGTCGACTTGCTTGTGCAGGTGTCAGCGTGTGAAATACTCATATATTGCGTTATCTTCATGATTAAAATGCTTGGGATTTTAAGAGAGTCATGCCACATCAGCTTTTAAACACAGAGGCACATTCTCATCCTCCTGTCACCCTCAGACTCACTCACGTACATGAACAAACACAGCTTGAGATTTTAATCAGAGGACAGCACTGCTTGTGCTGACCAGGCCAGGCGTTTACTTGGCCAATGTGTGCATGTCTAATCAAGGATGAGAGGAAGTGGTGACAGAGCGAATGTACCAATTAAGCAGGCTGATTGGGCTCTATTCCACTGTGGCAAAAACAATCTCTCCCACAACAGATTGCAATCTGACAGCACCAGATGTAATTCATTAATTATACTGATAAAAACGCCTCAACTCCATAAACCTCCATGCTGCTATTCACTTTTGTTAGTTTGCCTTTTTTATGATGAGTTATGGATTTATTCCTGGGGTTGTCTGTTTAGTATATGCATGTCTCTGTGTGCTTAATGGTTTCAAAGCAACTGCAGTTTTTAAAGTTATTTTCTGAATATTGCAGCTTTTGTTCGTGGTGAGCCAACTACCAGTCAGAGATTATCAAAGCTGGTGCAAAGTAACTCTTTGGTGTTTTAACTCCTGTTGGAGGGCAGCCATTTAATTTGGGTTTTCATCAACTTATCACCACATTTAAAGATTAATATATAGGGCTCTCGTTTCTGAGGTAAAAATCATTTGGCACGACATACCTATGCTTTGTGTACTGCAGCAGCTTGATGTAAAGAGGAATAAAGAGATAGGTGAGATGGAAGTGATTGCAAATGAAAGGCTTAAGTGCTGCCTCACCTTGTCAGAAAGGTGCTTGAGTGCATCCCTCAGTCCAGGGGAAGAGTGCTCATGGGCAGCCTGAAGGAGCTGGTCCACTAACCTCGTGATGAGGGGCTGGAGGAGGCTCATGATGTTGAGTACCTCCTGAGCTTTGGCTGTGTGCTCTGGGGAGTAGTAGATACACTGGTAGGCAGTGCTGAAGCTGTGACAGAGGAAAAAGAGAGAGAAAAAAAACATCAGACTGCAGTGCCTGGCCCTGAACTGGGAATAGTTATAGCAGGTTGGAGAGGTTTGAAAGAGCCCCAGTTCAGATAAGAATAAAACTCCACTCCACACGAGTTTATCTCATTGAGAATATAGCTGCTCTGGACAGAAGCTCATGTGAGAACTGTTTTGACCTGTGATGTTGATTCTCTTAGTGACCACTTAACATAGCATTTACCATAACTAGTGCTAGTAGGTAGTGCTAGTAAGGAAACGTCCAGCACTGATATCAAACAAGGTACAAGGACCTGCTGTATCCATGAAAAATATTTTTGAACCAGTAACCAGCTGCAATGTGAATTACAGTGGGGCAAAAAAGTATTTAGTCAGCCACCGATTGTGCAAGTTCCCCCACCTAAAATGATGACAGAGGTCAGTAATTTGCACCAGAGGTACACTTCAACTGTGAGAGACAGAATGTGAAAAAAAAAAAAATCCATGAATCCACATGGTAGGATTTGTAAAGAATTTATTCGTAAATCAGGGTGGAAAATAAGTATTTGGTCAATAACAAAAATACAACTCAATACTTTGTAACATAACCTTTGTTGGCAATAACAGAGGTCAAACGTTTACTATAGGTCTTTACCAGGTTTGCACACACAGTAGCTGGTATTTTGGCCCATTCCTCCATGCAGATCTTCTCGAGAGCAGTGATGTTTTGGGGCTGTCGCCGAGCAACACGGACTTTCAACTCCCACCACAGATTTTCTATGGGGTTGAGGTCTGGAGACTGGCTAGGCCACTCCAGGACTTTCAAATGCTTCTTACGGAGCCACTCCTTTGTTGCCCGGGCGGTGTGTTTTGGATCATTGTCATGTTGGAAGACCCAGCCTCGTTTCATCTTCAAAGTTCTCACTGATGGAAGGAGGTTTTGGCTCAAAATCTCACGATACATGGCCCCATTCATTCTGTCCTTAACACGGATCAGTCGTCCTGTCCCCTTGGCAGAAAAACAGCCCCATAGCATGATGTTTCCACCCCCATGCTTCACAGTAGGTATGGTGTTCTTGGGATGCAACTCAGTATTCTTCTTCCTCCAAACACGACGAGTTGAGTTTATACCAAAAAGTTCTACTTTGGTTTCATCTGACCACATGACATTCTCCCAATCCTCTGCTGTATCATCCATGTGCTCTCTGGCAAACTTCAGACGGGCCTGGACATGCACTGGCTTCAGCAGCGGAACACGTCTGGCACTGCGGGATTTGATTCCCTGCCGTTGTAGTGTGTTACTGATGGTGACCTTTGTTACTTTGGTCCCAGCTCTCTGCAGGTCATTCACCAGGTCCCCCCGTGTGGTTCTGGGATCTTTGCTCACCGTTCTCATGATCATTTTGACCCCACGGGATGAGATCTTGCGTGGAGCCCCAGATCGAGGGAGATTATCAGTGGTCTTGTATGTCTTCCATTTTCTGATGATTGCTCCCACAGTTGATTTTTTCACACCAAGCTGCTTGCCTATTGTAGATTCACTCTTCCCAGTCTGGTGCAGGTCTACAATACTTTTCCTGGTGTCCTTCGAAAGCTCTTTGGTCTTGGCCATGGCGGAGTTTGGAGTCTGACTGTTTGAGGCTGTGGACAGGTGTCTTTTATACAGATGATGAGTTCAAACAGGTGCCATTCATACAGGTAACGAGTGGGGGACAGAAAAGCGTCTTACAGAAGACGTTACAGGTCTGTGAGAGCCAGAGATTTTCCATGTTTGAGGTGACCAAATACTTATTTTCCACCCTGATTTACGAATAAATTCTTTACAAATCCTACCATGTGGATTCATGGATTTTTTTTTTCACATTCTGTCTCTCACAGTTGAAGTGTACCTCTGGTGCAAATTACTGACCTCTGTCATCATTTTAAGTGGGGGAACTTGCACAATCGGTGGCTGACTAAATACTTTTTTGCCCCACTGTACATGTAAAGGAGCTTTCAGCTGTTCCCTTGTATCCCAAGGCGTCATCACAGCAGATGGATCTGTTTGATTTTGTCCCGGAAACCCTTCCTGATTTAACCCTCCCTTGGGCGTGTCCTTTCCTAGAATTCAACCAGGGATCGTAAGGTGAAAGTGTTAACTCCCACACCACAGAGCCGCTGATTTAGAGCACCAGTATCATCAGTGGCTTTCATTCAAAAAAGCAGTTTTCACTTAACTCCAAACAATTTCAGAGGAACAGGTTGAGATAGCGTGCATTGTTGCCCTTTCTCACATGGTAGCTCACACAGGAATATGGTTTGGTGGGATACACGTCTGGACAGACTGCGTTGGAGGCAGTAAACCTGACATCCACCTACTCGCTTTGAATCCACTGGAGAAATACCTGGGTTATTGTAACATTCAATATTAGGGACTAACAGGAAAAATATACGGTCCAACTGGCTTCAATGCTGCAGTGCATGCTGAAGAAGGCTGTTGTTGAAACAAAATTCCCTGCATCGTGAGCAGCGCTGGGCTGTTCAAATCAGGTAGTTCAAGGGTGACCTAAAGTAAGTAGTGATATCTAATTACACTGACACTTTGTTAGGTGTCTTTTTGGCACCTTGCACCACAAGTGTTAGCTCCTGACGACATCAGTAAAATTAAATACATTGGCTATTCCTATTGTACAACAACTCCACTAAAGCTTAACAGTAATCCCTTCACATCTGATCAGAAGTACATTATTCAGGGGGATCATCATCTCTATGTTGAGGTTAAATAATAAACAATTAACTGTGTTGACTATAAACATATTGTTTCGGCACACTCATTTTCCCGAGCACATTTCAGTACGTGTTGCTACTATGCAAGTGTCAGAGGGAACACTTTCCAGGTACTTAGTCTGAACTGTCAAATTGGACCTGTAGTCCAATGTCAACCCATTTTCCCTTTATGAATAATGAATCCTCTTTTCATTTCCAGGGAGCTATTTAATCGCAGACAAAAACACCTTTTGTCAGTTCTAGATTCGGGGCAAATCACTCCAATCAAACATTCTCCTCGGGTAAAGTTCCAGTGACTTTCAATGAGTTTCTGCTGACTTCCTGCCACCAAATGTAGCGTGGAGCGAGGCATTCATTTGCAACCCTCCGAGACAATTTCGAGTGCAAACCTCTATGTAGGCCAGACCCCAGAGCCACATCCTAAGGCATAATTGACATAAGAAAGAGAGTGAAAAGAAAAGACGGAGATGAAGGGAGGGGTGCACACAAAGAGGGCAAAATATAATACAAAATTCTCTGTAGCGCTCTTAATAATTTGCAGAGAGAGAAAGAAAGTGGTTCTTTAGATGTTGCCCTGTGTGAAACTCTGTTACCTGATGTATCAATAAATGTGAAAAGCTGAAGGCCTTAAGAAATTAGCCGTAGTAGATACCAGCTACCAACTATGTGTGACTGGCTAACTTTAAACTCTTGGCCTTGTCATTACAGCTAATGAGCCCCCTGGAGGACTACCACCCACAAGCTTAAAGCTAATCAAAGCAATCACTAAGTGAGATGGAGACACAGGGAAAACTGTGTGAAGTACTACACCACACAGAACCCCAACATTACTACTTACTCACTTCTATTATCCCCACTTCCACAACTATACCACCAAACGCTATGATACGCACCACACAGAATTCTTAAAGTGAATAATCTACTGCAACAAAGTAAAGTCTGTAATACCTTTTCATCCCCTGTGAGCTTACATCTGTCTTAGTACATTATGCAGAACTAAAGAGAAACCAAAAAGAAAATCCTTCAGGACTGCAACAACAAAGACACTTCAGAAAAGAGGCAAAGGAGAAAGTTGTAGGAAGAGGACAACTGCTTCAGCAACTCAGATTCAATAACAGCCCTGTTGACTCATAAGAACAAATCCAATCCCATTAGGGAGCCTTTGCAGGCAATAATGAATGTTGGGACCCGCCACCTGATGCTAGAGGACAGAATTGATCCCCTCTAAGGCCGGCTAAGGCGAGGAACTTTAATTGCCTCATCAGCATGGCTGTCAGTTCAAGCAGGTCTACCAAGATAGCAAATGGTGCAAAGGTAAAACAGCATAAATCTGTGAATGCAAATCTGTGAAACTTAATGAGTGGGCAAAAGGGCAGCACACGAGGATGTGTCATTTCAAGCCCTGGGTGCGTTTTCCACCTTTGATGTAATTTTGGAGTGTTGTGTTCCAGGTGTTTTAAACATGATCCCAAGAAAGCAAAAGGATGACAGAAATGCACAGTGTATGCACAGTGTAACCCGATACTACCGAACTCATAAAATCCTCCCTCTGACCAAAACCTTCTGTTTGACTTAAATTGGTTCCAATAAAAGCTTTTTAATGTTTTCTACCTTTGTTGCCATTTTATCAGAGTGTTTTGAATGCCTGATCTATTGTGTCTGCGAGACTTGCATTGCAACATCATATCTAATCCTCACAAAAGAAGTGAGAAATTAATTGGGAAAGAAAATAAAAGATTCGATGCTACTAATAAGAGAATTATTAGTGCCACTGGGAAATATTTTTACATCGAGTATTGCTTTTGTGTACAATTGCTCCAAACAGTATGAGAAGAGAATGTTAATGTGTTCATTAAAATTCACAACATGAATGAGTCATTTGTCCAGCGACTATGCCAACTGTAAAGACTGTATGCATTTCATGAATATTTATGTGTATGACTACAGACCTCAGAGACTCATTAGTTTACATTTCCATACATACAGTAATGCATGAAGCATTTCAAGTGAACTGGTTTTCTTTTTTCCCCCCTCAAAGGGACAAACTGAGACTTTTTGATTTAAACTGAGTGGGAGTTTTGTTGTTGTTATGTTTTTAATAATATGCATGTGTCATACAATTTCAACGCATCACTGAAATTCATGATTGCATGTTATGCTAAACCAGTGGTTCCCAAACTTTTTTTGCTACCCCCCCCCCTTTGTATTACAAGAAAAATGTTTGCCCCACCCCCACCCACGCGCACACGGAGATTTTTTAAAACTCCTTTTTTGCGTTTACGTGTGGAAGAGGAATACAGAGTTCGTCACAAAAAAGGTATGTGCCTTTTTTCATGTCACGGTGTGCGCCACGTTATTGTTTACATGAGATGAATTGCAGATTCTGTCTCTATCTTATTTTGTTTTCTATTTTGTCTCTATCTGCAGGTTTTACACGCTTACATACACACACAGTTACTGTCCCTCCATTTAGAAAGGCAGAGGCGTCACGGTGTGATTATTTTAGGTGTAGTTGTTTTTTCCTGTGTAATAATATTCAACATTGCTATCAATAAATTTTTCAAAAAAATGCCTCTCTGTGCAAAATGGGTTTAAAAACATAAACAGCTGTGGGATCCTGTTTGTCCGTGATTTGAACCGGGGGAACAAATCGTGGCAGGATCAGCCTGATGTTATTTGTATCCCGCTGTAACTTTACTGTACAAAGAGCTAACATCTCCAAAATGTCAGGACTAGTTAGTCATTACAAGAAGTGTTTGTGAACTAAAAATCAAGAATGTGGGATACTGTTTGTCCGTGTCCCACACTTTGGGAAAGTATGTGCTAAACCAACAAATGCAGTCCCGTAGACCTGTCATTTTCCATTAAGAACCACTTATTGTACCCCAAAACTGTAGTATCTGAATTTGAAGTTGTACTATACTCCATACTGGGACTCATTATATTTGTTAATAGTAGCAATCATGCACACATCAAAACACAGCCCCCTCCTGACTATGATCCATCGAGAATTTGATATTTTTTAATATTAAATCTTGGAAACATTTATCTCACAAACTCTCTTTGTTCACATGCTGCTTATTTATTTTTGGCCTATTTTATCAACAAAGAAAGTTAAAAATCTTAGATGCAGTTGTACAAAAAAAAATTCTCCAGCATTTGATTTGAGATATATATATATATATATACATGACAGCCTTTGACCTTCATTTATTAACTCTCTACACTATGCGAGACTTCAGTTACATGCGTCAGAGTTGCCCTGCTTTCTGGTTTATGCAGTGCACTGTAAAGCAGAGTCTGTGGCCTGGAGGATGGAAGAAGCGCACTTGTCTGCAAACTGTCACCAAGCAGTTGTAAAATTTGAAAAAGTGGGACGCAACCCAGAAGCAAGGATGTTAAACTTGAAAGTAAAAGCTGCGTCTCAATGCTGCCATCATTTTTCAAAAGGCGCAACTTTAACTTTTATTTCCGGTTCTGGTTTCTATGACACTTTGCACACTGGTGCTATTGCTGGAGAAGTAGCTAGCAAGAGGAGACAAGCTGACATGCTCCATGCTAACCTCTCTATGTTTATGTGACTAGAGCCTGACCAATCGATTTCATCTACAATCAACATCCAGCAACCACTCACTAACTGATGTGGGGATACTTATTTTCTCTAAAGATAGGTGGTTGCCAGATGGTTGTGGATGTCTCTGGACACAAGCTTAACTCTGCTTCACTAGGGTCTTCTTCTTCTTCTTCTTATTATTATTATTATTAAATATATACAGGGTCAGTATTTTAAGGGATGAAAGTTACTCAGTCAACAGAGCACTGGTGTGTGCATTATAATAAGGTTATATTGATGCTTTAACATTACAATCCTGGTATTACTCATACTTTATATCCCCAGCATTGTCCTTTATTTGAAAGTTACAGTGTAAACATTATTTTTAATGCTGTGGCTTATTATCTAGAAAAATTTAAATGTTTACTCAGTATGGAAATTTGGTCTGATTAAAACAAGCTTTTCTCTGTTTTCAACATGAGGAAGTCTTCATCAAGAGAACTTAAACTGCATACTGATTTGGATGTCATATTAAACAAAACTGGGATCAGTTATGGAGTCAAATAATTATCTTCCTGTTTTATAGTGCTCTATCTTGTATCTCATTTTGTATTGTGCAGTGTGTCTTGTTGCATTTCACTGCTGTGTTCTCTGTTTTTAATGTGTATTTTTGGGTTTGCTTTGTGCTGACTCTTACACAGTTTGCTGTTAAGTTTTCATAATTTTCATAATGGAAATGCTGTGGTCTGTGGCGTCAACACAATGAAATGAAAATGTCGGAAACAACAATTTGATTCATCTGACTATTGAGGTATGTCTGCATCGGACAATATTTGCACTCACATGTCTCCTTCTCCTGTGAATATTGGTTTCCTTTCAGGTAACGCTCCTTTACAGACAGCACTGTGGCAAGAGAAATGTTTTCAGAAAGAACTGCTGCCAGACTTTAACACACTCACTGATAATGTATGATAATGGATTCCTTTTAATCCCACCTCTCACCACTCTCGGTGCGCCCTGCACCAGTCATTAAAATACCGAAGGTGTGCTGCCACTCCCACAATAAGCACGGCACACTTGAGTGCGCTTTACACCTGCACATTGATTCATTCATAAAATTATCACCATTCTTAGGATTCACTTTTCATAGACAAGCAGCATCTCGCTCATCCAGATGCTCAGACACAAATGGCACACCACTTTTTTTCCCCCTAACTTTAGTTCAGGAGGAAATTCCAAGCCTGACAAAATGCTTCTAAAACTCTTTGTTTGTCCATGGTGAACTTCTTCTTTGGTTTTCCCATCTGATCAATAGGAATTGGTTATGACAGTAATGAGAAAGAGAAAACCACTGGGCCCAGCGGCATAATTAAGCAAGCACCTCCAACGGATGGCTAATTAATAGTGTAGAGGAAATTAATGAAGAGCTAACCCTAACCTGCTGACAGCCAGCAGGAGTAAAACTTAGCTACGTCAGCACAGAGCTCTGCAGCACT
Organism: Simochromis diagramma; assembly: GCF_900408965.1. Lineage (NCBI taxonomy): Eukaryota > Metazoa > Chordata > Actinopteri > Cichliformes > Cichlidae > Simochromis > Simochromis diagramma. Next base: position 4,685,990 of record NW_024386792.1, on the reverse strand, counting down.
TCAGGTGACTGCCAAAGCCTCCTCTGTCATTTAGACAGCATGCTCTAATCACGGTCCTTAAACCAGGCCACTGCCTCACGGCCCAGTAAAAATATGCAGTTTTCTGTAGCTACATGCTAGAAGATCTGATCTCAAATGAGATTCTTTAAAGCGCCAATCTCCCATCTGTTGTTGAATCCTCCACTGGGCACTGATTTCAGAGCGGTTCTCAGAATAACAGCCAAAACTTTACTTAATGATTCAGACACTTTCAGACCCTGATCTGTGACCAGAGAAGCCTCAAGGCTTCTGCCAGCATCCTTCACCATCATCCACACAACCTGGAGCGGGCTGACTCCAGAACAGGCAAAGAACTAACAAGCTGCTGCCCATCAGCATGGAGTCCCAGCCACTGCCAATGTCCTGTCCCTCAACCACACACAGTAATTCAGGGAGGAAGTTATTTTGTTGGACAACATGCTGCTAGTCACATTAAATCTGAACATCAGCCCCGTGAGACTCTATTAAGGCTGTGCGAGTTTCACCCACTCTCTGTGTCCCTGAAATGTGTCACTCGGCAGTTCTGCTTGACCGGGAGGCCTCGCGAAATGACAGTGCTTCCTTCCTCTCTCAGTTACGGTGGACAGAATTCAGAGACACATACTGGGAGAACCTCTGCTGTATAAAGTCTGCACCAACTAACTAAAGCTGACCTAACAAAAGTTCCAGCTACACGTTTATGTTGCAACTCCTTCTTCCAGTAAAATGCAGCCACACTGTCTCCCTCAGTCTAGACAGGGCAAAAAAAAAAAAAAAAAAACAGGGGACAATGTTTGGATTCTGAATCAGTCTCCAAAAAACGCAGACAAAAAATGCATCATTATTCAGATTAGATGAATAATTGGTAATGTAAAATCCAAAACCAGTGTCTACAGGGTTCAATTAAAAACGGATGATAACCCAGTGACTTTTAAAACAGACATTTAAATGGGACTGCATGCATTAATGAAAGATAAATGCTTTTGCTCTGTGTGTACATGTGCAAAATTCCTTGAGGAATACTAAGTGTAGCTATTGATTAAACTCTTTCCTGGCCCATCCTGAGAGACAAACTACATTGCGTACTCTGACCAATGCCAAGTTTGGCGAGTGCAGGTTTTTAATGGATCTGGAAAGAGCCCCCCCTTCTCTCTCTTCTAGTGTCCAGGGAACAAAGACAAATAGCTCTTTTATTGCCCTCCTGGTAACACCTCTGTGCTCAGGTTTTCCTTTTTTCCTTCCTCAATCCTTTTCCATCTTCTCTTTGATGAATTAATATCACATTGAATAGCCAAGTCTCACATCTCGCCGATTGTTCCCTTTTTAATCAAATGTGATTACAAAAGGCTGCCTCTGAAAGCCGAGGAAGCATACTGGAAGAAGTATAATGAACACGTGCGCGAGTGTGTGTGTGCACATGAATCTTTGCTCTGCTGAAATAGGCTTGACTTACAGTGCAATTAAGGGACTCTTGCTTAGAAACAGCAACAGTACGTCGCATTAACACACACAAAAAGCCTCATCAGGTCCTTTTAGGCTAAATAGTTGGTCTGATGTTTGGTGTGTGCACAATAAAGGCAAAGCGAACAATAAAATAATGAGTGTCTTTCCTGTCCTACAGCCATTTAGTAAGCGTGCACGTCCGTTATAATGGCCTGAGTGAATACTCGGAGAATGCGAGTTTATTCCTGTTTTTACTGACAAATCACTACATTCCAGGTCAAACATGCAGGCTGAGTGCAGGCCGTAGTCGGGTAGCCAGGCGGAAAATTGGAAAATTTAAGCTACAGTGAGTCATTAGCTAAGTCAAATATGAAACAAAAAGCTGTGTCTCCCCAGAGAATTATTTCTGAAGTCTAATCTCTCATTCAAAGTGAATGATTTCACTTCAGTGGATTCTCGAAAATATGCTAACCTTATCATTGTTCATGCTAGCAGATAAAACTGACCATCTTCAGCAAATTCACTTGTGCACTTTACCGTAAAAAAAAGCCCTTTCTTTATTTTTTATTATCAGCACAGGGCCGCGACTATTTTCCCTTCAGCTTATCCATTTTATACCCATACCTCAGCCCTCTCAATCTTGCTTCTCCCCCTTTTCTTGAGCTGCAAACTCTGTAACTAATTGGATCTGGCATGGTCTGTAATGACTTTGCACTCTATGGGGAGCTATGGGAAAAATCACCCTTCATTTCATCTGGCATCACTCAAGTGACCACATACTGAACCTCAGTGACATATAGCTCCATCCTGCATCCAAAAGGCAAAGACAGCAACATTTACAGGATACTGCTGATCTCGGGTTTGAGAGACTCATATGGATGTGTTGGACCCTGAGGGCATTTTCAGTTTTATATATGTATGTGTGTGCATAATACCATTATCAACGTCATTTGTCAAATGTTGAAAGTGAGAACCCAAAAGCAGATTCTGCTTTTGGGTTCTCAGGCTGAGTTAAACAGGAAACTAGAGAATTTATCGAAGCTGATGATCAGTGTACAAAACAAAACTGAATAAAAAGGAAAACTGAAATCTTCCACTTACTGAACATCAGTGTTGGGTAAGTTACTTTAAATTAGTAACTTAGTTACATTACTAGTTACTTCTATCAAAAGTAACTCAGTTACTTCAAGTTACTCGTTACTTTCAAAGTAACTAGTTACTAGGGAAAGTAACTTTGGTTTTACTCAGAATTCTCTTGTTAATGTGTTGCTTCCATAACTTTGCCAGTCTTCTAGCTTGCTTACTTGCCACAAGTGCACTGTGCCACCTACCAATAGAAAGGAAAAAATAATGTGCATATTTCCACGAGAGAAATCCCACGCCTGGACCATCATTGACCGCTGCCATGGTTCTAGCCTACGTCACAGCATCATGTGCGCTTTTTACATCCAACACAAAAACTGCAGTCATGGTGCTTTCGATTGTACTCAGAACTGGGAAATTCTGCCTTCCGAGTAGGAAGATGTAGGTAACACCAGACTGCAGATGAGCTGCATACAGAGCTGGACTGGGACAAAAAATTGGCCCGGACATTTTGACTAGAGACCGGCCCACCATTATAGGAAAAATCATGAAGCCTTTGAATGAAAACAAACGCTGTTGTGACAGTGATGTACACTGTTCTGATGGTGTAAATGTATCAATCTATCAATCGTTTGTTGTAAGATTCAGATAATTATTTAATAAAAGCTAGACATTTTAAATGAGAATAAGAGAGAAACGTATTTCCTTGTGCCCCCCTCTCCCTGTTAATGCCCTACATGGCCCCCTGGCAACACTTTGCTAGACCCGCCCCTGCACAGTTACCAGCTGTCAGCTATGTAAAAAAGGATCCTGGTGTTATTTGTCTCTCAGAAACAGTTCATAACTTCCCTTCAACTCATTCATGTCACCTAAAAGGTAAACCCGTTTCTCCATCACAGCTCTGATGATTCAGTAAGGACATCTCCTGGTTTCATCTTCATGTTTCCCTCTCACCACATAACCAAACCGATATCATGACCAGCAGGTTTACAGCTGTGGCTCCAGCAAACATCAGCTGATACTAGAAATTAATATTAAATAAATTCTAACAACAGCTGATCAAGCTTAAACGTGCTGCTGTTGTTTAATGCGACATTTCCTGGTTTCCTCTTTCTGGCGCAAAGTGGGCGATAAACAAACAAGAGAGAAAAGACGATCAGCTGATCATTGATCAGTTTCATGATTGAAGTAGAAACAGGAGAGGGAGGGAGCGAGAATGAGAGGAGAAGAGGCAGCTGTGCAGCTCCAGCTTTGTGTCTTTTTCATTGTAGCTGAAGTACGGGACAAACTGTGTTCCTTTTCACCTCAATACGAAACGCGTGATATTTTCTCTGAATACCAGACGATTTTTTTTTTTTACGGGACGGTTGGCAACTCTAATAATTAACCTTATGAACAAAATAAAGTTCAACATCATTAACATCATAGCACCCACCCAGCTGTATAGAAACTCCGTCATGCTAGCTAGTAGGCAGTACGGAAAAAGTCAGCACAACGAAAATAAACTCCACCTAAACTTGGGTTATATCTGACCCAGATAGACTGCAGGTCATAACTTCTTACCTGAAGTTCAGTTCACACTCGGACCGGCGGCCACCTCGGGTCTCTCCTCCTTCTGCGTCCCTTTTCTCTCATCCACCTGCTGGCCTCCACCACTTGCTAATGTTACTGAATCTGTGGAAGCTCCGCGATAGCCACCACACAAAGTAACGAGTAACGAGCCTATCTAAATCCCAGTAACGACTAACGCGTTCCTGATTTTGGCATAATAACTAGTTACCGTGCTCGTTACCACAATAATAACGTAGTTACTGTAAACGCGTTACTTAATAACGCGTTAGTCCCAACACTGCTGAACATAAACTAGGACTGAAAACTAGAGCTGGGAGACACAAGGGATTGAAGAACAGACGCTCAGACAAAGGACTAGGGGAGATAGCAACAATGAATACACAGGAGGGTGATCAGGGGAAGTGAAAACACCAGGGAACGCAGCTGAAACTTTTCAAGGAAATGAGACTGAGTAAAGCAAAAACTAAACACTAAGCACGCAGGATAAGAGATTACCAAAATAAAACAGGAAACAATGAGAAAAGGACTGAGAGATAAAAAAGATAAACAACATGAAAATGAGAGTAACTGAACACAGAAGACTTGAGTTGAGCCCTGAGATGAGACTAAGGGAACAGGGAGGGGACAGTAAAGGGAACTAATTAACAATTTTTGAAAATCAAAACAATCGTGAATTAACAAAACTCAAAGATTCAAACACAAACGTTGGATCACAGACCCAGCACCATGACAGGATTTGGAGATCTAGCAGTGATGGTCAGTGAAGAAAGCAAACAAGACACATTTAACCCATCCAGCTATGAAGCAGAGAGATGCTTCACAGCCAAATACCGAACTTAATAAAACATAAAAATATAAAAATCTCCCTGTTTGTCAATGAAAGGCACTAAAAATGTTTCTAGGTTGAACACTGGTTTGAGAAAGAGCAGTATATTAGAAAGAGTTTTTACTCCAAGCAAATATTTTTTTAAGAATTCATATTGTTTTAGAAGAAGGACTTTGTTCTATGAGAAAAATTAGAGGTCATCACAATGGCTGGATTATTGCAGACTAACTGCAGACCCATCCGACAACTGGTGTCCATGTGCACCCCAAACATCGTTGTGTAGTACCAGTTTTATCGCTGCTCATAAACTCAGCTGACAATTTCCCCCTTTCTTGAAACCTTAAAACTCGAGTGCGAGCTGCAGCTGGCAGCTGGGAAGTTGCAGAAAAAAAGCGGCTCTTCAGTGTTCACGAACATATTTAGGAAGAAGAAAAATGCTTGCCAGGAAAAAGAACAGGTGCAGAGGAAGTTCTGACTCAACAAACCCTTTCCATCACGCCTGTTGCCTCGAGTCAAATAGAGCTGTCAGAGGCAGTAGAGTCCCAGTCTAATTTCAGCAATAGCTTGGCTGTAAGTAACTGTATGGGGCTCCGAAAATAAAGTCTGTGGGCCAGGGACAAATTTGTTTGCCAGTATTAATTATGACCAAGTTAGATTCTTTTGTCAATAAAAGCCAGTTCCTCCAACATGGGCCTGGATTAAATCACTCAGGTACCTATGCCTTCATGGTGTAAACATTTATTTTGTACCTCTTTTTCTCTGCTTCATATCTGCTCAGGAGTCGCTGGAGACCACCACCTTTAAAGCCCTGGAAGTGGGCAGCTGGGGCACCAACAGTGACGATGTCGTAAAACGCATCTGTAAAGAGAGAGAAAATTGAGTTCACAGCATTTTAGATACTGATTTTTTTTTTTTTAAAGGCAGAACCTGCAAAACTGGAGTTACTGGAGGACCCCGAATTGAGAAAACTGAGAACATGAATGAATCCTGTCAAAGTAAATTACATATTAATATAATTTCAAGTAGGATTTTTTACGGAAATGATGGAAATGCTGCTAATAAGAGTAATTTCAAGACACACAGACATGAGGAATGACTCTAATGTGATATTAAGATGTGGCTGTCTTCCGGCTTCAGCTCAAATTAAAATATGAAAAAAAATATGTAAATATGCCAACCTCCATATCTAATGGCCAATAAATGAAAAATTAGCAATTAAACAATAGATGGGAGAAACACCCTTCAAGCATGTTATGAGTTTTGAAGTTGAACAGTTTGTTAAACTATGTTGGCAACAAATGGCAACAAGTAATCACGTGAGTTTCAATAAAGCAAAATCATTTTTAAACAGCGCTGTCATATTACCTTAGTAAGGAATCATAAATAACGACACATAACCAACATTAAGAGGATCTATTTATGTTTTGTGAAAGGAAAAAATAATATATCAGATTTTCGTCACCAAATATCGGTATTGAAATCATTTTTTCAAATCTCATATCTGTCAGCCTCTAATTATCTCTATGTATGCTTGGCTCTACTTCTTGCCATCTTTTCATCTTTATTTTGGTCTGGTCCCACGTTAACCTGGAAGGACAACCAATGTCACAGTATTTCATTTCAATTTGCACACAGGGGTCATAAGTAAATAAACACTTCACAGACGGCTAGGCGGCACAGAGGTGCTTAGAACAGGACTTGATTTGAATGAGTAATGGCTGAAACTGTCAATTAAATCAGGAAAAACAGAGGGGAATATGGGGGGGGGGGGGTGTGTGAATATTTTGGTGTGGTTTAGTGCTTGGTCAGTTAATGAACGCCCATGAGAAAACAACAGTCCACAATAATATTCTAACCAAAAAAAAAAAGAGGCTGAAAACACAAATTAATGACACAACAGTTGCAAGTCTTGCCACAGAGAAGTAAATGACAACACCACTGTAGACCAATAGTGGTTTGATGTCGAGGCTTTGCTACTACCCACTGTTTCTTCCATTAATTATTGAGGTGCCTGGCCATAACACTCCCTGACTGCCACATGTCTGGCCCCTGGAGTTTTCAGATATCCAAGTTCCCTTAATTGGTTCTCCCCCCAGCAGAAGTATACTGAAAAGCAATGGCGGGTTTCAGAACATCAAGCACAATGACCAATTTGTGCTCGATTTGCTTGCTCTTTTTCACACACCGACCGTTTCTCAATAAATCAACAACGGAGCAAGCTGTTATACTGAGAGGACAGTGGCTTTCTGGAAAGAGTAAACTGGTTGTGGCAGTCAGGATGATTGGTTATAATCCATGCTTAACCCATTCAACAGTCCCTTTTAACAATGACAAAGCATTGTTTTACTCGACCCAAATGAGTGCTGAATAATGCTTTCAGTTCAGCTTTGCCGAGCTGTGCATTTAGGCTGGAAATATTCTATAGTTGTCATTTTAGAGGCAGAAGACAGCCACTCACAGTAAAACAAATGAATACTGTTTAGAGCTGGAAGTGTTGCTTTCCTCCCTATTTTCTTTTCTTGCTGAACGATCGGGAGACAAAATGAAAATTAATGGTTTTGCATTGTTGAGTAAATTACATAGCCAAACTTCATCACTTCAGAAAATCAAATGGAAAAATAGAGCTCTTCACTGTAGTTGGAAACTGAAACTCAGTTGCATTAAGGACCAGTTTTCATTGTCTTCTGTGCCTCTCTGATTGCAATCATTTTCTTTCCTTGTGGTTTTTCTTTTGCCTTTTCAAATCAAGTAAATTTGAAGGGGAAAAAATGAATTTTACATCCAATAAAGGTTGCTGGAATAAATTAAAACACGAGGGTAGCCTAATACCCAGAAATGATGGCTATTTTTTAAGACAATCTTCTCATCAGTGGCTCTCTGTCTTAATTTTGCACTTAACCATTCACATCAGATAACCACTGATGAACATGCATGAAAGCTGGCACATGTTGAGCTAATTAGAGACAATCAGCAAGTGAACTGGAAACCATGAGCCAGTTGTGTTGCTGTATCGATACATACTGTAGAAGCTCTATACTGTAAAATAGAGCTTCTTAAAAGTATCACGAAAGACGAAGGCTACGTTTTTATGGTTTCCTTGGCTTACTGCATCAATCTTGGATTAGTTGTAAAATCATACCAAAGTACTGAAAGCAACATTTCCACAACTTTTGTGCTTTAAAGCACTTTAAAAAGTCTGATTTGACTAGCGATTCGACTGGTGAAACATCTCTCAGCCAATATGTTATTGTGTAAAACTCCCAATACCATCCCTCATTTCTTGATGTGCAGGTGCATCTCTCAGGTCCTGTGTAAAATCTGTGTCTTTGGTGGATTTCTTCCCAGTCATGTCCTGTCCTTTCTTAAGGACATGACTTTCAGATACTGTTAATCTGCTGTAGATAATCTTTTAAACGGTCACATCTTCTTTTGCCCTCCACTTTTCCACTTTCCTCAAACTTTTTAAGGACACACTGCACACCACGCTGAGCCATCCCAGGTTTTTGTGTAATAGTTATTTGAGAATCAATTTGTTGTCTCAAAAATGATACTTTAGATCTGTCAAACCACGTTATGTTTGCCATGAAATAAGTCTCAAGAAATTAAATAAATGATGTGTTTTTACAGCAGGCTGTTAGGAGTGCCAAGTTGTCTGTTCATCAGTTAGATGCCTCATTTTTTGATTCAATATGTCAGAGTTAGATGGCTTATCATACACAAATCTACAATTACAAGAAAGTCTGGCTTCTTGAAAGCAAAATATAAAGAAATGATGGATGGATTGAGACTTTTGCACCGCGGATCAACATTACTTACTTAACATTGTGACACCAGTGGAAGCTGTGTATACTCTGCATTACACTTAAGCTGCAGCATCTCTGTCTGGTGTGAATTGGGCCAACAGAAGGGAATTAATAGTGTCTCTAAAGTTTATATTAATATTTTTAGATAAAAAGTCGCAGAACTGTATAATGTCTCTGTTTGACTATTTTTATTTGTCCTATCAGAAGCCTTAAAGAAAGACTGATATGTATTTCAACGTTTGCCTGTCTTCAACTTTCCATCAATCATCTGTTGTTTAGTTGCACTGGAGCCCATTCACAGATCATCAGGAAGTAGTTAGTTGCCTTAATATGCTGAGACAGTTCCAGGGCAAAAACAGCCTCTGCCAGCAACAGAGCAGCAGTGGAAGAGACAGCCTAGTCCTTCACTCCACAAAAACGCAAAGGGCTTAATTAGTGTTTTGTCTGTTTTTTTTTTTTAGGCCAAGTTAATTCTCACCTTTCAGCCCGGATGATGACCTAGAACCTCCCTGTCTGAGCCCCCTGAGTGTCTCAGACAGATGGAGAAGTCAAGCACAGTAGGTGACAATGTTTCCATACTGTGTTTGAAGTTACGTTGTGCACAGCTTGAGCTGAGAACCACTTAGAATGAAACTGTTCTTCCACACAAAACCTAATTGCTCTTGAACATGTCTGAAAGGACGTCTGAAGACAATACATGCAATGACGAATCTAAAACAAGTCCAAGTCAGAGGTGCAGTACCTGTTTTTTTGGGGCATGTCACCCTCATCCTCTGGGTGTGCAGGTTTATCGGAATAAACTCCAGAGACTTTTGAGCTTTGCAGCAGCTTGGCTTGAAAGAGCAACCTGAAAACATAAACAACAGTATATGTCATAAAACCAGGTTGTGTTGGTCAAGATCTTGAAGAAGAAAGAAGAAGAAAAAATCCTTGTACTGTAAAAGCGATTGTGTAGAAGTTATGCTGGGTATTTGTAGTAACCACAACCAAATTTTGATACATTTCCTACACAAATGATTGAAGACACCGAGTTCTTTGCTAAATTAACATGTATTTATTTCACGTTTACATACATTTAAATTGACCAGTGTGCAGTCTTTGTCAGTGTAATAATGATATATCCTGATGCAAATAATAAAAAATTGCATCAGGATATATCATTATTTCTACATTTCTCAGAAGACAAGAGGATTTCTGGCTATACAGTCCAAAAGGTCTCATGCTGGCCTATCTTGCCATGTTTCTAATGGCTCCATCACCCTAAAGTAAAAGCAGGATGGCTGACTCCATGCAACTATGAAAAACTGGTGACTGCATTGAATCTGTTAGAAATGGATTACAAGTAGCTCTGGTGACCAACTGGTCACCTGCAGTTTAAGGTGCAACACCACCAACCTTATTCGATCACATGGTAACTACACAGATTGGCCAATGGGAGCCAATCTATCTCCAAACAGTGGCAGTCTGATTTGGACTGACAACAGTCACTCTAAGAAAAGTCAATTTGCAGTTGAAGGTTTGCAAATAATAATCACTGTCCAATACAGTGGTCCCTTGTTTATCACGGGAGTTACGTTCTAAAAATAACCTGCGATAGGTGAAATCGGCGAAGTAGCCAACTTTATTTTTTACAATTATTATAGATGTTTTAAGGCTGTAAAACCCCTCACTATACACTTTTCTCAGACAGGCACGAACATTTTCACACTTTTCTCTCCTGTTTAAACACTCTCAAAGTTCAAACCTTTGTAGAAAAACAAGTTTAGTATTATAGAATGAAACCAAAAGCACCCACGGGTGCCTCTGACGGTGCAAAACGTTTCGTCGATATTGTGGTGTTTGTTGGGGAGAAAACTTACAAACATACAGTACAGCACTTCAGAGTCACACTGCTAGCGATCGAAGATTTTTGTAAATTTTACAAGGTGAACGCATTCTGTACTGTACAGGAGACACGGCATGGAGGAGATTGATTGACAATGGTCTACAGCCAATTAGGACGCAGAACACAATGCGCTGTGAAAAAAAAAAAAATTAAAAATGCAAAATTGCACCCAAAAAAATCCACGAAACAGCGAGGCTGCGAAAGGTGAACCGCATTATAGTGAGGGACCACTGTATACACATGCATAAAGATTGCAAACATGTAGCAATCAATCTGAGTCCATCTGTGCTGATGAGCGCAACTCATCTGCAATGCATCTCTTTGTAGCAGGGCACTCAATTCAACTGGTTGCCAACTGGTTGTATTCGCGTTTAAGTTAAATCACCATCAACAACTGTGTCACTATTTGTGGAGAGATTATTGTTTCAAATCCATGAGTTTCTGGCTGGAATCTGAATATAATTAGTTAACGTGAATGTCTGTGTATGTAGACAGCAACATATTTGTTATTCAAGTGCCATCTGATAGCAGACTGACCATTTTATCATCATCATGACAGACAGCAACTGAGTGTAAGTGCTGTCCTCAAAGCAGCCATTTCAAAGGCAGTGAGATTGCAAGTTCATTGCATAAAGTCGAAATAATGTTCTCCAATCACTGTCTTCACTAGTGTGACTGTATCATAATGTCCTGCAACATAACTTTCAGCTGTTTTAATTTGCTCCTCTTAATGTCAGAGTATAATCCACATTCCCTGAGCAAATTGTATCTTTTTTCTGCAATATTAGTCATTTGGTCTTCCTTTTGAGTCTTTCATATAAAAAAAAAAAACCCAACCCATATACCACATACATTCCAACATATTTGGCGTTGCAAATACAAAGTGTTTCTCTGAAAAGTGCAAAGCTGTGTCACTGTGAAGAATGTTCTGATTTTATCTAATGATGTTTTCATGCTTATTCACTGTGTTACACCATAAACTGTATTCAATGTGCTTTGATTTGAAGCAACGGTGTTCTATTACTTTTAAACCATATATCTGAGTTTCAAAGTGGTTCATCATGTCTGCAGCCTTGTCATTTGTCAGCCTATTGTATTATAGAAAGCCCTTACTGTCTGCTACAGCTACACCACATTACATTACACGGCTTTTCACTTCATCAGTTCATGTGGCAAGGGACAAAGACACAGAGGCAGGAAGCATTAGATAATAAGTTAAATATATGATCAATTGTTCTCTTGATTGATTTACCAATGAAAAGAAAACCCCTGCGCAATTCAGTGACTTGAGATCTATTTAATGCACGACTGAGAGACAAGAGGGAATACAAAGCAAATTAAAATCGATTTAAATTAGAAGTTGTTGAAGTGGCTGCAGTGCAGATTCAGATATACCTCTACGGATGCGGGGACTTTTACAACTTAATTGCTACAATATGCCGTATAAACGGAAGACATTCGTTCGTTCTCCGTCAGAATTGGTCACTTAATGAATCTGACTTCAGAATACAGCCCCAAAAATAGAGCACAGTTTCACATTTCGCAGGACTTTAAGATAACTAAGAGGACAATTTTCCCAAACAAACAATAACCTTTAAATAAAATGTCAGAAAGTAATCATACAGTTTTAAAATACTGTAAGCTATGAAGAAATTATTTTAATTAATTCTTTCATGTTCACCATCATGGACTGGACTGTTAAACCAAAATACCCTACCTTTTAATGTGCATCAAGACTGTTTAACACACAGTTGGAACCCAGCAAAGTCAAAATCAGCTGACTTGCAACCTTGCAATAACCTTTAATTTATGGTGTAATGCTTTGAGCACAGTACTTTATGTCCTTTGCAAACACTACTCTGTTCAAAATGTCCAATTAAATGTTCCTGCCAAATGACATTCTTTGTTTTTGGCTTATATTTAAGCTCAAAATCGTTTTCTGACACTTCAATTTGGCTGCTCATATCCAACAGGGGTCATTAGCCTTTTGAGCATTCAAATACACTCGAGCAAAAGAGGCACTGCAATCTTTGCAAGTAGAAGTAATTGAGTTATAAAATATATAAATATATCCCCTTCAAGCTTGGGTCCTCTACCAGAGGCATGGAGGTTAACGGTCCTGTGCAGTATCTTTGGTGTTCCTACGACTGCAAACTTCTGGACAGAGATCTTGGATGTTGTTTCTGGAATCTGCTAGTTGTTGGAGCTGCTCGCCCAGTTTGGGGGTCACCTCCCCGAGTGCTCTAATTACCACGGGGACCACTGTTGCCTTCACCCTCCACAGCTTCTCTACCTCCTCTTTGAGTCCTTGGTATTTCTCGAACTTCTCGTGTTCCTTCTCCCTCACGTTGCTGTCACGTGGTATAGCTTTCTATCACTACAGCCGCCTTCCTCTGCTTGTCCACCAGTTGACTTCCAGATACAGACGGACCAACTTCCAGACAGACCAAGAAGTCCCACAGGATCTTAGCTCAGTCATCCTCAACCAATCTGGAGGGCATATCCCATTTTGACCTTGACACTTACAGACCCTGCACCTTGTTGTTACGTGCTGGATTATCTCAGGGACATTTCCACACAGCCTGAACCGTCGGGTCTTGCCTGCTATGGTTCAGAGTGTTTAAATGAGAAGCTGCATCTATTCATTCTGTTTTATAAAAGCAATTGCAGCATTAGGCCGATCAGGTGTTTTTATTCAGCAGTGTTATATTTAATATCGCAAAGGCTTGTCTTGTGATGACTTTTCCAGAATTTGTGTGTTGATGAATGCCAAGCTTTTTGAGACACATTAATAGTCTGTCTGCACACAAAGGCTGTGGGCAGACAAACCTACTTTTGCTGATGTGGGAAACACATCATCAGATTCCTTTAAGCCAGAGGAAGTGACTTTTTTCCCCAGGAAAAACCCACCAGGAAAGAATAAAAACTTTCCTGTGCAGCAGTTTGTATCAGCATTACAGGATAAACAAACATTCCTTATTTAGGAGGGGATTCATAAAATATTCTGGTTAGTCGAAGACATTCCTGTCATATTAGCAACACCAAAAATGTCCAGAGTGTGAAATTCTGGCATAATTTCTAAATGTTTTAGAATGATTCTATTGTAACAAATCGCTCGTGTCAGTAATTAGTTTACTTAACATGTTTAATTTGTGTGTGAGTGGCAGTATAGCGTATTAACTGCAGAATAATGACTAAAACCATACTTTGCAACTCTTCTATCTGACAAGCAACATAACTCACCTTTAGGAAAACTTAACTAAGCTGTACTGAATCTTCTCCTCCTGTAATCACTCTTGAGGCAACAGACCAATAGCCAACAATCAGAGCCTCAGCACTATTTACGATCTATGTTGACACAGAAGATAGATGAGAAAACCTGTAACCCGCCACAAATTTTTAACATCATTTGGCAGGAAGGCCAGAGATGAAAACAAACTCACTGCAACTCAATTACAGCATATAATGGTGCAACTGCTGACCCACTCAAGCTGAAATGTGTTGCCTCAAAAATGGATAACACTAATGACTCAGCTGGAGACGTTGGAGATGTGGCTGGTATTTTTACGAGCGCTGAAATCAATCATGTCTTCTTACTAAGGTGGCAGATTTGCTGCCCTTTATCAAAGTGAAAAAATAGACAGATGCCGTTTCTAGCTAAATATACATTCTGCTTAAAAATACAGTGCAAACCAAAGCATGAGCAGTTTTCAATGCTGCAATCAGTCAGTACTACGTACTAGTAAATCATTCGACATTCAGCAATTCATATAGTGCTTTTATTACCTTTATACTATGAGCTTATATAACCTCCACAACATGTCTAAAGGTGTAATCCTAAAGCCAATCATAGTGTGAAGGGTGCCCAGGGATTAGCTAAACAGCACAAGGAGTTTTAACAGTTCTGTCAGGCTGTATTTTGCTAATTTCTGATATCACCACAATGACATTTTTAATTGAGTAAATTAGCTCATCATGGCATGCCAACACATTTTCATTACCGCTATATAAAATGAACCCAACACGCGCAAACTGATATTTGACCTAAATATGTTGCTGAATGAAACATCTAAAGGATCAGAACCACAGGACAAAGTTTCCACAGGACTGTATAGAGGCGTGTGGAAATTTTGTCCTGTGGCTTTGAACAAAGTACTCATGACTTTATCTGTTGTGTTGGAATTTTGGCTCACTCCTCATTGTGGCCAAACATCTACACCTTTATGTTGTCTCTCCAAAGGACACTGTTCCAAAAGATTTCTTTAGATGGGTCTTTTTAAACATAAGCAGTGCTGCCATGTTTTAGACAAAAGGAGGGCTGCATAGAGTCCTGTAAAAACCTTCTATTTTAAATTACTATATGCTCAGTGGACCTCAAATATCAGTAGAGATTTTCACAGCAACACACAAAATGTTGTAAATTTCTAGAAGCCTAAAAGAGTAAAAATTAGTGATTCACCAGTTCACCAAGTCAGTGGGCTATAACACCTAGAGGTGTTGATATATTCCAGTTTTCCAACAATCTAATAAGGTGATGAATCTAATGATGCAACCAATCATGCTGCAACCTGTAAAGAGGATTTATTCATCCAGATCAAGTTAAACTGTTGTAAAAACATTCAATTTAACTCTATACTCTTATCCCTTCTCTGTCAGCCAGGAGCTCAGGGGACCAGGCTAATGTAACTAGTGACTGTTGTAGGTTCGGTGAATTACTCATCTGATATATGTGACATAAAGGTTAAAAACCAGCAGTACTGGGGGCGATTGTGGCTCAAGAGTTGGGAGTTCGCCTCTACAATGTAGCTTGCCATCACCAGTGTGGCACCAGTGATGCATTCTCAATCATCCAGGGAAGTAAATCTCCAAAAAGTTGATTCTGTTCATCTGGACGTAGCGTTTTGTGGGAGAAACGTTTCGTCACTCATCCAAGTGACTTCTTCAGTCTCAGCTGACTGCAGGTTTCCCCAAACTTATAAACAGTACATTTGCATAATGACTGAAACCAGCCCACTGAAGGAACAATGGGCTGGGAGGTCAGTTCCTTAATCTTAATTACGCGAATTCTCATGACCATTGATCAACAACCACTGACCAAAACCCACTGATCAAAGACCACTGATCAAAGACCACTGATCAATGACCATGAGTACCATTCACAGACAGTTGGGGAATGACCTGACCTGCAGTCAGCTGAGACTGAAGAAGTCACTTGGATGAGTGACTCCTACAAAACGCTACGTCCAGATGAACAGAATCAACTTTTTGGAGACAGGCCATTTACCATTTACTGGCCAAGATCCACAGCTACCATCTCTTTTTATATACTCTAATTTTTTGAGCTTTTAAATAGTTTTCTGTATTTATGTTTTTTGTTCCTCCAGAAGATGAGTGAACATTATCCTATATGTCTGCCTGACAACTAAATGAACATTTTAAAAAAAGCCAACAACCAGTATGTATGAAGTCTTACAGATCAGTGTACTTCTGTCCATATGACAGACGACAGATCATGTTCGTGATCCTGTGGTGCTGAGAAGACAGCAGGTTTTTTTTCCTTTCTTGAATCCATGCAGAGAGACACCATGTTGTAGAGACACGGGAGAATTGAACACATGCTGTGTGAGCAGTGGTATTGGTCTGACAGGACCAATGTTCCCTCTAATTTTTCATGTGTCATAGCGAACACACCAACTCCCTGAGCGGTCCCTTGGACCACTGTGAGCAACAGCAGATGTATGCACTGTGGTCACACAGTCACAAAAAAGTAACTGAGTTATGCAAACAACAACATTTTCTGCAGCTGTTTACCTAAAAATGCAGCCATTTCAAACTATTTACAGAATAATCAGCTGTTCTGCATCAATTTTGATGCCACACAAATAATTTGTGCCACTCCAAAAAATAATTTCTGTCCACTATGAGATAAAGAAGAACAACAGCCTGATACCTGCAGGCCTGACAACAGGAGATGTATCACTCCTGTAACATTCAGCAGTCACCTCATTGTTCTGAACACATAACAAAACTATTGACTACACTACAGACTAACTACACAAGATTTGCGCTAAACGTCGCAAATCTCTCACATCTCAAAACCGCCGTCACTCCTAAAGGGTGGGGGTGTGTTTTGGTTTCATCTTTGCTCACAGGTGGAGACTGCTTTCGAGCGTTTTCCTGATAAAATGCTGATTTTATCGTTTCTTCCTGAAGTAAATATAAACAACGATAGTATTAAGGAAAAAAACCAAACATTGCAGATATTTTTATCATAACTCTGGATTTACTTGGCCAATCAACACAATTTAAAAACTGGTATAAAGTCCACACTTTTTTCGTCAATTGTTCCGTCTGTCCTGCTCACATCTCTAATGGTTGTACACGTTGTCATTACCGTGGCTTCACTCCACATCAGCCACGTCGCTTTGCTAGCTAAAACACCGGTGTCGGCACATAGCCTGTCAACGACGTTGATTAGCTGCGTATATACGAATGTGAATCACATCAGCGGCTGGACTATGGGATAAGGTGGCATCGTTCTAATCCCATACGGGAGCAGCCAGTCACTTACTGACTAACACTGCAAAATAGAATTGTTAAATTATTCATTTTAATTTAAATTCAGGTTAGATTTTTTTTCTGTGCGCAGAGACCGTGCCAGCAGTGCGCAATTGCGCACGTGCGCAGCTTAGAGGGAACATTGGACAGGACTATGATTTAAACAAGTGTGTCATGTCTGACGTCACTTTCTTTTCTTTTAACCAATTTGTGGTTTATCTAACATTCGGTCCTCATTTTTAACCTGCAAAACAGAAAATGTATGTGAACATCTTTACCTGGAGGGAGCAGACTGTAAAGATGGCTGTCCTAATACAGATATTATGGAAAAAATATCATGTCCACCTGCCCTGCTATCTCTACAATGAGTAGGCTTTACTGTCAGCCACACAGATATATGACACTGCCTTAAACACTCAGCTCTGGGCCTTAAGCTGTAGTTATCCCATAAGCGAAGGCTCAGAGGCCTAACGTCTCACCAAAGGGATGACTGACATTTTAGAGAGGAGATTGCAGACAGTAGCGAAGGTTTAACACTAACAGGACTATGACTGCACCTTTAACTCACCAGCTGGTAAACAGTGCAAGCAGGGATGAGTCATTTATTAATGGAATGCAGTTAATGATTTGTTCACTGAGGTCAGTGGTTTTAAAAATTGGAAGAATGTTGGACCTGAACATGGAAACTCATCCACCTCCCAGAGAACTGCTTCTCTTCTTTATTGTAACCATGTGCAATTTCAAAACCTTTGGATTTTGTTTTCTATAGCACCAATTTGAAAAATGTTGGGACGCTGTGTAAAAAGTAAACAAGAACAGAATGCTATGATCTGCAAATCTCATAAATCCACATTTTAATTCGAACACAAAAAACATGTCAAATGTTTAACATGAGAACTTGAGTATTTCAAGAAAAACAGAAAAAATGTTTTAAACAAGTTGGAACTGGGTCAACAAAAGTAAGTAGTACTAAAAAGAAACATTCAGAGTAACACATAATTAGGTTAACTGGGGCATTCATTGAGTATGAAATCAGCATCTTTGAAGTAAAGGTTCACCAACCTTCAAAAATCTGCATCTACAAATTGTGGAAAAACTTCATGAAAAAAATCAGAGAAAATGGAGAAATCTCTGTGCGCAAGGGGACAAGGCCCAAAGTCAATATTGGATACTGGTGATATTCAGGTCCTCGGGCAGCACTTCATTAAAAACAGGCTGGATTCTCTCATAGAAATCACTGCACTGCGTCATCCATAAAAGCAGGTTAAAGCACTATCACGCAAAGAAGAAGTCATGCATGGCACGTCCTCCAGACTAACGAGGAGAGGGACCATCCAGCTTGTGATCAGCACTCAGGTCAAAGGCCTGCATTTCTAATGGTATGGGGGTGTATTAGCGTCTGTGGAAGTGACAGATTGTACATCTACAAAGGCATCATCAATGCTGAAAGGTATATACAGGTATTAGAGCGACATGCTCCCATCCTGACAACGTCTTTTTCAGGGAAGGTCTTGGATATTTCAGGAAGACAATGCTAGAGCGCTTACTGCATCTACTACTCTCTCAAAGGTCCAGCAGCTGGTCTCATCAGTTCCCAGATGTTTACAGACTATTGTTAAAAGAAAAGGCTACACAGTGGTAAACATGACCCCATCCCAACATTTCTCAGATATACTGTTGCCATCAAGACCTTATTTTATCAGTTTAAACATTTGATTTGA
This sequence comes from Simochromis diagramma, assembly GCF_900408965.1. Lineage (NCBI taxonomy): Eukaryota > Metazoa > Chordata > Actinopteri > Cichliformes > Cichlidae > Simochromis > Simochromis diagramma. Next base: position 4,667,081 of record NW_024386792.1, on the reverse strand, counting down.
TTTCTATGTTCTACTGTAAATAAAATATAGACTTTAATTTATTTATCCCGTCTAAATGTAGTACTTAGACATGAACATTTCCAAAAGAAGAGCACAGTGACAAATTAAATGAAAGTTCCTAATTTGTGTGCAGACACAAGTAATAGGACAGCCGTGCCCACTGACTTTTGTTAATGAACTCCTCTTATGACGAATGCCACTCAGTTGCCATATTTGTCACCCTTTGTTTGTTCTGGTAATTATGTTTTCATTTCTTGTCCCTCCTGCCATATTTGTGCACCCACTCAACCTCCTCCACAGTCTGTCTCTTTTCGTCTCTCCCTCCCAACCTTTTTTAATCATATTAGTTATCAATAATTAATCTGCAGCAGCTTGCCCACCCGGCTTGTTTAGCAACGTCTGTCATCCTGTTAAGTTAATGCAGGACTGAATTAGAGTAGCAAGATAGGGTTGGGGGATCCTCCATGTATTACAGCATCTGGACCACGCAAGTGAGTTGTCAGGAACTATAATGACCAACACCACATTATCCTTTCCCTCAACCCCTCCTCAGAGTCCAGGCAGGCAGCACCGAGGCTTAGCCATCTTTATTTCTTATCAGCTGGGCAAAGCAACAAAGGAACAGAGACAAATATCTCATTATGTGGATGAGGGTAACTCAGTAGAAAATTAATCACCAGCTGTAATGTTAATATGTGCATAGTAAGCTGAAAAATGTATAGGAACATGCTGCTGCGAGGGAAAGAAACAAATTCAGAATGATTGGTCTTTTATACGTTTGCTACTCCTGTAAACGGATAAAATGTATAAAAATGATTCTGTTCTCATTTTATTTAATGGGACTGTGTCTTTGAGGGCATAAGCTTGAGAACAAGCCCCATACAGAGTGCAACATCTTGTACTGTATATGCATGCTGTTCATACGTTCTAGCTTTTGAAGTTCAAACTATATGCAACACATACATCACCTTTGTATTTCAGAATGCATTTTCAACAACACCTCGTCATTGCCAAAATCACGCGTTCGGCATCTACCTGTTAAACCCTGGGACAAATGAGAAGCAGACTAATTACTTCCAGTCTTCGCGTTAGACCTAACTGCATGGATTAATTTTATTATGTAAAACATTTGCAAAAAAGATTGCACGCCAAGTAACTGCATACTAAATGGAAGGTTGGATATTTATAAATGAGATGTGAGACTCATGCTTTTGTTTGCTCCTGGCACAGGGCTGTATCAGTTTTGATGCGTTTATGTGCAACAAACACAGACGAGCACATGGCCATGTACATATTTCATTTGCCCCTGATGAAACCTGCGTTGCTATGGAAACTCTTTTAACAGGAACTTCTCCTTATGCTTTCACCCCAAAATCGATCCTTGAGTTCAAAGTTTTCCTTTATTTGTGCACTTAACCCATCGGGTCCGAGGATACTTCAGGATTTTGATCTAAGACTGGGCTAAATCAGACACCTGTACCTATCCTCTTTACAGTGTTTCTTAAGGACCCTCGACTATGTGAGCAGATGATTTTCACCATGACGGGAAAACACCGTCAAGGTGAAAGGAACGCTTTCACAGATCTCCACACAGCCCCATGAAAAGCTAAATACATACTTACTGCTTACATAGAAATTAAGAGGGTAAGTAGCAGTGCTGCTAATCAGATTCAGCTGATTAAATGGTCATTAGCAAGTATGGACACCTTTGTTAAAGCAGAAGTTTTGCTCTGGTCTGAACTAGTTCAGACTCTGAAATGCTCAAAGAAACTGCAAAAATAAGAACTGCAAAAAAACCAAAGAAAACCCCCCAAAAAACAAGACCTACATTTCTTGAAAGGGTTGCCAGGAGACAGTCTATCCTTTTTAAAATAAAGTATTGATAATTCATCAAACACAGCATATCAGCGCAAACACCTCAAACCTACTGTGAAGCATGGTGGAGGACGGGTATTGATTTGGGCTTGTTTTGTAGCCACAGGACCCGGGCCCCATGCGGGCATTTCAGTGCCATGAACTCCTCTTTATACCAAAGTATGCTAGAGTCAAATGTTAGGCCATCTGTCTGACAGCTGAAGCTTAGCCAAAACTATTTCATGCAAAAACACAATGACCCCAACTATAGCAGCAAAAATACAGATACCGTGTTTTAGCCAGCCTCAACCTGACTGAAACACTGTGGCACAATATTGCAATGTTTGCAAACCTCAGTGAAGAAGAGTGGGTAAAAATGTATTCACAACCATGTAAGAAACTGAAAAAGTCTTGCAAAGTTATTGTTGCTAAAGGTGGTTCTACAAGCTTATGATCGAGATGTACTTAGTGTTTTACAGGACTGCATAAAAGCCTTCTTTTTCAAATGTCTGTGTGTGATGTGTATGTATGTATGAGCAATTTAGAAGCCCGTCTGTGTATTTGTCTGACTTTGTGTTTGTGTGCATGACTACATGTGTTGACACAGACGGGAATATCAAATTCAGAGATAGGTGCAGTTATCATACCGTTAATCTTGTCCATTTCAGCCAAGGTCTCTTGGTAGGAGCTGATTATTCCTGCATATCGTGTCATCACCTCCTTCCGTAAGTTGTCCCAGTGAGGGGAAAGATCTCCCAGCTCCTTTAGATCCTGCACCCTACAAATAAACACAGATCTGTGAGGACCATTGAGGTATTATTGTAGTGCTTTAGCTAGTGTTGTGCCACTTTCATAGTTTTTATACTTCTTTCAAAGGAACTTAATCTTTTAGTTCAGGTTCAAAAAACTATTAGCAAACCTCTTAAAACACAGACAGAAGTTAAAACATACTGAAACATGCACGCACCCTGAGCCAGATAAACACAACTTTAAACCCTGGACTAAAATATCTGGTGTCCGCTGATCCACTTTGGCCTTTCAAATTCTCCCCTCACTACTCTTTCTTCTGCGATTACTAACTCTTCTGCTGTCTGTGTATACTGAAACAAGCAGGTGTCTTTCAGTTAGTTGCGCCTGCAGCTTTATGCCATAATAATTTGTGGTCTTTCTTTTGGAAATAATTGCCAATATGCGTCATCAGACATGATGATGTGCACAGACATGATGATGTCTGTGCACATTTGTGTCTTGTTTGTGTGTGGAGCAGCTGATTTCCAGCTAGGATGCATAATCTCTTTCTTTGGCAAATAATTTGAATATGAAAGGGAATATCAGATAGACACAGATAATCTACACACTGTCCCTGTGGCAGCCAACCAAGTAAATGCCAGAGATATTATAGAAATTAGAGGTTAAAGGAGGCTTTATACGCTCCTCTGATCACATATTACAAATGTAAATCAGCTATTTTTAGATACCAGAATTAGAATTTAGGATTTTACACAGCAAATGATTTGACCAACCAACAAGACAAGGAACTGATTCCCCTCAAAACAGAAAAAAAAAACTATGCTTTCATCCATCAGTTAGTTTTATCTTCTTATCTTTGAAGGCGCTGCAGGAAACCTGGAGCCTATGTTAGGTGACATTCGGAGAGAGGTAGGGTACATCCTGAACAGGTTGGCAGTCAAACAGTGCACCGCATTGTTTATCAGCTGATTAGAAATAAGAAACAGTTTCTTCTGAAATGCCACAGCAAGTGTGAGGTCATTCAGTAACCGTGTCAAAAACAAGAAATTAAATCACAATTATCTGCGTGGGCTTATGCTTATGAAGGTGAGGAAAGAATATAATTCAATAGTTTTAAGCATTCATCTCAATTTATATCCACATACATGTAGGCTGTGGTCACATATCAAAGATTTTCTTGATCCTTTTCATAATCAATCAAGTTTTAATCAAACTTGGACCTTGAAACCAACTGGAAGCCACAATATGGGCAACTCTGTAAACATACTGTGCATGTGGTTAAATTGTAAGTTCTGCTTATGATGTATAAAGATAGACTTGATGGAAGTAAGCATATTTCAGTAGAATGCAAGTTTGTCAGACCAAATAAAAGTAATTACATCTAAGTCTTTGCCAGAATAGACACTGAGATAAGTAACTAATGGATCACTCCATACTAAATCAGTCAACTCTGAGTAAAATTCTCACCTGACAAGATACCCTACATTAAACATTATCCCCAACTATCTCAGGGCCACAAGTGTTTCACCCCTTATACCTGTACACTGTGCTCCAGTAGGGCAGTGCTACTGCAAAGACCAAATTAGTCTTCACCTGCTCTTCTCAACCACAGCTATTTTCAGCTGCCCTGGCTATCTTCCCAGTGGCTTTCTCCGGCTGTTTGGGTTACATCCTCATCCTCATGGGAAATTGTGGAAAGCCACCTAAATAGGGAATAAGGCTACTTGTCATTCTTTGACAAGAGCCTCATCGATCAAATGCTGGTATTCTTCAGTTGGTGAGAGACTGCTGACCTCTTTGTCCAAAAGGATGATAGTGGGCAATCTTAACTACTCCTGATGGTACTTGGCGGCCTGTTGGATCAGCTGGTCAGTGTTATTTGGTTAGATAAAAAGTAGGTGTGAACCTGATAGTTAAAGCTATAAAACTGGATGAGTCCTCCAAACATCCAGGATATCCTGGGACACTTTCTGTTTGGATACAACATACACATTGGTGAGTAGATTATATGTTAATCTGTGAATAGTAATAGACCATAACATATTTAAACTTCTAACAGGAGCATCTCTCAAAACTCTTCAGTGCCACTGGGCAGTATTTATAGATCTTGAAAGTGGGGTCTCATGGTCTTGAAGTGGATCCTTCTTGAGATTTTCCAACTATTTCTGTTACTTTAGTCGATGGCAAAGTCTGTCATGTTAAAAGGGATGTGCATCTTAAGTGTTGGCAGCAGGAAAAAACTGTTTCCTACTGAAACATCTCTGGTGGGGTCATCGTGTCCCACTTCCACACTGTCCTTAACTTCTACCCAAGGACATATCAGGTTCCTGCTCTTGGGCTTTCCAATAGGAGTGATTTGTAAAGTGGTTAGGGTTAAAAAAATGTTTTCTCTCTTGACATTTCTCTCTCTGGTGTTTACAGTTTATCTTCTTCCTGCAAATGTTTTTTCTATCTTTCAGCACCTTTTCTTGAGCAATGCCGGGTTTTTTTTAATGTGATCTGTCAAAGCCACCTCTTGGGATCTGCTGATGGCTTGCTGGTGTCTGCCTTCCTTCATGGCATCTTGGCGTACCTGTTGCACAGCTTGCACCATGGTCTTTATCTTCTTGGTTACATCTCCTTTCAGGATGCTGTCCAACATATCACTCAGATCTGTATCCAGCTGTGCCCATCTGCTATCTTCTGCCAGTGGAAAATCCAGCTCTGGTTTCCTCTCAGAGTCCTCTAGCTTTTTGATTTCACCCACTTCTTATGCTTGAGCAGGTCCAGTGACCTGTGGTTTTCCTTCTGGCCCAATTTCTCTGCCTGGCAAGCAATAAATTCACAGATAGCCCTCAGCCCCTTAAAACAGCATAAAATGTTTTTTTTATGTTTCTGTAGTCACTCTTTGCACTTTGCCTTTGGTGAATTTTCACACTATGTTTGTTCTTAAATATTCCATCACAAATGTGCTCTTTTTTTTGTCACAAACACTTATCCTAGAAAGTACTACAGACATTGTTTCTACACTGCCTACCTGCTCAACAAAACAGAAACTAGCATACCCACCGGTTATATCAGAATAGTTTTACAAATAAGAGTACATATATTGGATGACAGCAGTGGACTGTTAACTGGCAGTGATATTCAAGTTTCCTAATATTCCAGATTTTCAGAGTAAAGGTCGCTTATATTGCTAGTGACAGCAGAACATTCATGTGATTTGAAAATGAGAATCATTGATACTTTTGTGATGTAATTATCTTCAATTAAAAAGACACTTGAACCAAGATCGGTGTAGATGTAATGCAAAATGTTTACAAAATGGCTTGAAACTCCTGTTGTTTTGTAAGAAAACAAAACAAAAATATTTGGCATCAATCGGGAAAAGGAACAATCCCTGCTAACATTTTAAGACCCTGCTAGTGTCTTTAAATGTTGTGCTGTTTAGATAATCTTATAGTAGATTTTCTAGCTAGTGGGTACTGAACAGACCCATGTTTCCACTGGTTTCACTGAAATATACATTGTTCTTAATGAATCCACTTGACCAATTGACCACTTTAATGATCAAGGAGACAGTGGTTTCAAGTTTTCTGATTTAAGTGTTAAAATAGTAAATATATAGCCACAATGGTCTCCACTAAATATCCTTAAGACACTGCATCACAGGCTCAAACCACACTATTGTTCTGTTACTTTGTGTCTCAGGTCAAGGTGGATGTAAATAATGGTTAAAACAACAGATACGCATATCTGCTTGCTAAATGAGGGTTCCGAGGCACAGAGATGGTGAACAGAGATATACGATAGACTCACCCCCTTTAATCACTGCGCTATTGTCTGGAAAGGGTAAAGGTGTGATAAGAGTAGGTATGAGCTGATTAAATATGCATGCAAAAATAAGGTCACAGATCCTAGTATAACATTTAACAGACAGCAGATGTTAGGGAAAATGCATTTTCAATGTCACATTTAATATTATAGAGTAAGATGATGACTTTATTGCATTTTGAAATGATCTAGCCTGTAGTGAGAACAAACAACAATCATCCACTTTTCCTGTCCTCTTTGTCCTATTGTGTATGTTGTTTTGCCTTCTCGATTATCAACTGCTTGGATATTCGTTCTTTTTGCAGGTATTAGGTGTTCAACATCAGGATTTAGATATTTGTTAATATTCATTGCTGATTAACACTAAAACTCTAAAGCCCAAAAATAACATTCAGGGAGACTCTACTACATTCCAATTCATTACTCATGCTAAAATAACTTTCTTTGGAATAACACAGTATATTATACAGTTGTTTTTTTTACACTTTACACAGGCCATGGAGTGCAAGTCAGCAGCAATACTCTTCTACACATCCAATCGGTAAGCCGGTTTAAGCTGCTCACAGTTGCTGCTACCTCTGCAAGCCGCTTTGTCACCCACCTCCAATTCAACGCCTCCTTTTCATCCTACATCTAACAAGGTCGCCACGATACTAGAGTTTCAAACTTGACAATTTTGTATAACACGGGGGGAAATTGACAAGCTTATTTTTTAAAATATATTAGAACAATACAAGGAATAACCGTCATTTTTGAGTTATCTGACATAATGCAAACACTATGTTACTGTATTTGAAGATGAATTTTAAGAGTCTTTTATGTAGTGCATTAAAAAAAAAAAACAAGTCACATTTTTCCTATCAAATTGTGTTATCCTGTTAAATTAACGCTGTATTAGTGTTACAGATAGGCAGGCAGGAAGCTACCTAGCTCCCATATTAGTGTTATCCTTTTATTATTAGCCGCTAGTCACTGGCTAAATCATAATGTGGCTGTCAGATAATTGCTGACCGTTAAATGGCTAATGTTAACATGTGTGCCTGCCTGGTTAACATTTGTGATAAGTGTTTATTAGTTCAGTGTTGGAGCTTTACTGACCTCTTGAAATTCCTCCTAAAGTGTTGCTTATTGTTGAGGCCTTTAGGTATTTCAGCTGTAACTGAGAAGAGGGGCTGTGTGCAGCAGTGTTGTGAAACTGTGCCTTAACTGGAAGAGTGAAGACGGGACTGTTGGCATTAATACTGTTGCAAATGATTACCTAATTCAATATTTTATTTTTGGCTAGCGGATAGTACTTTTTAATTTCACGTTAAGTTATTATCTAACTTAACGTGATATTTATCGGGTTTTTTTGCCTGCTCTGTTTTGTGGTGGGGTTTTACTGCGGCTCTCACCACACCAGCCCTTACAAGGTAAGCTCCATCCACCCCACCACTAAATATAAATTACTGCAGTCAGAGAATAAAAATAATATTTTCAGTATTGTGGCCCTGACTGAAGCAGCATCTCTTTCAGTTATAATAAAATAAAAAAAAACAAAAAACAATGCCCTACAGCATAAGAAAGCAAAAAAGGTAAGAAAAAGGAAGATAAGAGGATTAACTGGATAAAATTCATGAAAGATATTTGTAGTTATTATAAACAATGACTTTTTTAAACTGACATGTGATGCAGATTAAAAACAAACAATAGATCGATACAGATAAAGAAGAAAATGTGTTAAAATTGAGTCAGCCAGCCAGATGATTCGGATAACAAAATACATTTCCAAAAAAGAAAAGACCTGTCATGTGGCTGCCTTTATTTCATGGCGCATTATAGTGACTGTTCAGTTTAATAACTAAAGGCCTTTTGTGTGGGGGCAATAAAACCTCTGTGGCTGCGCTGAAAAGCAAGCATTTTTCACCCCAAATACCTTCAGTTTATTGTGAAAAAACGGCTCCATCAAGACAACAAGCACAGCCATTAATCCAGATCTTAGATGTAAAGAGCAAGTGCAAACAAAGATGGTGGATGCCAAAATGTCACCTACATGATCTTGACACGCAAACACAGTACTTGTTAATTAACACCAAAAGCAAGGGCACTTTTTGTTTTTTCATTAATGAGAAACCAGACAGCTCTTAATGAGGGAGGTTTTATCGATACCCGCACACTTTGCTGCACATGCGTTTATCTTCTTCGCACACATACACACGGCGACGCGCACAAGGAGCCACAGCGGAAACTCTACTGCCTCTGTGTTCACAGTCTTCGATTAGAACATGAGTGGAGACATCAAAGCTAACAAATAGACGGAAGAAATATCCAAGATTATCACAGAGTGCTAAAGCAAACTAAGCCACGCACCATCCGCTGCTGCACTCACAACTTTACAGCAGTAACTGAATCATTAAAAACCCTGAGCTAACACCGCTGTGAGCTTGGCTGACGGAATCGGCAAAATGGAGAGGCACCGTGGAGAAAGACAACATTTAAAGAGGATTATAGAAGAGGTGCTTGAGCGACCAAGCTGGAGATATGGTGCACATGGGTGTTAATAAACGAACACTGTATACGGTAGTCATGGTTTGGAGCCTGCTGAGTGCTCATGAGCTGTATTATACAGATAACGCATTTCATAAATATTCTATAATTGTCTTCTAAATTTAGCTAAGATTTGAATTATCAGGAAGTAAGGTTAAAAAGGCAGCAGAACAGCACCGATGCTCTAGGAACACGTTACTGGAAGGTGAATGGGATCCAGTGCATATGCTTAAGGAAGGGGTGTGACGGACACGTGTCCTTGATGTTGTGTGGCTGTGTGAGGCTTTTGTTACATGCTGTGATTACAAATGGAAAAACATCCTCCTACTAACGCACTCATCCAGATCTCTGATTGGATCTTAGTGTGCCTTGGATTGAAGTCAGCATAAAGAATTCATGTGTGAGCGTGTCTATGTATGGACTGTTTATGCGTTATGTATGAGAAAGGGCTGCCAGAGACAACAGGCCAGTTAAGGAATGATCTGCCTTGACAATCAACGGTCGAGCCCGAGGGGATGGTCTAATTTTTCCTTTTTCTCACACAGTATCAACTAGACTCTGTTTTGATTCCAAGTAAAGTCTTTAAACATACAAATAGAGCTGAGGTTGTAAAGGGGTTAGTTTTAAATATGGGAGGAGGCTGTTGCGGTCTTTAGGTTGTTTGTGGGTTGTGTATTGTGTATTTCAGTTTTCTAGTTAATCTCTGAGTTTGGGTTATTGACTTGGTTTCCTTATAGACTGAAAAATGGTAAATGAACTGGTTCTGATATAGCACTTTTCTGCTCTATCCGAGCACTCATTCACACCTGGACTTTCTTTTATGCTTTTTGCATGGAAGTCCTTTATATCCAACACATCATCAAAGAGCAACTTGGTGTTAGCATCTTGCTAAGGATATTTAGTATGCAGACTGGAGCAGACAGGGATGGAACCACCAACTTTCCAATTACTAGATGACCTGGTCTATCTCCTGACCACGTTGGGTCCTGATTCCTATATTCTGAGGCTTTCATTACTGTCGTCCTTTGTGAGTTAGTTACAGTGTTTAATATTTAGTTGTTTGCATTCTGTGTTTTTTAGCCTCCCCTGTGTACTTGTGTCCAGCTGTAGCCCCAACTGGTTGCAACAGATGGCTCCACCTCCTTGATCCTGGTTCTGTTGGGGGTTTCTTCCCATAAGAGGGGAGTTTTTTTTTTTTTTTATCTCACTGATGGATTTTCTCTCCATTATTGTAAGGTCTAGACTGAAGACCTTCCAATATAAAGTGTCTCGAGGTGGCTGTTGTTGTGTTGAACTAAACCGTGCCATGTTTGAGTTATTTGTCTTTTTCAGATGCTTTCTGTTTGGCTTTTCTGTTAGGTTTCATTGTGAGTTATGCTTTAGTCTGTTTTTGAGGTTTTTTGAACTTTTTATATTTGAGTTCTATTACTTTTTAAAGATTGTGTTATTTATGCTCAGTTTCCTTCTTTATTATAGGTTTCTTCTGTGTTTAGTGATTCTTACGTTAGTTGTTGTTTTACTTTGGTAGTTAGCTGCCGCCTGTTCTTTGCACTTAGTTTTACTCTCAACCCTGCCTCGGTTGAGCGGTGTCAAACATAAGGCGGGGGGGGGATCTGCCCAGAAGACTAGCCTACAAATCCCAGATCCCTGTAAAAATAGTTGTGTCTTCCCCTCAGTCTTTGTTGCAGTGTCTGCTAAGCTCCCCTCATGTGTTAACCCCCGTGATTTCCTGGGCTAATTTTGAATCTCAGCTTCTTGTTTTTGGATTTACTTTGGGCTTTGTTTCTGAGAACTGCGAGTCAGCCAAAATAAAAGACCTGCCTTCTGTTTAATCAGTATGGCTCCACAGCCTGGGTCCTTAATCTCCACGACAAGAAGAAGAAATTAAGGTCCACACAACGAATACGTCTGATTTTTCAGATGCGCTTACCTACTCATGTCCTCCTGAATGTACAGCGCGAGCAGCTGTTTGGGGATACTGAACGACAGAGTGCACTCCTCCATTTGTTCCCGCACAAGCATCCACTTGCTGTCCACCGTTTGAAATCTGTACACTTTGCATACTGGGTTCTTGAACACTGCCAGAGAAAGACAAAGGGATGGTGAGAACAAAGTAAAAAAAAAAGAAGTTGTTCACTGAACCATCTGACACAGCAGAAAATACATCACATCCCCGTTATATAAATTTTAAAGAGTTTCTCTTTAATTTTGCAAAAGGTAAACAGACTTTTACATCAGCTCTGACAGCTGCTGGCCTCAAGGACGTGACAGACCAGATAGACTTCAAAAGTCTTGAAAAGTCTTGTGAGGTATGAAGCACAAATTAAATTCTATAATCAATAATGGTGTCTGCCGTAGATAAGAAGTTTCTCATTTTTCAAGGCCTTCCTTCCCTCTCTCTTACTCTCTCTATACTTCAGTTGACAGCACAGCAGAGCAAAACACGTAACCTTGTCCTACTAATCTTTGCCTTATTATTTCCTCCATTTCCATTTTAATTGCTTATTTATTGTGCAACGCTGAGGAACGGTCCATTGAATCATTTTGAAAGTTTCCTTACGAACCCCAGTGCCCAGCTCTTCCATTAAAACTGATTCACGTTGAGTCCCATCTTCATTTTTTTTCTTGCAGAGAGTGGCTAATAGCAGCAATTGAAGGCTGGAAACGAAAAACAGCTCTAATGCTCTTATCTGCATGCTAGCAGCAGAGGGCAAGAAAGCTGTGAGCCTTAAACTGTGTGTAGTACTCCTTTCTGTTTGCAGAGCTGAAGCACTCAGAGTGAAACCTTGAAAATCTTGCAATGGGTAGTCAAACATGCGTAGCAGGAAAAAAAAAAAAATCGAAATATTTTTTTGCCTTAATTCATAAATGGAAGCCATACTCATGCTCCTACTGGCAGTGCAGAAAACAGTCCCCATAAGAAGCCCTTATACGGCACTATAACACTGATGGAAGTAAACTGTTGTTGTTTTTTTTCCAAGGTTGTCTGTCTGAGTCCTCGTTTTGAAACCTAGTGTCCGAGCCATTAATCCTCACGCTGCTACGTCATTTGTCCTCGAGTGTTAAAGTTCAGCGATGCCCTTCAGATGGGTTCCAGAAGGCACACGACAGTGGGAGTCCTTATGTGGTAAGAGTTTTAATTTAGGATGCAATGTGATGCAATGTGCTGCTTGACTGACTTAAGCAGCAGCTTTATATGTGGTTTAATAAAAGATAGTTTCTTAGTAAAAACTGGGTAACCTTTACAAATCAAAACAAAACAACTGTAATAAAAAATGTTAAAAACTATTCCAACAATTCCCATCTTTGCCACCAGCCAACAGTATTTCATGCTAGTCTGACTGGATTTGATTGTTTGGTTAACGTCATCATTTCGGGACCAAATCCAACAATAAATGAGTTTAGATAATCGGTTTGTGTTGTAGACTTAGAGCTGGGCGATAGAACGCTAACGATATGTATTGCGAAATAACTTTTTCTCGATAGAAAAATTAATTTATTGCGATGGGCCTCACCGCTCTTGTCCTCTTAAAAAAAAAAAAGAAGAAGAGCCAATCCAAATTAAGTAGTGCAGAGCCGAACCAATCACAGCTGCAGTGTCACGTCACGTGACTTGTTACGTACAGCACAAGCGCCAAGCCGCACATGTGTATTTGTTTTGGAAAGCAGCCAGTCGCCGTGCCGCCCGTTAATGGAGGAAATGAGTGTGCCGACTAGAGAAAAATCAACCGAGAGCGTGACCGAAGGTTACCGAAGATAAAACAGATGATGGTTCCAATGCCGGAGAGATTGTCGAACGGAAGAGCCATAGAAGTTCCGTAGTGTGAAGGTATTTCGGCTATTTCAAGTCAAACAGAGTAGCGCACACTGTAAATTGTGTCGATAGCAAGCCTGGAAATACAATAAACCGGTGCATGCTCAGTCTCTGACTGGAAGCGCTAATTCGTCATTCGGCTTTTGTCAGACTAAAGTAACTGTTAAAACTGTTTGAAAAGCGAAGCTATACAACAAGGAGAGATTGAGAATTTCCTTTTAGTTCTCAGTTTATTTGATATTGACAAAAGTTAGTCAATTTTGTCTGTTCTTCTGTAAAACAAACTAAGATTTATTTTTAGAATTAATAATTTCTAAGTGGAATTGACAATTTAGTCTGTTTTGTTTGTTCTATTTTGAAACTTAAACGCTTTAGCGGCTGCCTTTTGTGTAGTTTGCAATATTTGCCTTTATTTATCTGAAAAAGTCTCATGTTTTTTAAGTACATCTCCCCTGTTGAACTTATTATGGGAAATAAATATTTCAATCAAAACAAGCTGCTGATTATTTCACATTTTACTTGTGAGTAACGGCACATTTAAATCTTACATATATAGTTATTTGGCTTATATCGTGATATATATCGTTATCGCCTGAAATGAAAAAAAACATATCGTGATATGAAAAAAATCTCATATCGTCCAGCTCTATGTAGACTTCCTTTGGTGTTATAAAACCATGAACAAACATTCTTCCTTACCATCTGATACCATCCCCACACTGTTTTGGTACTTTATATAGATATTACAAATGCATATACAACTCCATAGCTTTTAATTATTCTTAACAAATCCATGGTTGACACCCACTCTCCAACAAAGTGTACTACCACTCAGGAATTTAAACATGATAATAAAGAGGAACAAATGATCAGGGTACAGAACAGAAGTTCCATCCTTGTTGGGGGTTGTATTTGTGGGGTTTACATATGGTCCATGTGCTGGATGCTTTTTATGTGATATCTAGATGATGAGAATAGCAAAGAATATACTGAAATCAAATAGAGAAAACTACCATACAGTAACCACAGCAAGCACAGCAAGAAATGCAGCAAAAGATTTTCCAAAGCTCTGCACGAAAGGCATTTCTATTAGTGTTAATCTTGTGACTTTTTACTGACTTCACTGCATAGCAGTAGACAGGCTACTACACTATAAAAACTCCACACAGACAGCAAGAGATTCTCTTAAGGACAATAACGATAAGTCAGACAGACTGCAGATGGGCTTAATATTATTTTTCTACGGCGCTTAAGATGTCGAAATTAATGACAATTTAATTATGACTAGCCTGAACAACTCTTGAGAGGGTTCATAATTGCATCTAAATGAAATGTGAAAATCAAAAATCATTGGCACGGGGATTCGAAAAACTTTAATGGGTTGACAAAAATAAATGAGGAGATACATGGAGAGAAAGGGGTGAGGGCACAGCCTTAATCGGAGGAGCAACAGTTTGCTGACTTCCACCTCCATCAGAGAAGCGGATTAACCCCCGGACTCCCCCCTGCCGCCACACTAATCTGTCCACCAATCAGACGCCTCCGTTTCCCTTCCTGACACCTCTTAAGAAAATGACTTGCCGAGAATTGCTGCGCGTGGGCTCTGCTATCTCCCCGTTCTCTGCATGCTCATTTTGAAAGGTAATAAAAGTGGAAGACTAAATTGCGTTACTCAATCTGGCTGTATCTGTGGGGAGGGTATTGTTTTGACAGGCTGCAGATGTGCACCTGCAAACATGGCTGCAGTTCACTAGTTAATCACAGTAGAAACAGTAAGCAGCAATGACACCATGACAACAGGCGTGCGGCTGCTGGGGAGCTCGGGGAGGCTAAGGGGATCCAGGTACAGGAGAAAATGGATGTGTGGAACAAATGGATGTGTGTCTCCCAAGTTTCCTTTGAAAAAGGGGCTGTGAAGTTTTAACACAGCAGGAGTTGTGACCTTTTCAAGTCACACGCTTTTCCGTCTACATGTCTTTCATTTTCTCTCTGCAATGCTCTCTTTTCTAACCAGTGAGTGAGCTGACTTTCTGTGTTACCACTAAATTAGTCTCACGCAGCTCATATGACATCTTCTGATCATCTTTAGTTAGTCTACAAAGAACTGAGCAGGCTAACATTGTCAGACACCTCTCACTAGTCTCTGTCTGTCTAAAAACACTTTGGCGCATAGTAAATGTAAGCAGGGCAGATAAAATTCTTTAATCAAGAAAAAGGACACAGCATAGACTTCAAATGTTATTCATAGAGAAGTTACTCAAGGTTAAACAGATGCAGAGCATTAACAGACTTTTAGATGAAGACGTTACATGATGTTAATGTATTAAATGCATTATAATAGAGTCTTTCAGCCTTTCCTTCAAGGCCATTATAGAGTTCTTTCAAGAAGGGGAAATTAGAGGCATTTTTATTGCAACATTATCCAGCAATAAGTGGTGAAATTACAGGTGCTCAGGGTGTGACTCATACCTGGCCCGGTCAATGGGTTATTTTCTCTGTCGGTGCAAGAATGGTGCGCAGACTCACATACCAGTGGACACTGGAAAGAACAGAAGAAAAGACAAGATGAAAACTGGCAAACATGAGCATGAACAGTAAAGCATTTCTCTGATGTGCTTTCAGGCTTTGATCACAAACTGTCGCCTGTGACGGCAACCACATTTAAGTGCAGCCTGACACTGAGACTTGATGTGACATATACTCTAATTTGGTGGCAGCTCGAGTTTGAAAATCCTAATTTAGCTTTGACACACTGAGAGGTACTTTAGCGCCAAAGCTGTAGCCAGCAGGTAAAATTCCGGTAGTTTGATCCGTGTTCTGCTAGAGAACCATAAAGCTGCTCACATAAGCATAATTACATTAAAAAACCCATATCTATCTTTCTATCTATACATATATAAACATCTATAAATATATACGGTTTCTTCAGCTGGTAAATTTCAAAATTTCAAAATTTCAAACTATCAACTGACATACAGTAAATTACCTGGTTTTACTTAGGAGAGATGGGAGACCACACAGCTTTAATCTCTCAATTACAGTGTCCTACTAGGTAAAAGATCCAATATCTTTTAATGTGGTTATTTCATTGCTTAATCATTACAACAGTAACCAACAAGAGACAAAAAATCCACTCTCATAAAACTTGCAGTATACTGTAATGTTCTGAATTAGTTTAGGTGCAATTTTCCAAAATGAAATTTCTCAAGCAAGCAAAAGACTTTGGAAGAAATTCAATTCAATTTAATTTTCATTTCAGTTTTATTCATATAGTGCCAAATCACAACAATAATCATCTCAAGGTGCTTCATATTGTGAAGTAAAGATGTAGATAGAAAGGAAACCCCAACAATCAGACGACCCTCCTATGAACAACCACTTGGTGACCGTGGGAGTAAAAAACTCCCTTTTAGCAGGAAGAAACATTGGACAGAACCAGGGTCAGCGAAGGGATAGATGTGACGAGCTGGGTGTGAGAGGGAAAAATATGGACAATCTGAAAATATAAAGCATGTGGAAGTGCCATAAACCTGCAGCTGTCTTTAAAGGCCAACAGAGGGCGACTCTGTTTCTGGCTGAGTGTTAAATATTTTCTGTTTTTTTCCTTTTAAAAACAAAATCTTGATAACTTATCTAAGGCTCCGTCCACACGTACCCGGATATTTTTGAAAACTGAGATTCTTCTATGCGTTTGCACCTTTCGTCCACACGTAAACTGTGTTTTCGGTCACTGAAAACGGAGATTTTTAAAAACGCCTGCCAGGTTGGATATTTACGAAAACTCAGTTTTTGCATTTACGTGTGGACGAGAAAACGCAGCGTCAAAGGTGTGCGCCTTTTTTGACGTCACACTGTGCGCCACGTTATTGTTTCGGTGAAATTAATTTCTACAGTACTGTTACTGTTACTTGTACTCTCTGCAGTGTTTAAATGCTTACATATACACACACAGTTACTGTCCCTCCACACATACGACTTGGTTCTGCTTCTATGCCCCATCCTTGCTTACTATTTCCCACCGAGGCTTGACTTCTGATTGGCCAACATTTCTACACGGTTAGGAATATATCGCCACCTGTTGCTTTGGCATGTTCCTAGCAGCGTTTTCCTTCATTTTTGCGTTTACGTGTGGACGAGATAAGTTTTTAAAACGAAAACGGAAAATCTCAGTTTTCAAAAATACCCATGTACGTGTGGATGTAGCCTAAGTTACACACAATTATTAAAAATTTGTGTGATTTGTGAAAAAGTGGGTGTTCCCACTGTTACAACCTGGCTCAGAAGCTGCAACATAAAGTGGAGACTGACATCAGAATTAGTAGAAACACTGGTTTTATTTCACTGGTTGAAAATGACAGCCCAGAAAGCATTATGGTAAGTAGGATCTCCCCCAAGCCAAACTGAGGCCTTTATCTACACCTTTTCAGATGTAGACAATTAACAGTTAAGCCTCAGTAACACCCAGAGACTGCAGTGCTGCTACTGCAAGGTAAGAAGGCCAATTTTGACCTTGCACAATAACAGTGAAGGTCAAGGTCAAATGCTTAGCCAATCTAGGTACTCAAGTCCCCCAGGGGCTGGTATATTGTAGTGAAGTTTGAAGACGACCCATAAAACACTTTGGGTAATATCAAGTTTTTACAGATTTTCACACTGGATTTTCACACTGGGTGATGTTGACCTTGAAAGAAAGAATTAATAAATATTCCACTAAAGTAAATTCCTTTCCTGTAGGTCCTCATCTTTAGTCTGTCACCCTCTTTTACCCAAAGCTCTGTACAGGAAGACATCCTGTTCCATTTACAGAGACCAACAGCAGACATTTGGAGTTAAATGACTTTCGGTTTAATGACTTTCTGTTGGCCCATTACAGCTGCTCCTCCATCACTTGAAGAGGCAACAAACTGTGAATGTACTATTTCTAACCGTTTTGAACTGCAGGATGTCGCAAACCGCAGGTCCGATGCATAACAGCAATTCAACAAGGTGAACTAAGAAGCTACAAATCTCTTGTAGGCATAGCTGGACTGGCCATCGGGTATACCGGGCATTTGCCCGGTGGGCCGCTGGCGATTTTTTGTTTTTATGGGCTGATTTTTTTTTTTTTTGGAAGGGTATAAATAATGAAAGGTGTTGGATTGGCCAATTGGTCATGATCGACTTTGGGCTGGACCAATTACAGCCGAGGAGGTCGGATGCACCCGCCCCCTTGTTTAGCAATGTTATAGACGAACTAAAGAAAATGGAGAAAAAAAAAAGGAAAGGAGGTGCAGAAAAAATTAGGGCAAAAAAGAAACAAGCCCTTCAGGCAGACACTGCCAAATGTGTAAAATTAACTGAATTGTTTGGCGGTAGCTATGGCATAGCTTCCACAGATTTAGCAACATCAGCAAGTGGTGGAGGCCAGCAGGTGGATAAGGGAAAGGGGAGGCAAGAGGAGGAGAGACCCGAGGTGGCCGCCGGTCATAGTGGCAGAGGAACTGAACTTCAGGTAAGAAGTTATGACCTGCTGTCTGTGTCAGATATAAACTAAGTTTAGTTTTTCGTTGTGCTGACTTTTTACAGTCGCTTAGAATAACTGGTACTGCGTACTAGCTAGCATGACGGAGTTTATATACTGCTGGGCGGGTGCTATGAAGTTACTGATAGTAAATTTTATTTTATGCTTAAGGTTAGTTTCTCAAACTCCTCAAAATCTTAACAAATTGTGCCAATCCTTACATGTTGCACCAGGCTGATTTATCATCAAAAGTGGAGAAGTCTGTGACAGAGGAGACAGAAGAGCAGCAGAGAGAGATGGAGCAAGAGAGAGAAATAAAAGAGCAGGAGAGAGAGATGGAGATGGAGAGATGACTTTATGTCATCCATGAGGGATGCATTTGACATATGTTTCACATATTATAGCCCAACAAGTTACTTACAGCAATTTAAATACGAGCAATCAGTTTTTGGCAAATACCGGAAATCAGTTTTTGGCAGACAATCACTTTTTGGCACAACACCGGCTATTGCGGTTAATAATACAACAGCTTCTTGCCATTTTTTGTGTTTCTTTTTATCGCTGTGTAACTGAGTTCAATTGAAAGCCTGCATGCGCTAGTACCTCTTGTCAAAAGTTCCCAGAATTCTTTGCGGTTTTACCCCTGAATGACGTCACATTTTTGGTGGGCCGGTCTCTAGTCAAAATGCCCGGGCCGATTTTTTGTCCCAGTCCAGCCCTGCTTGTAGGGAAAAATCTGACAGACACTAAACAGGTGCATTTCTAGTAGGGGTGGGCGATATAAACGATATATGATAGAAACGATATAAATTTTGCCACCGATAGAGATTTTGACTATACCGCTCTATCGCGATAGCGCATCGCGGTCGAAAGCATCGCAACGGCTGCAACCATTATCATCTGCAAATTATGCCGGGCGACAGTCATAGCAAAGAGATGAAGCACTTTTGAAATATGGGGAAAGCCAAAAACTGCGCTTCCTCCACTTCCGTAACATTGATTCATTAATGTTGAATTCTCTCCCAGCTGTTCTGTTCCCATGTTGTTGCAGTATATTAATAACTAACCTCTTATTGTGGATGAATAATCTCAGTTGTTCTCCTGACTGAAGTCTGGCCCGTCTATAGCATCCTGCTATGCGATTGCATTTGTCCCTAACCACCAGAATCCTTCACGTTAACTTTTATCGAGTGGAAAAAAAGTTGGCGTTCATCCTCCAGCTTCACTGTGCTAATGTTATGCTAACATAGCTGTGTCGCTAGCAATCACATAGCAGAACATTATATATACCAGGTAGTCCAACTTCAGTAAACCTGCAAACGCCACTGCTGTTTAGTTTTCTGTCTTCATTTATGTCGGAAGTGGTAGCAGAGCTGTACGTTTTAATTAGTTTCAAAAATCTCTCAGTCAGAACATGGTATGTCATGTTTAGGTGGAAACTAGCGAGCTAACTTCCTGTTAACTTCGAACTCCGTTAAATTTAATAAATTCTGTTTTCATGGATGCATGGATGTAAAACTTAATTGTTACACCCGATAAAGCAGCAACGCTGATGATTTTATTAAAGATGAAAGAATTTAAACCGTTTTTAACTCTCAGTGTTCTTTTGACTTTGGGACCTGAAGAGACGGAGTTTTGGACCCAGATTACTCCGCGAAGCTCCTCACTACGGCAGCCGTAATGCTCTGACAATCCATCAAAACATTTTTTAACAGATTTCTGCACACCAAAATCGGTTCGAGGTCAGTAAGCACAACCAGAATTCATACATAAGGCACACTCGATTTTTGAGAAAATTAAAGGATTGTAAGTGTGCCTTATAGTGTGGAAAATACGTTAGACAGAAGAAAACAATATATCGCGATATATATCATTACCGCACGTGCTTCAAATTATATCGCGATATGGATTTTAGGCCATATCGCCCAGCCCTAATTTCTAGGACTTTTTGTGTTTCCTGTAAAATGTGATGGTCTGAATCCTTTTCATTTCTCATTTATTTAATTGGTGGTAGTTTGCACACTGAAGGAGCGGTGTTGTAATGGTGAGGTAATGAAGGTGAAAGGGAATGAGACATGGACACCCCCCCACCTCCCCCAGTATATTAATTGATTAAAAAAAAAAAAAATTGACTGTCATTGACCCTGTAAGGTAATTACAGGATTGCATGATTTTAGTGCTAGACAAAAGTTATGTTTTAGCTAATATAAAACAAAGACGATACATTAGCTGCAACTCTGACTTTTGTGTTGGGTGAAATAACACTGAGTTAGGGTTAGAGCTTCTGCACTGGACTACTGTGGCCAACAGTTATTAAACCAGACGTTCTGAGTACCAAAGCCTACAGTGTAGTGGCACATCATTAACTTATTTCTTACATTTTTTATTCTTGAGGTTTTGGTCCTGAAAAGGTTGAAAGAAACTGATACAAACCCTGGGGCTTTAATGTAGCAGACCGCTACATCAAAATGTATAAAATAGTCAAATTCACACAGAAAGGAGGTGAAGCTGTACTCTTAACTTTACACTCTGCTTTTCATAAAAACACACATGCACACCAGTTAAAATTATGTTTTTTTGAATTATGCCTGGGTTTCTTCATCAAAGCAACGTGAACCACTGACAACTAGCAATCTTTCATGCTCGCTGTATCCCAGCTCTGGCCTGTCTGATGAACCATCTAACACAGCCAGACAGCCAAATCTGTCCCCAGAAAAGGACTTTAATGACTGCTAGGGACAATCCATCACCTCTCCTAGCTCAGAAACTGATCCTGAATAAAACAGACATCAACCAACAGCAGGCACACAGAGTCACACACACTAACTCCAGAGTAAACTGTGTCCATTGGACAGAATGGGCAGATTTTACTGGGTAAGTTTCTCGTCTAATGATAAGTATTAACAATGAGCTAAGGGCCTCAGCTGCGAAAGGAGTCCCATTGTAACTGTAGGCAGCATCTGTTAGATGGCTCTTTGAAGACTAAAATATGTAAAGAGATCAGATCAAAGGTGACTGGAGTGTCTTTCTTGCTTCAGCTGATTATTTTTGCAGGGTCAGTGGGATATTCATGAGCAGCGACCACCTAAGCGATGACACGGACTGATCAAACACAGACTTACAAGCATGTGCAAATATGTAAATTAGGCAGCAGCACATGAACATGACTAAGGTACCTTGAACAAGGAGGGAACAAGAGAACTTCCCTACAAGAGAGTCCTGAGTCTAAAGTGAGCCTTACCCTGGATTTGTCATAGCCCTTCCTTCTTTCCTTCCTTCATCTTCAACAACAGCAACGATACACACAAGGAAATATGCTGTGACAAGACAAATGCGCACACACACGCACACGCATAGGGCAACACATTCATCAAGGCGACATGGGCAGATTTTCAGTGACACGCTGGAGCCTAGCAGGGAACCTCCCTGCACCATTAACAGGGGTGGGCAGAACAGAAAGCCAGTCAGCCATGTGGAGGCCCTCGGTCAATTATATAAGACATGAATCACATGCATACACAAACACAATGTACAAAAAACACACAATTATCCACACAAACAGGAAATCAACAGCAGGCCTCTGTGCTGCTTTACAAAGCTGTTCCTATTTCCCAAGAAATATCCCAAGAGCTTTGTTTTTTTTTTTTTTTTTAACTGATTTCCCTGAGATCTACAGCATGAATTCACCTGACAAATCACGGCCTCTTAAGAATGTGCAGAGAAATGCAGAAATCAAATCAGGAGTGCATATGCACAACTCTACTTTCGGTCTGGTGGCGCCTCAAAAACTCAGACTCTGAAGGAGAATACTCCTTCTTCCTCTTTTAACTTCCTGATGATGACGTTGTGTGATCTCAGAGCCCAGTTAAGAGTAGAGAAGAATGCATAACAGTTTGACACAAATAGATTTGTGAGTGTATGTGTGTCAATATCATTCTTTTAAAACCTTTTCGGTATCAACATATAGGCATTCAGACATTAAACGTACTCACATCCTGTAAATCCCTATTAGGTTTTACTGAAGTTTATTTAATCTCATTGGAGGACTTGTGCAGTGCCTGTCTAATCCTAGTATTAGCACGAGGCGTCTGGCACATGGAGACTCCCGCTCCTGCTTCGTCTAGTCAGCCCGCTAACCTTACCTTCTGTGACGGTATGTCTGTGGTGATCTGGTCCACATCAACCTCCTCCATCTCCCCCATCTTCAGACGACTCACCACCACCGTTCCTGCTGTGCACACACCATCAGATGACCTAAAGCAAGACATGAAGAGAGAGAGAGAGAAAAAGATACACTCACTTTTGGCCTCTTCATTCAAGCTGTTAAATAAAAGTCTCATCTGTTAAATTATATTTTCCTCTAGCTACCGCCCCTCTACGGGCCTCAGAAATATTCATCTTCATGTCAGGCCCCCCCTGACTCGGCAAGCCTAATAAGCTTATTTCCAGCCTTGCACAGGTTGTGAAATTATAAAGCTTTGAGTAAAAAGTGGAATCAGGACATGGACGCTTGCACTGCGGCGATTCCTTTTCCTGACAGATTTTGCCCAGGAGTTTTGCATGCAGAATAAAATCCCAGCGCGCTTCAGCGGGAAGCTGATGGGGGTGAAGGAAAGAACGTTTCATCTAACTGTTCAAATAGTGGTTTATTAAACCAGGCTATGTGCCCCGACAGATATGAAAATTGATACTAGAGTTTTCATATCGGAGAGACCTGACTAATCACTTTCCCAATCATGGGGCCATGATTAAGGAGCTGATAGAAAATCTATAGTATTGGCAGGAAGACAGACGCTCTCAAATGAAGAAAAATGGTCCCCGGGTATAGCGGGAGCGAGTCTGATCACCTTAACAGACCCATCCCTAATGTGCTCAGTTCCACTCTAGCTGGAGAAAATATTGGATGTTGTGCATCAGCCACTGGTCTGGGGAGACAGGAGGATGGATGACACACCCCTGCCCGAGGAGAAGAAAATGCAAGGATGGTGATGGAAGCAAAAAGGATGCTTTCGAGGCCAATCGATCTTGGGCAGACACAAAAGGAGAAAATCTAAAGGCACCCGTGAGAAAAAGGTAAGAAAGGAGATGCGGGAAGCAATGTGAGTGAAAACTGGAGAAGAGGACGGGGATCGAGAGGTTGGAGAGTGAAGGGAAAGTGTCTGCGGAGTGGGACCCTGGGAGCTTCAGTTAGCACTTAATG
The DNA here is from genome assembly GCF_900408965.1 of Simochromis diagramma. Taxonomy (NCBI): domain Eukaryota; kingdom Metazoa; phylum Chordata; class Actinopteri; order Cichliformes; family Cichlidae; genus Simochromis; species Simochromis diagramma. The sequence continues at coordinate 4,643,624 of NW_024386792.1, read as the reverse complement.
TCTTACAGTAGTCTCCAAGCAGAGAAATAACATTGGCCGGTTTATAAATCTAATCATTGTCCCTTGCCAGACACCTGTCTCAGTGTTTACTCCTCTGCTCATCTTCTTGTTTCTTCCCCATTTTTTAGCGTGCCCCCTCCCGTTCCTGCGCAACAGAGGACCCAAGCACGGGAAAAGAAAGTCACCCTGACTTTGAACAAACGTTATGTGCTGAGAGCGACCCACACATAATCGAGGAAATGGAGATTAACACACATCGCGTTCTGTGATAGTCCTCCCAAGGCAAACCTTAGGGGTTACAGTGGTCCCCTACTCTTTAGATTACTGCGCCGCAATCCACTAATGAAACTCCCCATTTAGGTGGACAAGAGACTCAGTTAGAATTGCTTTAACGTAATTAACTTACAGTATGCCTTTGAGAGATATATTAGGATTTTTTTTTTTGTTTTGATTTGCAGCCAAACATAAACTCAGCACCTACTCAAATACAATTTTCTTTTATATTACTGCTGTCTGTGAGGAAAAGGACTCTTCTGCAGCCTATTTAAAAGGGCTGGGATGATTCGATTTAGCTCAATCACTGCACAGCCAATTCTCTGTTCCATTAAAAAACAAGCACGGTAGAGGTTAGAGACTTCTGACAGGATGCCTGGTCTTCAGAGGCACCCCTTTATTTTAACTAAAGCCATTTAGCACGAGCATGAAGTGACCTCCGATTAACTTAGAAGGTTTTGATGAGTGCTGTTGTTGAAAAAGAAGACATTGTTGGGAGAAAAAAAAAGACCCTTCCCCCTCCACTCCCACATTCCCTCCTCTTCTCCCTCCTCGTCACTTTCCGTCTGTTGGAGCTGGCATGGAAACAAATCTGCAGATTGTTCTTTGCCTGTGAGCCCATCTTTTTCTTTTTTCTTTTTTAATCTAATTGGCCCAGGATCTCTTTTATGACAACACTTAATCAGATGGCTTTGTTCAAGTGACAAAAATAATGTGCTTAAAATGTCTGCTGTGAATCTGGCACAATTTGAGAAATAATTAGTTATCAGGGAAGTGCCTTACATTTAACAGTTATTTTCTTTTGAAAGGCTTTCTTGTAGTTTACGGATACATTTCCCAGCGTGGGAGCATGCAATGCAATTTGTTTCAAATGGCCAGTTTGCACTAATAAGCTCTAAATGTACGAGCTATATGTCTTAAGTACACACTGTATACACCGCACAGTGCAAATGATAATACTTTCAATTATCTGTACAAGACGGGAGGCTTCGGAGCATCATATCTTAATTTTGCTTCTTGTACAGTTTTTATCTACTAATGACACAATATCTTTTCCACTAATGATGCCCCCCCAAAAACTTTTTTTCCTTTTTCTGTTAGGCTGTAACATTTTAAAGTTAAGCTGCTTCATCAGGCTTAGCTCACTGTGAACTTACAAAAGGTTGTGTACAAATTTTTTAACGGCATATTCATCCAGGGTCGCAGGAAGCAGAGTACACACAAAGAAATCATCTATTTGCTCCACACAGCCTGTTTAGAAACACCAGTTTTGCAGTTGACATGCTTGTCTTTGGACTGAACATGTAAAAGCCCGACCTGGATTATTATTAACCTTCAGGTGAAAACAAACTAAACTTCATTTGGCATGGCTCTTCAAAGTATGAAACACATTAACATGACTGCTGATGGTTCACAAAGCTATTAAAACTCTTATAAAAAAGAGATGTGTGTATTAATTTAAATTGCTGAATTGATGTTTCTGTACATAGGATCTGTGACACAACTGTGTTTTCAAACCACCACATTTAGCAACCAAGAAAACTAATTTTCCCACTTTGATTGGTTTGAGCAAGTCTATCCAGCCCAGTGGTTTAGCTGGATTTATGGGTGCGTTGCAATGTAGCAGCGACCTCAGTATCATTATGAGTTACATGTTTTCCACAGTAATATTATTACTGTCATTATTTTTCTACTGTTATTGGAAATACTATCATTACTACTGTTATTATTTGCTTCTTTGGTGCTTTGATGATAGATGGCAAGGTTGCTTTTTTTTGCTTGTTTGGTGAAATGAGCAGTTATACTCTGCTGTAATAGGTTTGCACTGCAACGCAGAGCCCGGTGTACAGTCTGGAGACACACTACCTCATTTACACTGACTGTTTTGTCTTTGTCTGTAGATGTGGCATCATAATAGTTTTTACTCAACCTGTCATCACTCTGAAAATAAGCGAATGGTCAAAGATCATGAAGTCTACAAGTTTAGATAACTTGGGTTAAATGGATGAACGCAGGCGCAAAATTGACCAAACAAAAATCCTGTTTCCGCTCTCTTGTGGACCAAAAAAAAAAAAAGGAAAGAGGTTTGTAGAGCAAAGTCAAGAAAAGGACAATAACACAGAATTCAACAGCCCGTGGGTGGGGAAAGTTCATCAAAACACTTCAAAGCAGCAAAGCGTCAGTTTTTGTCAGGCTTTCTCTCTGTGGGACGCCACAAGGAGGGAAACACCTGATAGCCACAGAAAAGAAGCAAAAACACCCATGGCTTTTACTCTTGCAAGGGGTTTTGCTTTAACAGTGAGAAACTAAATTACCCACCAGAACGCGCAAATAACTATTTGTGTTTTGCCAAAAGAAGACATGTTTAAGAGCTCTTGAGGACACCTTAAAGCTGAATGTTAATGGAAGTGGTCAGAAAAATACAAAAAAGGATCCTACAACAGCAACAAATATGCTACAGCTTTGTTGTGAAGGAGTGGAAGTGTGGATGGGATTCTTGACCTATATAAAGCTGGACCGGTGGCTAAATATAGCCCTGGCTAGTTTTCACTAAGGACAGATGTTAGGACATGAGACAGTAATAATGGAGAATGCCAGCTTTAGAAGTCATAGTTCTAATGCTGATTTTTTTTTTCATTAGGGATGAATGACACAATCATGTGATTCGGAGTAATTGGGCATTTTGTAACTGGGGAACTGACTCAATCAATAAGACTCTACTGCAGGCATTGTTCATAGAGCTGGACAGAATCACCAGGGGAGACTTACACTGAGCACACTCTCTCTGGCATGTCTGGACCACTTGAAATTTATTCCCTGAGAAAAAAAACTGCCCTGGTTTTCACTTGATGAAGGAGACTTACACCATGCGCAATATATTCAGTCTGAATCAAAAATTAATGTAAAACACCCTCTGTGTCCATTGTAAAAATTCAGTTCTGTGTTAGAATTAAGGATATTTTAACGGCTCTTGGGCTCAGGATTTTTTTTAAACTTGAAAGGCAAAGCAGGCAAACATTTATTGAAAACAAGCCGATTAACTGGAATACATCAATGAGATCAAACTGTAAAATTCTGAAATAGAAAACTAATCTGTTTGTCGGATGCAATACATCTGTAGTAAGCAGAACAGGAGCTACGTCAGCGGAAGATTGATACTTGCAGACAATTTGTGAGTTTTAACACATCCTATTTGTTCCAGTTCAATCACACACACACACACACACACACACACACACACACACACACACACACACACACACACACACTACTATTCTTGCATGATGAGAACTGTCTTCACACTACATTTACTTTATGTTAGTGCTTAACTGCTGTCAGAAACCATCTGGGATAAGCTATTTTCACAGAAGAAGCAAGGTGGGGAAAAATATCCAGAATGGATGCTATTTCTTCAGCCAGTCACATCAATCCAGACTCCGGCTGACAAGTAGGCACTTAATGACTGTTGTGGGACAATTGCTATACGTTTAACTGAATTTGAAAAACTTTGGCTGCAAGCGATTTGATAGGAAAGCGTTTATCAGAAAAGCACAGGAAACTCAATGATTAATTCATGGGCCAGTGTGGTATTTAGTAAATATCTACAGCTCTGTTTCTAAAGAAACCTTAGAGCAGATCAAATTATGGTCATTTCCATACAGTAAAGGCCTACAGGGACGCTTCAGTGTAAACTAGTTAAACTATTAAGCGTACAAAGTACTATTGCCACCAGCCGAGGCATTATCTCAACAGAATTTAACACCCTAAAGCACATCTGCTGTCTGGAAGTTTATGTGAGACAAGGTTATTATCGTTAACGAAAACTAACGAAATAACGAAAACTAGAAGTAAAAAAAACATTTTCGTTAACGGAAATAAAAATAAAAACAAAAAAAGGAAAACTAACTAAAACTGTAATGAGTGTTCACAAAACTAACTAAAATTAACTGAATTTATAGCAAAAATGTGTTTAGTTTTCATTGATGTGTGCGTGTCATACAATAGTCAAGGGTGAAAATGAAGTTTAATTTCCAGATTTTTTTCTTGCTGTCTAATTATGCCAGCAGGTGGCAGTACGTTAGTCGAGTCGTCTGTGTTGCTGCTCCGTCCACGCGCAGAATCATGTCAGGAAAAGTCGGGAGAAAGCGCCAGAGTCCAATTTGGGATTACTTTGAATATGACTGTGTTTTGGATAAAGCAAGTGTCTTGTAGTGGAAAGAGACAAATTATGAGGGACATTTCTAAACGGAAAAAAATCCCACAAACCTTAAAGTGCACTTGAAAAGCTCACACAAGAAGGCTAACCTAGCTTACCTTGAGAAGGTAAGGGAGCACGCCCAACCCTCATCCCCAGAAATAGACGCTAACCCAGGCAAGGCAGCGTGATGCATCCCGAGACAACAGGACGGGGATATCTACATAACTGTGTGAGTCAATTGCCTTCAAAAAGTTTGAACCACTTGAACCAAAATTATGAACACCCGGTGCTGCAGGAGTTAATAGTCTCATTGGGGCCAAGTTATACATTTTATAGTTGCCTGGTATCAATGGTTGTTCCTCTGCCCTAATTTATTTATTTATTTATTTATTTATTTAAAGAACCCATAGGTGGGAATGTGAATTGTCTGTCTCTCCGTGTTAGCCCTGCGACAGACAGGCGACCTGTCCAGGGTGCAGGGTATGGTAGCTGGAATAGCAACATACCCAAGGATAAGCAGAAGAGCATGACTGATATGATGAAACTGGGATTTTGTTACACTTAATTATTGCAAACACAACTAAAACTAAAACTGAAACTAATCAAAACTAAACTGAAACTAAGGATTTTCAAAAAAATAAAAACTAAACTAAACTAGCAAACAATTGGTAAAAACTAATTAAAACTGATATAAAATTGTAAATCTGAAGTCAAAACTAAATAAAAATAAAAACTAATGAAAATTGCAAAACTATTAAAACCCTGATGTGAGAACACATCAAGAAACTGACAGACTTGGGGTGATGCTATTTTTATTTTTTAGAAAGACACTACATGGTCGCAAATCACACTTAGCACCGAGTTCCTTCTTCAGCCAGACAATTTGCTGCATCATTCTGCTATTGCCGCCTGAAAACGGTGGACTGCTCCCTCTGGGTAGAGGATGAGACAATGCCCCGAGCGAAGGAATTTAAGTATCTTGGCATTTTGTTCATGAGTTGCAGCATAATGAAGCTTCAGACGGACGGGTGGATCGATGCAGCAACAGCAGCAGTAACGCGGGTGTTCTGGATCGTTTTGGTGAAAAAGAGTTAAGCCAGAAGGTGAAGTTTTTCATTTGCCAGTCAATCGATGTTCCAGCTGTGACAACCCCCCACCTTTTTCTCTCAACTCTGATTTCCTCTGGATGTGTTTCAGGTAACTGGTGAGCAGGGCAGGGATTGTCAGTACCAAATGGGAAGACCTGAGGCAGGTGTTCCCAGACTATAAAGCTGTTGCTGACACTTCACTAGGTCTCCTGCCTGGCTGCTGTGTCATGACCTCCGAGCTTCTCTTCATGGTTCCTTCATGTTGTTTTTCTTTGCTTTAAAACACTCATCCACCTCCACCCTCATGCACATTTTGCACCGACAAGTCCACTGTTTTCAACACTACCACTGTTGCTTCGTCTTCTTACTATTATTATTAAATTACTTCAGTTTGCTGCCAAAACTAGTGAATTCTAGGTAGTAAATGAATGAATAAGACACCTGAAAATAGTTTCCTTGGGCTCAAGGTGAGGAGCTCAGACATCATGGGGGTTCAGAGTTGCTGCTCCAAAAATAGCAGCTGAGATGGTTCAAGCATCAGGACTTCTCCTGGGTGCCTTCCTCTGGAGGTTTTCTGGGCATGCCCAGCTTGGAGGACACCCTGGAATAGACCCTTCTTAGCCTCCCACCACCACCCCCAACTACAGATAAACAGATGGATGGATTCCCCTCCTCTCCTCTCCTTCCCTTTATTTTCTGTTTCTCTTCACAGACTCCAAATAAAGGCATAAATCTCCCAAAACTAATCTTGAAAAAGACAAAAGCTGACAGACTTCCACTGCGTGCAGAAACCGAAAGAACAACAAAACATCAAAATAAACAAAACTGTGAGACCATGCGCTTTAATCACATTTAAAAGAACACACTGGGATTGATGCTAAGCCCAGCAGTATGTGTCAGCACAAAATGAAAAACACGCACCATAATGGCATTACTGGCTATTCCCACCCCGAGGATATCTTTAATCTAAAGATAGACTCACATTTTAAGTCTCCCTTGAGACAACATTGACCCACCAATATGTACATGAAAGAATTATTGATTGCCAAAAACTTTTCAGTGGAAAAAGAACTCCCACGCTGCTATTTCATTGTCACTGTTGTGGGACGATCCACAGCCTTTGTTCTGGGCAAAAATGCATTCTGTGGTGCATCTTAACCTTCACCAGTGTGAGCTAGATAGATTTAGCAAGTAGTTTTCGAAGTACATTCTCTCTTTGCGGCTTCATGGGCAGCAGAGCCGCAGCAGAGGGACAGCAACACAAGGGAGGAATTTTGCACCTTTTTTGAGGACACTCAATTTTCCTCATTCAGACTTCTAAAGATTTCTTATAATGCATTTTGAACAAGGACAGTGGATTTTGTCCCTCGACACTGAAATTGTTCGAAGGAGACCGTGAGCACGAAACACCAATAATTCTTCCAACGCGCTTTTGCAAATCCTTATGTTTATAGAAAAAAACTAATCTATCCTTAAGTAGAAATGAGTTTTTATGTGCCAAACAATAAAAATGGAATTTAAGACCAGATATGAACAGGGAAGGAGCAATCACTGAGTGTCAATCACAGGCAGAAATATTGTATTTGCTTATTTCCTCACCTCACCCAACAAACAGAAGCACACAAATCCATTATGTGCTGCCTGCTTTCAACTCTCTGAGCTACACACAGCACCGACGCTATTTTGCGTCTACTACGAGCATGTTGTCACAATTAAGACATGAACGTTCTTATAAACAGTTCCAGTCAGTCAGCTGTGTGTCTGGCATGTATTCGATGTTAAGTCACAGAAAAGCTAAACGCAGATCAATGACAATTTGGTAGAGAGGACGGTTGAGTGGAAGTGGGCAGGTAGTGCAGTGCCCTGTACGCTCAGATGACCTTCATAGCCACTTATTCAGTAAGTGGAGCACCATCAGCTCATAAGTGGTAAGAGGTCAAACCCAGCTATCACGCTACATTTGCAAAGCGCAATAAACAGCAAGTGTTGAATTGTGACAAATGGATCTAAAAAAATCTCATAGTCACATTTCGAATGTAATGACATATTCACTTCTTTTTCAACAAAGTGATATAAACCTGGGGGGAAAACAGACTCCTTTGATCTCAAATAAAAAGAAGCTGACGAACAGTATTGAGAGGATACGCACACAATCAACTGGAGGACAGAGGACGATGGATAGAGGTGTTAATGTTTGTGTGATTTGAGTGTTATTAAGCTTGTTTCCTTAGGTGTTCTGTTAAATAAGAGTAGAGAGGTTTTTAGCTTAGCATACAGGCTGGTACAGCAACCTCAGCTCTGTCCAAATGCAACAAATGTTTGAACAGTGCCTCTAAAACTCTGTAAGTAACATGCTATTTCTTGGTTGTGTGAAACCATCGTGATGTGGTTGTGTGCTGGATTGAGTCAAGGACTGGGCGGGACAACTTCTTGGAGTCACTGTATGATGACTTCAGGAGTCTCGCTGCTGGCTGTAGCTTTATATTAACTTTGAAGAAAGTGTAATTCTCTGGAGTTAAGGAGCTCAAACTATCAATCTGTTCCTGCAAATGACCTAAAATTTTCTTGACACAGCAGCCTTGTTGACCCATAAGCATGTCTCCATCGTGGAAAGGTTGGTGCTGTTTTGTAACTTTCCTCATTGTGCATGAAACATAAAATCAAATCGAAAACTACAAAAAAAGGTCCAAAATTTTTAACAGAGACAAACTGTAAGTGCCAAAAAATCAGAGCAAAGGATTTTATTTATTCTTCACATTTTAAACAAATTAATCAGTTCACAAAAAGTGATGTCCATGCTGGTTTGATTATTAATTTCATTAGTTTTGATAAATGTGCTACTGTGCAGAAGCACAACTTATCATCGTCTCACATCTGGTACAGAAAGCCAAACAAATGATTTGTTTAAGGCCAGCGCTAAACATACTGATAACGGGTGCTGATGGCACTGGGGAGATTTGATATTATTTGACAACAGGGGCTAATATTAGTTCAAGCAATACACTTGACACTGGAGGACATCAGCGGCAGGGACATTCTGATAAATACAATAACAGCATAATGGGAAGCGATTTCCATATCTTCTAAAGCACTCGGCTGACGCTCAACGTTTCACCTTTTCGTTCACTCAAAAGTCAGCATAAAACCAACAGAATCATCTTGAACACGTGAGAACGCCAGACTCACGAAGACGAAAGTGCCAGAAGGGCCTTCTTACTTCACCTTCAAGGTGTCAGGATGGATGCTGACCAGATAAGAAACTAAACTTCCCAAACACGGCGAAAGGCCCCGCTTTGACATGGTAATCAATTTAACAGCCCAGACATGGAAGCTCTTAATGACCCTTTAGATCAAAGAAAGACCGGACAAAGAAGAGAAGAAATGCTCTTCTTCTTCCCTGGAACAAAGACCGATATTTCATTCAGAAAAGGCAAAAATCAATTTCACTCCTGAGCAGATTTAAAACTAAAAATGATCTTCAGTCTTATTTTTTAAAATTTCCCCTCATAACTAACTAACTTTTAATAAATACTTTATTATTTATTGTTATAATTTTTAACAATTGGTTTGTAGCTGGAATAGACTTCACCCTCCCCGCAACCCTGAATTGTATACGTGGAAGAGAATGGATGGATGCATATATGTATATTAGAGGCATTCTTTTTCATGCTTTCATATTCAAATTAACAAGCAATGCTTAATAACCATAGAAATATGTCATTTTTGGAATCAGTTGAACCCAAACATCAAGAATTTAAACTGATGCTCAGTAGGACTGTGTTTCCATGTGTCAGGCAGCAGGAGACTGCACATGTCAGATGCATTATCTGACTGGAAACACTCACACATGGACTCGGTCGGATATTCTGATATTACACAGACTTTGTACTGGAGAGCAGACGGGTTAAAGTCTTTTTAGTGTCCAGTCTGACAGATTTGGACATCTCACATCCTGACAACATGCATTTGATCTCTTTTCTACTATCCTATTTTCATCGGCTGAGTGATTTGGAAACAGTCTTTTAAGACATATGTCTTCAAGGAGACAAACGGCACTTGCAAAACAGCACCGGTAGCTTGATAAATAGATTATGCAAGTCATTTGATCAATACATCTGCTGTTTGTGACCTTGGTGACACTTTTAAAGGCATCAAAGCCCCGGGCATCAACATTAGACAGCGGTAACGCCAGAAATGCATGCATACAAATTGTGCACAGAGAGACAAGGAGAAACGGCAAAAGAGCAATCCCTCGCTCTGCTTGGCACAGAATTGGTTCTTTCTACATCATTACCAAACCGTTAACTGGAAATCTGAAACAGGTTTACGCCAGTGTGCTCCATGTCAGGGTCCTGGGAACCCTACTAGAAGTAAGCCATAAGGACTATACTATTGATATAACAGCCTCAGGGAAGAGGAGCAACAACAAGCTTTGAATGAGGGGTTGAAGGGGATGCTGTATGCAAACAGCACTGTGCATGTGTGTGTTAGAGAGGAGGGAGGATCGTGAGTGCGTGTAAGCTACAGGAAAGCAGATGGAGTGTAAGAGATACTGTTGCTTGAGGTGGTGCCAGTGGCTTGTTGACACAGGTAGGCAGTAAATGATAGGTGTTTTGTGCTCCATTGACTCTTACTAGCAAGGGAATTGAATAGGGGACGTGGTAGGAAGGTCTTGGCTCTGCAGAGTGTTTTAGGTGGTAAAACAACGCAAATACACCTGCACACCCACACTTTTCTTCACACGGACACACACACACACACACACAGGATGACAGATGGGAACGGGTGAGTGAAGCACGCAGGGATGTAGGTTAAGGCACTCGAAAGACTCGTAATCCATGGGGACTTTGCAGGGGTGAAGTTAAAGCAACAGAGGCAGAATGGAGACAATAGTGAAGCTGGGTTTGATTCTCAAGAGTGGTGCCCTGTGTTGGCATTTGTTCCATCAGCCTTTAGCGATGCTTCATCTTTGCAACTGGCATATGGTGGTAAAGCAGAATAAACAGCAACAAGCTGCAGGGTTTTTGCTCTCTTCTGGCATGTCTAACATCTCTTAGACTAGTTTGAAAAAGGTGCTTTAGACGAGGATGCAGTGGTGCCTCTCTCGGCACGGCAGTGATGATTGTGACTGTTGATTGCTCACTTCACAGCTCTGCTACAATCCCGTGACACTCAAGAAAAACTTTTTTTTATTTCATTTTGGATTTACTTAAAAAGTTATGTCAACGTGTTTTATACACCTGTGTTAGGGGAAACTCCTACGAAACAGATTCAGTTGAGTCATTTGTGTTATTTAAGGAAAATATTGTGTGGTTAACTCAGTGGCTTTTCATTGAGTTGTTTCAATATTTTAAGATAAACTGCAGTCAGTTTCTTAGGAGTGACTTTTTTAGTGCACAATATTTAGTTGAAATAACACAAATGACTAAAGTAAACTTTAAAAAAAACGAACTTCTTTAGTAAATTATTTTAAACCAACAATGGTAAGATGTGACTTTTAGAGAAAAGCCACTCAGTCCAAATTATAACTTTTGATTAAACGATCTCAACTCAAATCTGAAAACCCACATCCCACAATTATTTTCATTATTAGGCATGATTGTTAAACACAAAAGTATGTGTCAAGAATTAACCTTCATGCGTTAGCTAGGCCAGAAGGTGCCCATGACTAAGCAAACCAGCTATGCAAACTTCATCTGCATATTGCGTGACTGGATTTAAATCTGGGAAAAGCTGAAGTGAACTTTAACACAGATTGTTTTTTACTAAACAACAGGTTTGGAGGTCAAGTATCTCTGTTATTTAGATTTGATGAGCTGTAGTAGTGTAATCATATTAAGCTGCTTCCAGGTAAGGGATCATAGGTGAACCAAGGCTGCTTCTTGACAAGTGGGAAATATAGGAAACTGACTATAAGTGAAAGAAGGACCAAAAGATATCCATCCATTCATTTTCTACTGCTTATCCTTTTCACAACCATTCACACTTGCATTGACACCTATGGGCAATTTAGAGTTTCCAGTTAACCTATCCCCACAAACTGCATCTCTTTGGACTGTGGGAGGAAGGCGGAGTACCTGGAGTGAACCGACACAAACATGGGGAGAACATGCAAACTCCAAACATCCCAGCCTGATGGTGGAATTGAACTCAGGACCTTCTTGCTGTGATGCAACAGTGCTAACCACAGTGCTGCCCGACCAAAAGATATATAAAAATGAAAAAACAGTCAAAGTTATAACAAAACACACACACATCCAAAAATAACAAAAAACCCGAACAAAAAAACCTCTGAAAGTACAAAGCTGCTCACTTTCTGGGCAGTTTTTACTTTGAAAGAATAGAACTGCATTTTTTGTATATTAATTTCATTTCTCTGTTCTTTTTAAACATACTTTAGGAAGCTTGCAGTGCAGTACAAACAAATGCACTACTTGCTCTAGTGAAGCCCTTATTTTCGTGGCTTTCGGCGATCGTGGCTCAAGAGTTGGGAGTTCACCTTGTAATCGGAAGGTTGCCGGTTCGAGCCCCGGCTCGGACAGTCTCGGTCGTTGTGTCCTTGGGCAAGACACTTCACCTACCGCCTACCGGTGTTGGCCAGAAGGGCCGATGGCGCGATATGGCAGCCTCGCTTCTGTCAGTCTGCCCCAGAGCAGCTGTGGCTACAACTGTAGCTTGCCTCCACCAGTGTGTGACTGGGTGTGTAAAGCGCTTTGGGGTCCCTAGGGGGGACTAGTTAAAGCGCTATACAAATAAAGGCCATTTACCATTTATTTTAATAACTGGCAAGCATTTTCTGAAAGTGTGACCTTGAAAAAGAGATCAGAGGTCCAAAGTAAAGTTAACTAAATTATTTAGACTCACCATATATCATCTCCTACATCCCTAGATGTTGTCAGTACCAACAACAGCAGTAGGAAACATACTTTCATAGGTCTGTGTAGCATTATTCTCACTTTGACCTTCAGACCAATCTGTTGACTTTGAGGTCAAATGTGATTTGATATTTTAATCAATATACGGCACTTTGACAATACAGAGCACACTTACGATTTTCCATTCGGTGGTAGCACGTCGTACCAGGTACCATTTTTAATATCTGCTTGGGCGAAGTTCCAAGCGATCTGAGATTATGCGGAAATGTGACATCAGCAGACTGCATGCATCTGATTGGCCAGTCAGTGGTGTCACTTGATGAGACACCTTCGCAAAAATGAAAATCGCCATTTTTGAAACCCGGCAATGAGGGGAAAGGCTCCGCACAAACCAACAGCATGCTCCCCGAGTCTGACAAAAAAACCATAAACCAAGCAGCGGGTGTACCGTCCCCTCAAAGTCCTCTCCTGTTGTGTTGTGTTTCAGAGACACACAAATGACAAACAAAGGAAAAGTATGGTAATTTGAGAGTTTAAACTAGTCTCACTATTGCCATGACCAGATGAGCTGTGTCATGACACTGATAAAGACACCTTGCAAATATCTATGAGATCACTGATGACCTAGAATGAGAAGGTGCTGTTTGTTCAGGTTTCAGTACAGAGCCACCACTCATCTGATGTCCTCTCCCTGGTCTCTATAAATTCTTTCAGGTATTCATTTTCTGTTTAACTCACTGCTGGCTGTTCAAAGTGCAGCATAAGTGAACAATGAAAGTGTTCATCAACAAATATCAGTTTCTGTTTTGAGTGAGGCAAATGTGTTAATTCGCATCTCACTGGGTTTAGGGAGTTGCTTAGCGACAGAGCACTGATTGCATTTGACCACTTTTTTCAATCGTTTTGTTCACATGTGACTCTCAAGAGTAAAAAAACATGTGCAATATATGATGGTAAAGATTGTATATGGGTTTTATTGATAGTCTTTCTGGCTTTCAGTTCATGAAAAAGCCAAAAAGCTCACAGCCAGATACTGTTTGCAAAAAGCTCTGCCGGTGGCAAACACATTTAATCAGCGCATGTCACATCGTATTAAAATGAATGCTGGGAAAGTGCGCTATGCTTAACAAAGAACAAACATTAAACAGATGGTACAGAATAAAAATGGAATATGAAATAAGCTAAACTTTACAAACACTAAGAAAGGATGAAAATAGACACATTTTAAACCAATTAAAATTTCCACAGAAGAATTAAAAATGCTTTTCAGCCATTCCAACATGGTCACTGGACCACCGGGATTCCAATTTAAAGCTCAATAAAGTCACATTTAACACACTCAAAAAAGAAAAATGCAGTATTTACAGTCACACACTGAAAGAAAACATATCTAAGAAGCAGACTGAGGTCATAACAACAGTCAGTCTCAGGATAACTCTCCCCAAGATACTACAAGTCTGTATGAAAAAGCACGCTAAGAAAGGTCAGCCATAACTCTGCTATCAAAAACTAGCTTTCAGATACAGTAATGGCAGGCAGCACACAGCTTGCTTCCCCATTCGCTGTAAATGAAAGGGATTTAAGAGCAGTATTGACACAGGTCATTGATATAGACCGGGCAGGGCGTTATCAATCTGCCTAGGCTTCTTCCCAGTGTGTTCAAAAGACACTGGGCATGGTGTTATACGTCTCCCAGAAATATATAACTTCAGATTAACATGGAGCAGCATAGAAATGAGACATTTATGCAAACAGTGGTCTGTATACAATAGTAATAATAGGTTCTCTGTGCTTCCTTTCTTTCATGTACACAAAAGGGAGATAGGCAAAGAACCCACACCCCAACCCCCCAGCCCTACACACACACACATCCACACATATATACAATATATTTATATGTCTTTCTTTACAATTAACTTATAGCTTTCCCTCTCACCCTCTTTCTCACAAGTGAAAATTAAAAGAAAACAACCCATTGTACATAAATAAAATGTGTGGTTTACTCTTACTGGATTAAGGCTACCAGATAAATATTTGACCTTGACCTACAGCAGCTAGGCTCAGTTTAGACTTTGCAAAGTTACAGTCAGCCTTCATCATAAAAACATAGAGACTATTAAATGGAGGATTTGGACACATATCCACTAGCCATTGTGGTGTGTTTGTGTTTCTGTATTTGTGGGATTACACGTTTGCCTAAAACAACAAATCCACGCTCATATCCCGACTCTTTTTGTGTCCAGACCTGAGTGGCCACTTATGTAAATGTGGGTGAACAAAACAATAGAAAAGCACCCGAGCAGTACATCCCCGCAGTGTAGCCTAACTCGCAGTTTACTACAAACAGTGTCAACATTATGAGTCAACACGAGCTTCTTGTTATGCTAATGGAAGATACATGTCACAGTGGATATGCAGCATGCATGATTGGACAAACACAAGTCCAACAGATGTGTGTTACCCTTGTTTGTTGAGACGCTTGTTACGGTGATGAGCTGGTGACTCTAGAGATTTCCCAAGGTTAGAGGAATCAGACACCAAAACAAATGCGGCAGCAGAATTATCTTGGCAACAGGAGCGCGCAACGATGGACGAAACATGTTTTAAACATACGAGTTGAGGGATTTGTACAGTCTGAGAATCCAAATAAAATTCTGCTTATTATAATATAGCTAAAAGGCCATTTCCCAGGTATTATTCACCCATACATATTAATTACTTTGGCTCATTAGAGTTTACATCTCTGTACCGTGACTTATCACTTCGTGATATCATGCAAAACACTGGTGTAGCTCTTCCTAGCCCTACCTTGAGCAGAGACGTTATTATCCAGAATAACAGAATAACAACCGTGTGGATGTGCAGGGCTTTATAAATGAAGCTGGATGGCAAAAGTCAAAAGTCGTCCTGATAAGTAGGGCTTTTAAATTAAGTGTACACGTGCAACCCTTGTGCTTACTTAATCATTTAATTATTATATAATTAATTAACAATTATATTTAATCATGCAGTATCACATTCAAGGACGCTCTTGGAAGGAAAGATCTGAAACGGGATTTCCAGAGTGTATCACGCAACATTTCAATTTCAATTTTATTTATACAGGTAGAACCTACAATAACACAACAGAGAAAACCCCAACAATCATATGACTCCCTGTAAGCAAGGGCTTTGGCGACAGTGGGAAGGAAAAACTCCCTTTTAACAGGAAGAAACCTCCAGCAGCAGAACCAGGCTCGGGGGGGGGCGTCCATCTACCACAACGGGTTGGGGTGAGGACTTATACATACGTGTGCACTTACACTCAACATCACTTGAATGGAAATACACATGTATATTACACATAGTGGTAGTGTTGTGTGTTATTTTTAATTTGACATATTTATAAGGTGTACATTTATTCAGTCTATAATCTTATATAGGGCTGTTCGATATAACGATATATATCGGATGATGATATAAAAACATCTATCGTTTCGTTTTACGCTATCGTTTGTTTGGTGGTGTCGCACAATAAACTGTTTACGGCAATATTTTTTCATCGTTTTGATGGTCACTGTAGTGGCTATATTAATTTCTTAAAGTTCTCTCTTTCTCCTATATTTAATATAACCACACTACGGACGGACAAGCGCCTGTTTTTATGCGTTGTCTTTAGCAACAACAACGGTAAAACCATCGCGTGTCCGCTTGTTTATTTTCCACATACACCTTTCACAATAAAGCTCAAGATCCTGTTGAGACTTTTCAAAATAAACTGAATCACGTGAACGAGTATGCAGAGAGTTTACAGATGAGAAGCAAAAAAGAGACGCCAGGTGCTAAAAAATAAACCTTAGACTCAAACGTTAGAACAGGCTTTTCCCCGCAGCACGTCGCGTAATAAATGCTCACAAAGAAAACGGCGGCCGTTACAACTTATGTCTAAAAATGTATCGTTTCATGCATCGGTTAAAACACCCGACTCCACGTACAAAATTTTTGTGATTTATATCGTTATCGGGAGGATAGATGTCTTATATCGGGATATGAGATTTTGGTCATATCGCACAGCCCTAATCTTATATTATTTAGGAAGCAGCATACAGCATTATTTCAATGGGTGAAACATTTGATTTTTTTAAAGACATTATATGCATTCAAATTGCCAAAGTTATTATAATGGAAGGCAGACAAGAATGTCCTCCGAGGCATGCGTGAAACATCGGAGATGGAGCAAAGGGGCAGATTGCATAGCTCTGTGTTCAGTGCCCCAGCAGGGGGTTTGAATTATTGCACACTACAATTTGAGGCAAAAAAAGAAAAGAAAAGAGGATGGCATTAAAAAAAAACAAACAGAAACCTGCCAGACATGATTTTATGCACTTACTGTCTTCGCCTCTTCTTCCCACCATATTGTCTTCATTATCATCCCATTATTTCTTGGCATGAGCTGTGCCCCTAGCATGCCTCAGAACCACATTGGGCCAGACTTATTAAATCTCTTTCCTCCATCTTTGGCTCTTCACGCCGCATCTAATTTTTCCTTCTCTTTCACCTATTAGTGTTATGTTGCAAAGACATGATGTACAGGAAGAACCTGAGGAATGACTGACCTTGAGCTACCACAACGCGATTGCCTTGTTCAATATCAGTTTTAGCCTAAGAGCTCTATAGTAAGCTTAGGGTATCCCTGATGTACCGTTACACTTTATGGGCATTGTTGACCGAATAATTAAAGCAAGGTGAAAATTTTTTTTTTTCCCTGTTTTTCACAGGATTCTATGCAGTCCTGTGAAAAACTAAGTGCACTCCATGATTCAGCAGCTTGAGTAAGCACCTTTAGTAGCAATTAGCTAAGTTAATCATTTTTTGAATGACTTAATCAGTCTCACACATGGCTGTTGAGAAATTTTGGCCCTCTCTTCTTCACAAGATTGCTTCATTGAGGCTTGTGGGTATTTATTTGTGCACAGTTCTCTTAAGGTCAACCACAGCGTTTTGGTCAGGCTGAGGTCCACACTTTGACTGTTGCAACACCTTCATTCTTTGATTTTTAGCCATTCTGTTGTAGAGTTTCTGCTGTGCTTGGATCATTATCCTATTTTATGACCTAACTACGATCGTCGCTTTAGACTGTTTGACAGATAGGTCGACTCAATAACTGCAAGCTGCTCAGGTCATATAGCTGCAAACCAAATCCAAGACCAACCCTCAATGACTACCTTTGACATTTTGGTATGAGGCGTTTTTGCTGCTTGCTGGTTTTCAACAAACAGGTTGCTGTGTATTGTGGCCACACGTCTACACTTTGGTCTTGCCTGCTCGTCTTGTCATTGTTTTTGTGGTTTGTTCAGATGCAACTTTGCACACATGAGCTGTACTTCAAAACGAGCCTTACTTGTTCAGTCTTTTTTTCTCATTGCACTCTCATGAACTTTTAACATGCTGGCTGACGCCTGTAGCACTTGGGTTTTTCTAAGCGCTGCATAGCCTGACCTTGGGTTGAATTAAACGGGACATCAAGTCCTAGGAAGACTGCTTCATTCAACACACACCTGAATCGTACAGACCAGTAAACTACCACAACTTGTGCTTTTACAGAGGCGCTCACACTAGTTGATGATCGATTATTCAAGTGCTTTTGATCAGCCTCCTCTTTCCTGTGGAAGCAGTAAACCTGTACTTAGTTGAGTTCAGCAGACTGCACAGACTCCCGTGTAAACTTTATATACATATTTAACAGTTTTTCACTCAGTTGCATTATAATGCCGCTGAGCTGCACTGGCCGAGTTTATTATTCTCATATTCAGCCCATGAGCCCTAATTCCTGGGGGAGCTCACATATTATGCAGAACAATGTGCAGCGAATAAACCAGCTTTAGTGTTGAAGGAGTAAAAATGAGGAAGTCTTGTGTGCATTTATTTTAGCCCCAAATTGCCCCCACCCACCTTTAAATATCTTCTGCGTGTTAATAATATTAACTAGAACATACAGTCTGTGTTTGTGTGCGCATGAGGTGATACATTAAACGCATTCCTGGATGATTCATCACACACACACACACCAACTTGCTTCCAACAGTTCTTTTCCTCTCCATGTGCAGACTACAGATAAAACATTTCCCACCAGCCGTTCACTCAAATGCCATAGCCTTAAGTGTCCTTTAGTCTCCTCTAACTGCTTCAGTACATATGTTCTTCCAGTCACTGCTGCACTGATAAAACAAAGAAGCCATAAATAAAGACATTTTTACGGTAGGAAAAAAAAAAAATCACACACCTCATTCGATTCCATTTACATTTTTAAAAATAGATGAATATTCATCTGTTTGGAGCTGAGCATCTCATGCCGATGCTAAGAGAGTGACAGCATATATGTGGGTGTGTGCAACAAAGGAGGGCAAGATTAACGTGTGAAAAATACAAAAGCAGACACACACGAGTGTGACCATACTCACGGCTCCAGCAAGAGCCACAATTTTTCTCCAGTATAACTGGATCAGACAGTTGATCTTTAGACTTTTAGGTCAGGCTCCGATACAATCAGCCACGGGGGATACAGTGTAAAGGAGAGTTGGCTGTCTGTGGAAAAGCATGAGAATTGGGACAGCATAATACAAAGGACTCTGGGGTGGTAAAATGATATTATCATGATAGCAGGCTAAACTGGTGCTGGTGGGACAATAAAGAAAGGGCCTATCTAATGGGAATGGATGAATAAGCCATGAAGCCAGGCAGCAAAAGCACTGGTCTGTGATAATGTAGCCTCGCCATGGTAAATCTCCAATACACACGTACACACAGGCACGCACACACTAACACAAGCATACAAATTCTTATCAAAATCAAATCTCAAACTGTGCTCTAGAACTGGGTCAGAGAGTGCCTCTCCTACTGAGTGCATAAAGTTTTAGTGATAACAAGAAGTGCAAAAGGGGAACTACAGTGTGAGAGACTGAGAGGGCAACAGAACAAGAGCAAGGGCCAAACCATTGCTGAAATAACAGTATGAAGACTCTGTCACTAATTGGGCAATTGCATGTTTATGCAATAATCATCTTTCTTCCTCTGTGTATATATAACATGCATTATTGAGAGACCTCTGCAGCACTGACATCTTTGCAGCTCCTCTAGTACAGTGGCTTCATTGTTCATTCCTGCTGAAACCAGGCTATATACAATCTGTCTGAGATGAACTTTACACTGAAGGGACAAACAAGTACAGCTAGTAGTTACTTAGCAATTGTTATCCAGTTATTTTTTCAAATTAAATGTCTACAGAGCTTGCAGAGACGTGATAGAGCGAGAATACAAGCCGACGAATGTGTCCACTGAGTCAGAACTAACAAGGCTAAACGCCCAATGGCATTTCACGGATAAACCGCCGGTAAACAGCAAACCATGTAGTAATTTTACATGGTGAGCTGTTCTGATAAATATCAGAGGTATGCAATCAATGCATCTCTGTTTGCAATCAGCAGGTAATTAAGAACTCAAACATGATGGTGATTAGTTATTGTAGTGGCTGCACATTCTGTGTGGGTAAAGGTCATAAAGGAATCTGGCAGTCAGTTCAAGAAAACAATATTTCTTTTGGTTGTAACCCAAAACCGAGCAACAACTGAGTATAAATGACACGTGACTTAACACTGGATGTTCGTGAGCCAGACGGAAACCGAGGGCGCATATTAAAATGTGCTAAAAATTTCTCTGCAGTGCCTGAATGTGCAAATAAGCTGCTAAAACTAATAACTAACACATTGCCTAACTGCACACGGTGGTAATTTGTCAATATTGTGTTTACAGCTTGTTCTGCCGCCTCTAAGTGGCAAAAACATTACTGCATCCCGCATTGCGCAGCGAACATACATTATGGAAAATGAACAAGCATGCCAAGAATTCGACAAATGCATCTTAAAACACTGGATATAATGCCGTTCGTGTTTCACAGCAAGCGGTGCGGGCTGTGAGGAGTTATGTGAGTTTTCAGAGGTATAACCTCAGGCAGGAAAACGCAAGCCGTGCTGCTTTGATGCAATATAGACAAATACACGCGTGTGGCCAGGCAGCCATGTGCACACGACGGCATACAGATATCTCATGACCCTTGTTTTCAGCTTCCAAACTCTAGCCTTGATTACCTCTATTTCCATCTTCTTCTAAGAATACCAAAGAGATGGAAACCTTGAGAGAAGATATTTAACATGAGGTTGTTTTAAAAAGAAATCTTTTCAGATAGATGTTGCAGGTGGGTTACAAAAATTACCACCAGGCAAACTAGAGCGGAATTTATGTGCCGAGCAACCTATGTCATCAATAATTCCCTTTAAACAGAAACTTTGATTAATAAAAGGTGCAAACTTCAAACTCTAACTACCTTTTCTGGTGTTGTTTGCCCAACTGTGTTTTCTTTAAAGACATGTGCGAGCGTGCGTCTGTCTGTACGCCGCTGAGTGTCTGATGGGCCTCTGTATGTGTTTCCTTTTTGGTCATTTTGAGAGGCTGCAGGAAGGGAAGATTTTTCTCATCATCACTTCAGCGGCTTCTGGTGTCAACAAAAAGAGAAAGATCTTCACACGGGCCGAGTCCTCGTATCCAACAAGCGCGCTCATTCGACACGAAGCTGACAGGAAGTTTCATAAATAAAGAAAAACAAAAAAGAAGGAAAAAGTGACCTAAATCAAACCGGTTGCACCTTACGGAAAAACAAAAACAATCCGTGACAAACATCCTAACCAGCCGCACATGAAAGCGAGTGTGAGACCTGAGAGAGGAGCCGGAATGCAAAGAATCTGTGGGAATGAGGAGCGAGCTCTGAGGTGGACAGCCTTGTAACAGAGTGAACTTGGGCAAAAAAAAAAAACAATTTCAGCTCCACATACATTATGCTCAGCACCAATAAAAAAACCCAGAGCTTATGAAGCGAAGTTGGTCAAAGTCATGTTGGTTTTGAGACTCACTGAAGGGAATCAATCCTTGCCTCGTCGAGATAAAGCGCTCCCTTTTTCCCTCCTCCGAGCGAAGCAGCTCAAATTAACTGACTTTCTGCAACAACCGACTGAGTGGGCATTAGGACGCCGTTTAAATGAAGCATCTGTTTCCTGTAATGGGCAGAATGAATTGCGTTCCTGCCTCACATCAGTGTTGCAGACTTCGTGCCCCGCTCTGTGAATCACAGACTCTTCACCAGGTCAAACAGCCCAGGATGAATCATGCATACTCACGAAAAGCTCCTCATCTCTGAAATGTTTTCTCGCTGCATGAACCAACATGCAAACAGCATATCAAATAAAAGGCACTCTCCTTGGTGTGTCTGGATGGCTTACACATGCATCGCAGGGTGTCAGTGTAACACCTCTGGGCTCCAACGCCACACCAGCAAGAGCTCTTTGGGACATAATGACTCCATGTGTGCGTTTCTGTAGGAAACATTTTTAATGTGGTAACAGACATTGTTTAGTGCGCCACAAGTTTCTCTCAATGGTACTTTAAGCTACTTAAAAATAGAATGAATACTTGGATTGTTTTTGTCAAGCAGCACACTGTATTACAGTACAGTGTGCTGCGTGCTTTTTCTTGCAGAGTTATTTGGCTTGACAGCATGCTGGTTAGTGTATTTACGTCTTTCAGCGAAAGGTTTTCTGAAGTTTCACCTAAGAAGAAATTACCAAAACCCTGAAAAAGTCAAATTAACCCCTAACACAAAAGAAAAGAAGGAAACGCAAAGATGAAAGTTTAAAAAAAATCAATATGATTTGTGTGCAGAACTCAGTTTTCTGACCCCTTTTCAGAGTCTCGGGCAACGCCGCCTCAGAGAATATAGCTGAACATGCTGAATTCAGCTTGCGCAGGTGGATAAAGGTGTAGCAGCAGTGATAAAGATAGCACAGTAACAGCAGGCCTTGAATAGGCAGGCGATTGTTGATTTTGGATTTTTTTTAAAATGCATTGTGGTGGTGTTGAACATCTCACGGGGGGGGTGGCTTCATGTTATCCTCAGAAATAAAACCCACTATGCCAAACAGAAAAAAAAGAAGAAACCCAACAATGTGGTACGACTACAGAGCAGTGAAATGACAATACTCTGCTGTTCAGAACAACCTGTGCAAAAATGTGTGCATGCACAAACACAAATGCCCACAGACAGAGAAAGGGGGCCCGTAATCTCTCTTCTCTGCAGCTCATATAGTCAATCGTGCAAGATACAATTATACCCTGTGACCTGGGATCACCTACAGGAAATGAAAAGCATAACAAAAGAAATTCGAAAAAAGAAGAAGGAAATAAAAAAGAGAAGATTGCCGAAGGGGTGTACTTTCAAACACAACTGTGAGCGTGACGGAAAAGGGAAAATCAGCCTGACAATACAAACAGGAGACGGATTCATCTTAACAGTTAACAGGTGGAGGCAGAACGTCCTGACTATTAAATCAAACGCACTGGTCGCATAAGAGGAAGAAAAGCCATAAGGCACTGTGCGTGTTTAGCGGACCTTCAGAACAAAAGCGGAATGTGACGGTTTTGTGATCGTGATCCATGGACTCAAGGACGTAGAACAAAGCAAGAACAAATACACGTGTGTGAGCATTTTAGAAAGATACAAATATATCTGCGCACTGACCTACTGGGTTTCACTACTTGGGAACTTGTCTCCGGTTTCCATGGTAACGCTCATGACCTTCACCCTTCTCCATGTATCTTTTGCAATATGGCTTGCACACTCAAGACCACCATCTGTGATTACTTTACCTATCAAAGGACCGTCTTTGTGGGCACCGAAATAACGATTACGTCTGTCCGCACACCCACTAGTACTGGTTCAGTCAGAAACAGCCTCATCGTGGTTGTTATAATCGAGACTGCGTGTTCAGAGCAGAATCTTTGTTTCAAGCTGGATTTCTGTGGACGTGCTTTGGACTTGAGGCTCCAAAGGTACAGTGGGTCGGTCACAGATTACTGTGGAAATTAGATGCTTAATCCTAGTCCATGTTTCAAAAGGAGCCACATAAAAGCAGGCATTTAAAATTTAGCTGCTACAAGGCAGTATACCAAATGATGAAATTTATGTTAACAATGTAAAGACTGAACTACAAAATAATTGCCAGCTGTCATATTTGCTACATCTGACATTTAATTAGTATGCAATTTCCTTTTGTTTGCATTACTTTTTAATGATAATGTATTAGTCTCAATAACTGACAAAAACTCATGTATCAAAAAGGATTCACTTCGCCATGATAGGGTTAAAATGTGCAGTGTCGCTGAGTAACACTTTACTGAGTAACACCTTATAAGTCACCTTCCTTTGCAGAAGTGGTAGCTGGACAGATAAAGCAATGTCAGCAGGAGATTATTATCACCGATCGTCACTGAGTAGTTATTAGCGAGAAAAAAATTTCACTGCCCTGATGGTTTAGAAAAGCCTTACGAGCATTAGCGATGGGTCTGTTTTTGTGTCTTCACGTGCAACTTTTTCTTTAAAGGTCAGCTAAACCTTTGGACATGTTAGCGCTTCAAACTCAGGGCCATGTTGGTAAAGATGAGCAGGTTGGGTTGCGTGTTATTGCAGCAGATGGAACAGAAGAAGCAAAAAATAATTACAAATCCTCCTGTTTTTAATTTGTAAACGTAAAAAAAAATGAATCAAGTGCACAACTGCAATATGTAGGTGTGCAACTGGTGTCCACCTGATCTGAGTGGCATCAGAGATTCCACATTACTCGAGCTCAGTTTCCTGTGAAACCGACACAAAGACTGCATTCAGTTTGCACATCGAGCTAACGCTATCCTCGCTCTGTGCTGAAACAATCAGCAGATGTTCATTTCAAATGCTCCTTTGTAATCTTCTCCCAAACAGAATATTTAGGTTCCCCTTGGGTGAAATCATCAAACCTAACAATAAAACGCAATTTTATGGCTTTCAAACTGTGCCAGCTATTTATTTACATATCTCCGCGCTAGCTCTTAATAGTCATGTCAAGCACTTTGTAAGAAGGGAACAGCATTAATAATGCTCAGGACCAAAGCTTATCTGTTGCTTGCAATGAGACAATGTGCCCCCCTAAAAGGCAAACAAGCGATCTTCTTTGTGGCGAAATTACTGATTATATCCTCACAACCCTTTAAGTAAGTGTGTGCCCTGCAACGTCCACTGACTTTCAGAATCTAATGTTCAAACATAGAAGTGTTATTGGTGTGGGGGAAAGCTGCTATATATTTATTCTTACGGGCCTCTCACTGGAATTTCTTGTCATTTTTTCATTTAAAAGCCTCTTAGGAAAAAAAAATCTGTTATTTCCACTTCAATTTTCCACAAAAAAACAAAGATGTTTAGAGCACTACTTTATTCTCACTTGCTAACAAATCGTCCCTGAAAAAAAAGCCCTGGCAACTTTCAGAGCTCTCCTAAAAATTGCTCTTGTGGATGGATTTCCTTTGCCAGCTAAGTTTCAATCCCGTGTTGGAGAAGATGCATAGACACTCAAGTCTGAGTTTAGGTTTGAGGGATACGGTCCAGCAGCGAGCGGGACGGAAACATGCCCTTACCTGAGGCTCAAGGTCAGTCGTTCATCTTTTGCCCTCAGAAGATCTCCAACTGAAAATGTGGCACTACCCAGGAAGCTGCTCTGTAAATACAGGACAAAGAAGAAAGAAGCCCGTAAATGAAGTATCAGGTAAAGAGTTAAACAATTTTAAAAAACAACCGAACTCCTCTTTTGGTCGCACCATAGAGGTGATAGCAACAAGCACAAGCTATTTGCCAAGTACAATTCTGAAACTTCTGAAAACAAGTTCCTTTTTTGTCTCCCTTTAATCCGCTTTCTTTCCTTTCTCTGCTCCGACAACATGTGTTTGCTGCAGGCACAGTATGAACACGGGGTGTCAGCACACGAGAACTGGGTCATGGAGAGAGAGGTAGGGGACGAGCCCATCGGTAACGAAGAGAGACGATCCACATTTCTAGGCTACGCGCACGTTCCCTCCTTCCTTAACAGGAATGGCCAGATACGTGCACGTCTACTCACACCTACAGTCCTGCACCTGCATGTGACACCTTCAACATGAAAACTTGTATAGGAAGGGGGGAGGGCTGCGACTGTGCCAAGGACACAGGCTGCTGCTCCTGCTGCTGCAGAAACCTCTAACATGTAGGTAATTAACAACAGGTACAAAGGTGATTCCCAGCATTTCATCATAATGAGGGAGACACTTTAATTAAAGTATCCGCACACAATCAAGATGCTTTCAGCCCTTTTTTTCTCCCAGAATTTTGCTGTTTATAAATCCTACATTTATATGCTACTGATGGCTCTTCCAAAACTAAAAATAGCAGCATGTAACGCGACGGGTTGTGTCTCGCTCCTGTCTGTTCTTACATATTGTTGTCAAAGGCTTTGCCCTGCCTGTGAAGATGAAGAAAGTGAAGTCAGTTTTTTTTAAATGAATGCAAAAAAAAGTTTAAAGTATACAACATCGTCTGCAGAATTAACTGGAAGCAAACCTGAAATATAATAATAACTGCTATACCAGAAACTATCTCTAGTCGATAGACGGCGGAGAGTAAAAGTGTCAAAAACGGCAGTTCCTCCAATGGCCACTTGAAGCTTCCTGTCACTTCTTAAAGTGCTTAAATTTAAAATGAACATCCTCACAGCATGATAACTTCCCCTTTCATACCAACTTTCATGTGGGGGTGAATTTTATTTTTAAAAGTTACCAATTTGTTTACCAAATCATAACAACAGCTTCCTCAAGGCACATTATATTGTAAAGTAAAGACCCAAAAATAATATACAAAAAGAACCCTCTCATATGACCCCCTATGAGCAAGTGGTTTGGCAACAGTGGAAAAGAAAATCTCCCTTTTAACAGGAAGAAATCTGGCAGAACCAGGCTCAGGGAGGAGTGGCCATCAGATTGGTGGGGGAAGAGTACAGTCTAATAAATAGCAATAAATTAGTTTATCCCTGAGTTTGGTGAGTGAAATTTCACTATTTTAGCTGTATAGTACGTTACTTAGCAACAATTAGACTGTATTTCTGTGCAATGTGTCCATACTGTCTATGAATACTACTTGCTAACAAAGCCTACTATTGACAAACACTACTATCTATTAGCGCCATAAGCCATTGAGTGACATCATGGTGGATACATCCATCTTTTATATAGTTTATGATCTATCCGTCCATCAGTCCTGTTTTCAGATGCCCTCGGGTGAGAGGCTGTATATATCTTTGTTAGATCTACAGTCTACAGGGCTATCACAGTCACACTCCATTTTACACCTATAACCAATTTAGAATCACCAATTAGGCCAAACATGCACGTCTTTGGACTGTGGAAGGAAGCTGGAGTGCCAACAGACAACTCATCCAGGCATAAGGAGAACATCCAAACTCCACTTAGAAAGGCCCCAGCTGGATGCTACTGTTTGTGATTGAAAGCAGAGGTGGAGAGTAAAACACCACACAGTTTTACACTCCACCTACAAAGAAAAGGTCACAAACAATGCTCTGTCAGCCTGTGGAAATGGGACATTTAAGTCATGACTGGAGTCGCAGCTGATATATGAGAAGCAAAGCTTAATGTTTGAGTTAACACAATTTATAGCACTTCTTTGGTCTTTTAGCTACACTTTCACTTCTAATCATTTTTCCTAACATTGCACTGCTTTTTCTCTCCCTCCCTTTTGGGTCTCTGCAGTTTCCTATATCAGATTAAAAAAAAAAAAAAAAAAGGGCATCCTGTGTAGTGACCTTTTCTCTCAATCATTTCCTCCCCGGCATTTTCCTGCTACCCCATACAAATCCCCATATTCTTAAGGCAACACACTGCCCCAGACACATTCTTCTGCCCTATCCAGTCGCAAGATGGAAAACAAATGAATGCAAACACAGCAGAGAAAGGGGAACATACCAAAACACAAGGTCAGTGCAATGCTTAAAAACAACCCCAATCTACTGGACACACAAACGCGAGCATCGCATTCAGTTACAAGTTTATGCAGCATAGTGGTGTGTTCTTATGAATTAAACAGAGCTAGGATCCCCAGCAGGCGCAGCTTAACATGCACAATGTCATATTCTTCAGCACTGACGGATTTTAGCCAATCCCAGTTTGCCCTGATAACCCAGAGCACAAGGCACAGAAGGCCATTACACACCGTGGAGGAATATTATATTCCCCCATAGCCATTACTCGCAAGTCGGTACAAAATGTCTGGCAAATCCATTCCTTAGAATCTTTTTATGGCCTCTCACGATGAAGGCTTTAAAAGTAATGAAGCTCTGGAGACTGGTGTTCTTACTCAAAATCAAAGTAGCTATACCACCGAAAATGAGAGAAAGATGAGGGCAAGAGGAGGAGTAGAGTGAGAAAAGAAGACAAATGATGCTCTTCCAGGATCATGGAGGATTGATTATGACGGTCTACCTCTGTTCCCATCCTGCATGCTCTGGCTCTGTCTTCTTTCTATCAGTCTTTTCACCTGCTCTTACTCATTCCCTTGGCTAGCTCTAATAGTGGCGCCAGTTGGGGAGGTAAAAGAAAAACTTTTGACGTATGGTCTCTGTCGCCAGTCTTTGAAAAAAAAAAAAGAAAGGAAAGAGTCAGGTTTAAGTAACAAAATAGAGCTCTCAAAAGCACACAAGATCAATCATGTACGAAAAATGAAAGGAGCCCGCAGAGGTGACGGACTGCGGGTCTGCACAGCATCCCGAGCACTTGTCTGCGGACCCTTGAAGGCCACAGTGTCTGCTCATCACTTGACAGAGGTAAACGGCCCAACTCAAGCTGTAGATCTATTGATTTTTCTCCATGCCCTGGGTGACAGGGTGACAGAGTGACACACACACACACACATACACAGGCACCCAGTAAGACTCTCTCAATCATTCCTTCTCTCCCTGTCTGTCTCTCCCTCACGCACACACTCACCAGCTGCAGAGAATACCTGGAGGAGAGGGCATTCATTCACATGCCACACCAACAAGTGACATTTTAGATAAATGGCAGCAGTGACAGTTTGGCACAATACTACGCATCAGGAGTATTATTAACATTTGTGATTATGAACAGATCTGCACCACGGAGGTCAGTAATGTTTACATGGACGCGCTGCTCCCTCACTACAAAGTGGGCTCTGCAAATCGGCCTAATTAAGTCATTAGAGGTGTCACGACACGCACTTTATCGTGGCATGCAAATATGTGCACTCTGACGCGAATTACAGCTACAGCAAGTTAAAATTGACAAGGAGTGTGAGGGTACACAGCAAATACATGCAGCACATAAACACACGCACGCACACGATGAAGTCCACTTACAGTTGTGTTTGACAGAATCCTAGCAGCAGCACACCAAGTAAGACAGTGAAAGGAGAGCTATAGAAGTGAGGAGAGTCTGACAGAAAAACAGAGGCTGAAATAAAGAAGAGCGAAAACGGGGGAGGAGAAAAAAAAGTGATGTTATGTCTTCCTTCTTCCTCTTAATGAGCTCCAGGATGGTCCTCTTACATATCTCCCTCCAGTCCCTTCGTTAGAGTAACTCCATGGATGCGTTGTATTCACTCTTTAAAGAGCAGCAGGCACACTGGCTGACACAAACATGTAAACCGTGACACACACACGCACACACATATTGACATGCACACTGCAGCCGCCGCTGTGTCTCAGAACTGGCTAGAGTGAGCTACTGCCGCTACTGCTGTTGCTGCTGTGCCCTGCTTGGTAAGCGAGACCAGCGAGAGAGAGAGAGAGAGAGAAAGAGAGGTGGAGGAGGGAGTGACAGGAGGGGAGGGAGGCAGAGAGTCGACACATACAAACAGAGAGGGGGAAGAAGGAGGAGGAGGGTGGAACAGAGAAGAGGAAGAGGCAGAAAGGAAGGAAGACTGACAATTAATGGGTAGAAAACCAAGATAGCAGCACAGAAAAGGGGAGAGAGATATAGAGTAATATAGGGGGAAATATCTAGTGAGAGAGAGGGAGGAAGAGGGAGTGCACAGACACAGACTTGTGTGTCACACTTCGGTTGCAGCCTGTGACTCAGATGGCCAACAGGAAAAGAGACACTTGTTATGGCTGCTTGAATTAACACGAATTCCGACCACACGGTGGAAGGTACGCGTGTAGGTGTGTGTTTACATGCATATAAACACTTCAAAACGAACCCTGCCGTGCTCGAGGATCACACGAGAGGATCGTCGAGACTCTCTCTAAATTTTTTACTCAAATATTTACCGACACGTGCAGCTGCCGCTGAGAGAGAAAGGGGGGGAATGCATTGATAGAAACATCAATGCATTTAGAAGCTCAGAGACAATGGTGAACAACAACACGCGACACCGAGCTCAGGCTCTAACCAGCATCTGAGCTTGAACCGGAGATTAAGCGGGGTTTGAATTTCCCACGCTGACACAGGGATGAGTAATTCTGGAACAAAAGGTGATCCTCCACACTGGCCCTTATCACCCACGGCAGGTAGACAAGCCAACACAATAAGACACGCACGCATACTGAAACACTTCATGCACACACTCACCCACCCACCAAAACACCTGTTATTTTTTAGTACACATCGCTTGGTGTAAATGCAGCGAACACCCGAGGCCATGGCGATTAGGAATTAACCTTTTAACTGGCCGGGTGTGAAATAAGGAAATGCTGGGCAGAAACACTGGATTTTAAAAAGTCTCTCTGCCTTTAAAGCCATGAGGATTGATGACCCGTGATGGCAAGTGGAAACCAGAGACTGATGCATGGACTCATACCTGCCAAAAGATTATCCGAGATCCTTCCCAGACTGCTAACAAACTGCTTACTCTGACTCTGCAAAAGAATTTATGCACACAAGAGCTGCTGCCAAATCCATTTGCGCATTTCTAGCTGGTTGCTATTTTTTTTTGTCAGTGATTACTGATGTCTTTTGTGGCCTTTCTTCAGTGTATTCCCATTTTAAATTTCAGCACAGAATAGGAATTAGTTTGAATCTCAGAGAACCAGAGGCGGTTTTGGGGGGTAACTGCATGCATGGAGAATCCTATATCCAAAGCTTGTTCAAAATATGTCTCAAGCAAACGGCAACGGAGCGTGTTTAATGCCGTACTTTGAAGCTTGAAATGTTTGACATATTGCGGATCATAACTGTGAGTTCCTGGAAAGCACGCTGAGAGTAGCGGGGATTTGACTCGCAAGCTACCTACAGTACTGCAGTTAAAATATTTGAAGCTCTTGGCAGTGAAATGAAAAATGAAAAGCCTAAAAAAAGTGCTCCTTTATTTACGCTAATTTTAATCACTTTTACCCCCCAACCAGCACATTAAACACACGTTCAGTGACCTTGCATAATTCTGGAGGCAGTCAATGTGTTAGCCTGGGCAAAGACGATAGAGCAAATGCCACTGGCAGCTGAAGTCTTCGAACAGACGGCAACGAGGGATCTCAAGCAACCAGTCACCCCAAAGCCGGATGAGCACAGACAAAAGCACTGGGTTGTGTTTTCCCCGGGTGTGAGCCCGTGTTCTCATTCTTAGCTGTCTACAGTCGACACCGTCCTTGCATTCTTCCCCGACCTATTCTTTCATAGTGTCTACCTTGACCTCATTCCTCTTCTTTTGATCTGTTTTGATCTGCCCCCTCACACACACTTTTTTTTACCCCTCCCATCTCTTTCTTTATTGCAATACTTCTGCACAGAAAGACAACTATCCTGCACCTACGCCGCCCATGTACTGGTTTGAATTAAAGCTTGTGGCACTGATTAAGGTGACATATTTAGAAGTTCATTTTTATTTTGAGAAGAATCCCTCCATCCCCTAAAATAGCTTATGAATGACTCTACAATTTTACCTTCTTTATTACCCACAGATTTATTGATATGAAAATTAATCACCGCCTCTAGCAGCCTGCCTACCATTCACCTTGAGCCCACTCTGCACAAACACTATAAAAAACAAAAAAACTGGATACTTACAGTACAATGACCAAGGAGGAGACAGGATTGCAGATGGTTGCCTAGAAGTCAATAAATCTCCTTTTATATGAGGCCTGTGCTATCTCGCAGCTAATCATGTGTTGATAACGTCAGAGGAAACCTATCTCCAGTTTAGAGCTCTGACAAGTTTTCTGCCTCATGGTGCAAAATCAGCTCTGAGGTAACCTGTGTGTCTGGCACAGGGTGCTGCGATTCCTTTAGGTTCTGAAGGTTGAGGGTTGGGTCCTTCACAGCTTGTCCTGGCACATCCAGTGAACGCTTAATTAGATGGAAATCTGGATGGTATGTGGCATTAGGGTGTGCCATTCCCACGGAGAAGGTGTTTGGTTTTCAGCAATTGTGGATATTAAGTGTGAAAGTAATGCACACATTGATGGCAGGCACCCAGTGTTTCCCACAGGAACACTGCATTCTAATGAGATGGTCAATAGTATTTACTTTACATGTGAGTGGTTTAAAGTAATGACTGCTCTGTTTAGCATACAGAGTGGAAACATCCACTCTGTATGTTTCTGGAGAAACTCGTTCATGCTTTCATCACTTCAAGACTGGATTGAATTCTCTCTACTTGGGTCTACAATCTTCTCTTCTTCAGCGATTGCAGCTGGTCCAAAATGCTGCAGCACGTCTCTTGACCGGCACTAGAAAGTATGATTCTATCACCCCTGTTTTGGCCAACTTACATTGGCTTCCTATTAAATATCGAATTGATTTTAAAATTTTATTGTTTACTTATAAAATCCTAAACAATATGGCACCTGACTACCTAGCTGATCTCCTCTGTCTGTATAGCCCTCAGAGAGCACTAAGATCATCGGGCCAACTGCTCTTAGTGCAACCTAGGTCTCGGCTGAAGACCAGAGGAGACCGTGCCTTTGCCGTTGCCGCACCCAGGTTATGGAATACTCTTCCTCCTCATATTCGCGCATCAGATTCCATTCAGTCTTTTAAATCACGTCTAAAAACGTATTTGTTTAACCTGGCATTCAAGGCTAATTATGGTAATTTACATCTGGCTTTGCATTTAGATTATGTAATTCTTTTATATTTTATTTATTTTATTTATATCTGTAATTTATATTTCATATTGTGATTTTTTTATCTGTATCATGATTTTACTGGAAAGCACTTTGGTGTACTTCGGTCTTTAAAATGTGCTATATAAATAAATTTTGATTGATTGATTGATGTGGATGTTTTAAAATTTGATTTTCGTCAGCGGGGGTCTTATATGCAGCGATGGTAGAAAGTACGTACACAGTGTTAATTCAGTGGTCTTTTTTCATTGGGACATAGCACAAATTCATCTAGTCCCAAAAAATCTTTTAAATAACAACTAGACCCATATGGAAAAGAAATAGTAAAAACATATATGATTTACTCATGAAAGTGGCCACTTTCTCATTACTTTCATATATTTTTTTAGTAAGTATACAAAACATACAAGTTTCATTATATAATTTTTCAAGGGATCTTATATGTGTTTTCACTCTTGTATGCTTTTCATACAAGTTTCATACAAGACAGATAAAAACTTTATAAGATTTATATATATCTTTTCCATATGGGGAATGACAACACATTCATTATTTATTAAACAAAAACTGAGAGAAAATGCAGAAGCAGCATGTTAAAATAAACTAAGGACATCCCATGATTAACCAGCTAGTAGAACCACTTTTACCTTCATCAGGATTTCACAATGTTGTGGATGATTTCTGGGCCGGTCTTTTTTTTAAAAGTTCAGTTAATTGTGGTTTGTGGGGATTTTATTTATGCACAGCTCATACAATGTCCCGCCACATCATTTCCTGTCAAATGTAAGGTTCTGATCTTTGACTGGGTAATTGCAAAACCTCAATTCTTTTCTTTTTCACTCATTCTGTTGTTATGTTAGGTTTGCTGCTGCACTTGGATCATTGTCCTGTTGCATGACCCAGTTTCAGCCAGGTGTTAGCTGTCGGACAGATGGCTCCACATTTGATTCTTGAATACTTTGCTATACAGAAGAGTTCATGGTCGACTGAATGACTCCAAGGGCAAAGTCCTTTCCACCAACTATTTCCACGTTGGGAGGCATTTAGTGAGATGTCAGATAGACTGACATCCCCCTTGAAGGTTTTCCACTTGACAATGATCTTTGCCATTATAGAGCGATGGACATCAGATTGTTTGGAAATGGCCTGACTGTAAAACCTCTCCCAGGTTGATGGGAAGCAACAATTATTTCTCTAGGATCATTGCTAATGTCTTTCCTTTTTGGTACATCTGAATGCTCCAAACTAGCAAACTGCCCAAATTTGTGCTTTTAGAAGAAATGATCAATTAATCAATTGGATCTTTTTGTTTTTTTGTTATATAAACAAAATCACAGTGTAATATGTCATGCTTTGCAGTTCACTTGAAGTTGTATTTACCTTTAGTTTCAAACATCCAAAGGACCTGGTATTTTTTATTATGTCCTGATATGTATACAACCTTAAAACCTTTAAAGAAGAGATACCGTCTTTTTACTGTGTATTAATATGTATGTTTGAATAAAGATTCTTAAGTCTATTTATACGGAGTCTTTTGAGTTACTCAGCTCTATTGATGCTTTTGAAGTGTGAATTTTCACACGAGAAATGCTTTAAAATGGCAACTGTTTAATATCTTGAAGGCATGAAAAACAAGTGTAGGTTCTATTACAATCAGGTCTATCTTATTTAAGCCTTTATTTAATGCATTTTGATGTGATGGCCTCAAACGATGCGGTTGATACAGTTATTATATGATTTTTAATGGTCTGGCCGGTATAGGAATATTACAGCAGGCTCCTTTCTGTGTACTTCTTGTTTTGTTACTTACGCTAGTCCTAAGGCGTTGCGTGCGTGCTCTAAGAAGTGTTCAGCAGACTTATCTGGATTAAATATTGCTGATTTGTTCTTTGATAGAAAACACTTTTATGTGTTCTTCTAGGGTTTTTTTTCTCACGATTACGTGCCTTATTAATATTTTTTTTACTATTTATGACTGCTTTATGAATAACTTCTGAAAATCTGTCAAAGGCATCAAATGCACTTACTGTAACACAAGCCTGCCTTGTTGTGCAAACATGAAAATGAAACAGGAGAGATGTATGCCTTCTGGGTTTGGCTTTGATAAAAGAAAGCAAAACTTTAATCCTTGTTAACTATAGTTGTATAGATTATTGAGTGGAAAATTGTGGAAGTGGGCTCTTAATTGGCATAGCTTTCCATGACTTCACTCCTGTGCTACCATAATTCACTGATAATTCTTATCTATCTCCAGAGTCAGATGATTGTAAATTGCTATTATAGCACAGGCTTAAGGAAAGTCAATTCTTAAACAAAATCATTTAGTGTACTACAAGCACACATTACCACGCGTGGTGATTAAGAACTGAATGAATATCTTCATATCTGAGCATTATTAAAATTGAAGTTTTAGCCATACACTTATGTCAGTACTAAATGCATTTGTTAGTTTAATTAGCCAAATGTTTGAGGGGCACAGATCACTGTGCTGAAATGGGCTGCAATGACAAACAAACTCAATCATTATCTCAGCCTATTATGCAGGCTTTGATAGTGTGGCACAGAATATCAAGTATCCATATTTTAGAAGGCTGGAGCTTCCCCAATGAATGATTTTACCACTCTCACATGTGCTCTTTGTGCTGGTTCTATATTTGCAGTATACCAGAACAGAACACATGTGAGAGTTGCTTTTCGATCAGATTCCTGTGTTATACCAGTGACATTTCAACAAAAATCACACGTTACATCTCAACACTGTCACTTGAAGAAGTGAGAAGTAAATAAAGCTTTCTGTCAGAACATGTATTTCCAGAATAATACACATGTTTAATATAATGACAGCAATTCTCATAAGCATTTAAAATGAGATACTTCCTGCTTTTCTTAAACCTAAAGAATCCAGCAAGGCATTTTTGCACTTTGACGAGCACTCAAAGGAAGCTCGTCTTTTCAACCTGAGAGGTAAATACTCACAAGTCGGCTGCTGCGAGACAGTGGTTTCCTCCAAGGGAAGCTCCCTTTAGCATTCTGTCTCCTGCGGTTTCTGTAATACACAGCGATCTATAGAGCCTTGTATGATAAATACTACACAGCAGCGGACAGCTTAATATCTCTCTTCCTCACAAAACAGTTTAAGCTTCCCGAGAGTCTGCGATTCTCCGTAACAAAAGCAACACACACTCAACATTCATACCTGCTCACACATTCTTCAACTTGTCAATGCTTGCCTCCAAACATGAATCCCTTCGTGATGCTCTAGCTCTAGCGTTTCACTTCTCTCTGCCTCTCTTTCTGCTCCTTCTTACTTCACTGGGTTCCTTTTAGTGTCCAGCCAAACTATCTGCTAACACGTTTCCCAGAAGCAGTGTTTTGGTGCTAAGCCTGCATGTGTTTCTGTACTAAACTGCAAATGCTGATTCCCATGTACAGCTGTTTCACTGGTAAAAGCTCCAGGTTGAAGAAAGAAAAAGAAAGAAACTGCATCATGCCCTTGGTACGCTGGAAGCATACCACCGGTGCTTTCCCCCCCACGCTCTCGGCTTTGCTTCATAAACTTTAATAGCTAACCCCACTGCAGACTAGGTGATAAAAATCAAGGCTCCCTTCACTCACAGTCTGTAAACATGACTTGGTAGCAGGTCTACAGACTGTACTGCCTCATCCAAATCCCCATCCTTGGACTTACATTGAAATTACAGCACATCACGCCAGTCTCTTTTTGATCGGGTTACTTTTTAATACACTGCTTTTGGCTCTGTGAGCAGAGGCAGATCCATGTGATCAAACGGTTACAGCATGCAAACGTTAAATATCAGCTGCTTATTGCAAAGCTCTTATCTGCTAAAGCTGGTGGGTAAGAACTTCCTCTATTCTGACTCTGCAGTTCAAGCTGAGGCCCACAAATATAGCACAAAAAAATTTGCTTTGCAAGGTTCAGAAGGGACACGCTGTTATCTTTTTATCACACCCAAAACATCTTGCGATGCTACATATCACACTTGTCACTTTGCTGTCATCTTGGTGGAGGCATTAGTATGAAGCTTTCAGTACTCAATATCAAGAAAGCAGACAAACAATGACTGAATGCAGCCTATAATTTTGTGCACAATCCAGCATCCGGTTCCTTGCACTAATTTCGTTAGATCCCCGTGGTTAGAACACAGGGAATATCCTGCTTGCAATTTCTTGCCCTTACGTAACAGCAAGAAGCTGCTAGCTCACCCCGAGGCTACAGGCTGTGCCGGGTTCTCTCTCACATTGGCTTGCTTTTCTTTCTTTTTTTTCTTGCACAATCACTCACATGCTCAGACACACAATAATGGTGCTATAATATGCTAGCTCATGCCTGAAGTGGTTGATAGCTCACTTCTTTAGAGAGCAGAGCTATAGTGGCTGTGAAAGTAAACAGCTCGGATCAAACCAACTCTTAGCTCCCTTTGAAGAGTGGGAGACAATTACAGAGATCAATGGTGCAGCCCAGAGGTGGTTAACAGCCTAGACAGGCAGAAAGACAGAGATTGATGCCTCATAAGATCTAGAGAGTCTACTCCTCAATGACTTCACTATGCAGCCGAATCCGGGGCTCAGCGCATCCTCACTGTACATACATGTTTGAATAGTGAGGCTTACCCCGAGGCTACAGCATGCACTCTGTACCTGGGAGCGTTCATCCCTTAGCGAGTGTGATTCAAGCACAACTCAATGGATTAAACCGAAATGTGTTGCTTGTTGGAGCAGCTGTGTGGGTGGAAGGTTTTGTGTGCAAAACTTTTTAGAATAGACTGGTGGATTTCATATTAGTCTCCACGTTCACGGGATGCACG
The DNA here is from genome assembly GCF_900408965.1 of Simochromis diagramma. Taxonomy (NCBI): domain Eukaryota; kingdom Metazoa; phylum Chordata; class Actinopteri; order Cichliformes; family Cichlidae; genus Simochromis; species Simochromis diagramma. The sequence continues at coordinate 4,606,355 of NW_024386792.1, read as the reverse complement.
CAAAAATGATTATTTTCCCTCGTAAGCATGGAGCTGTGATTCTGAGTAAAATGCAGCTGAAATGTATAAATTAAAAGGTTTATTTATTCAAATTATTAATCATTAAGGAAAATATGTTTGACTGTAAACCAAAGAAGTAAATTTCCTTTGACCAGATACCACTAAATGTAACATTTTACATTGTACAAAGTTACACAGAGAACTCACATGCAATCAAATGACTCAAAGTGTTTAGCAAAGCGTGTGATGTGCAGTATGCACCAATGTGCGGCTGTGCACGCAAGTGTGAAAGTTGCATATCGCACCTAAAAAACTTTGACTGTAATGACTGTATTTCACACTGAATTTAAAGCACCCATTGACATGGTAACAACAGGCTCAAACAAAAAAACCAAAAACTTGCACTAACAAGTGTCAAGTGTCTGTTTGCGTGTCTCAGCGAGGGGGTGAAAGAGGGGATCCGCTCTAGCTGAGTAGGAGTTTCAGAAGAAGCTTTCCCGGCGCTTCTTTTCCGGTGGGATAACGTAAAAATGAGTCGACACGCAAGCCACAGATGACTCGCTCCACCTTGCCTTAGTAAACAACGAGCTGCAGAAAAAGAGTGGGAGAAGTGCCGCTAGCTATTTTTGTTTCTCAGCACACCAAAGTCACATTAGTTGCCTAAATGACATATTTGCCAGCTGATGTGGAACAATACCACAAAAAACAAAAAAAGCCTTTTGAACTAAATATGTGAAGGCAAAATTTGTCCATGGTGGCTCTGAGATGAATAGATTCAGAAAGTGCTTTTATTGTTGTGCACACTCATGAATAGCGCATTAAGTTCTTTAAAAAGAAAAAAGAGAGAGAGAGTGAGAGAGGAAGGGAGCGATAAGATCAAAACAAATATGTTTGTATTTCCTGGGGAGGGGGGGAAAAAGCTTTTTTAATGTCTTCCCACCCTCTTTTGGTGTGCGGCGGGGAAGCAGCGGCGGCTTATTTCTGATTATCATATAATTCCATCGGTGCAAACGGAGCAAAACAGCAAAGCGAGGACAAGAGCCGCCCTGCCCCGCACTCATTTACTCTTCAGTCCTCTTGGGTGAGGGAAGGTGGAGAAAAGCAAAATGCCATCAACAAATTTTAAAGGCAAGCTGCTGTATGAGAAACTGTATACTTTACACACCGCAGTGCTTGAACTGCTGGGGAAACTTATGAACTGCTGGGGAAACTTATGAACTGCTGCCGTAAAACGCTGCAGCATCACAGAATCCATCTCAATTGAGCTTGGTTTTAATTGCACCCACCCAGCATGAGTACACAGTATGTTGACACCCACACACGAGATTACAAAGACTGCTTGGCCAGAGGCTTACTCACGCAGTGTACACAACTCTGGCCTGGCTGGCAAGCTCATCAGTGGCTCAGTTAGCCGTGGAAAATAGCAGCCTTTACACACACACAGACACACACGCACATACTCGCACACACAGGCTACAAGCATCAGCACTTTCCACCAGTGTCTCTCTTAAAGGAAACCATTACGCTGCAGGAACCCACGGGAAGGCAGGCAGGAGGGGATTTTCTCGAGAGAAAAAAAGAAGCTAAATTACAATAAGCTACTTTTCTTGGAGAAGAAGAAGAAGAAGAAAAAAATACAGCCAGCCAAGCATCTAATTCACCTGTGACCCAGTAATTTATTTGGCTGATAATCTGCTATTGCAGGTGACACTAACAATCACCAATAAAATGAGTAGAAAGAGGATACGGTGTGGGGTGGGGGTGGGGGCGGGTTTACAAGGCATGGGCTGATTGTGAGGGAGATATTTGATTAAATTCTCAAATGAATAATGCATTATGAAATTGATCCAGACAAATCCCACCTTGAGGAGATTGGAGTAGGATTATTCGGGGGAAGGTTTGGGAGAGGTTATGACAACGAGGAGGTTTCGTGGAAGGGTGCATTTCAGAATCAAGTGATTATTTTGGGCTTGATAAGGCAATTTGTCACAGCCCATTTATCCAAATTCCACCCGCGTGCAGGAAGGATGTACTATGAGGCGCATATATAGTAGTAATATTGTATATAGCACATGTCCACATTATCTCAACATCTGAAAGAGTTAAGAGAGTTATGGGTAAACAGTTTATTTCCACCTTCCTTATTTATTTTATACAGCTGCTTTCATTCTAAAACAAATTTACGTGAAGCCTATTCCCCGGAAACTAGAAAATGGCAGGTTGTGTGAATATGATCTATATATAAGTTATGTACCTTTTTCAGTTTTTATGCTGAGAGCTAAATCAGAAGTACATAGAGAATGGAGAAGGAAGGTGATTTAAGTGAGTTTGAATGTGGCATGGTTGTTGGTGCCAGATGGACTAGTCTGAGTACTTCACAAACTGCTAATTTAGCGGGATTTTCCCACACTTTCCCATCTCTAGGTTTTGCAGAGAACTGTCTGAAAAAGAGAAAATATCCAGGGAGGGGCAGTTCTCAAAAATGCCTTGCTGACGTCAGAGGAGAATGGCCCGATGGTTTCGAGTCGAGAGGAAGCTCAAATAATCACTCATTGCAAGCAAAGTATGCAGAAGAACATCTTAGACCACACCAGGTGGCACTCCTTACAGCTAAGAACAGCAAAATGAGGTTAAAATTCACCAAAATTGGTCAAGATTCATCCTGCCTTGTATCAACAGTTGTCCATCTCTTTATCACTACAATCTCAAACCATGTCAAACTAGCTTCCTGAACACAACAATGAATTCACTGTATTCAAATGGTCTCCAGTCAGCAGATCTTAATCCAGGAGCTATGCATCATGGATATGCAGCTGACAAATGCAGCAACTGTGTGATGCTGTCATTTCAATAAGGACCAAAATGTTTAAAGGACCTTGTTGAATCTATGCTACAGAAAACTAAAGCAGTTCTGAAAGTCCAATACAGTACTAGTTGGACCTTCCTACCTAATAAAGTACTTAGTGGCAGTATAGGCATATACATTATGTGCAAATTTAAAAACATTTTTAAATGTCAAGTACTGTAAGTAGTTTACCAGGTTCACGAAAAGTACAGTAAAGTTCTAAACTTAAACCAGTGTTTGATGTGACCGCAATTTCTCTGCTAAACAGCATAAATTCTCCTGGGTGTGCTTCTTAAGGTGGACTGCTTGAACGGTTGAACGTTCCAGAGTTATTCTTTAGGTTTAGGCTGTCTCACTTGTGTCTGTCTCTTAAAGTAATTCCATGACTCCATGATCTTTTAGATTAGGCTTTAGAATTAGGCCACCCCATCTGTTGCAGGACTAATTCTTCTTGTCACTGAAGATAGTACTGTATGACTCTGGCAGCTCAGACACCCTAATGGCACTGTTTAAGGGGGTGTCGGGGGGGGGGGGGGGGGGGGGGGTGTCTTATACATCTAAAATGACTAAAACATTTAAATCTGCTGCATTTGAAGGGCATTAAATACCAATAAATTTTGTCTCCAGTAAGTTTTTACCTTGAAAAGAAGGGGCGTCTCTTTGTGGCAACAGCACCAGACATCTGCTCAGCAGTTTTTAAAAGTAATTAGCTTCCCTGCTTAGATTTAGTTGGTTGCTTTTAATGAGCGTGCACTATTCCAACAACAGTTTTCACGAATGACTGCATGCACCCCAACAATAAAACCCAGAGTACACTTAATTTCCAACAATTGTAAATATTCATTGGCATGCTCAGTCACTTTATTGAAGTGTACATCAACACAGTGGGGGGAACGATGTGGGAAAACAAAGTAATTATGTCGTGCCTTTCTAAATATAGTAAGCTAAACAGGAGCTTGAAGTATTGTGAGACAATAAAAATGATATGATCAGTGTGAGAAGGCGCTTCAGAGGCTCAGGCTTTGGAAAGAGCTTCAAACGTTTTTTAACACTTCTCTCCGCTGTGACAGGTTTTGCTATACACAGCATGTCTGTAGAGCTTTGCAGATGTCATGTGAGACATGTGTAGCATTAACCTAACATGGCAGAGCGAGTACTCTGATGTCAATAAAAATGACTTGGTCTTTTAACTTTAAGAGTTTTTTCTTCTTTTTTTTTTTAGGATCAGGGACGATTTATCCCTCACTGTTGGCAATCGTAAAGCTGCTATGCTTTTACATACGGTGGCCCTGAGAGGCCAAACGGACTGCAACTTTAGAAAACACTTGCAAAAAGAAAAATGCTGCAAAAAGAAAAACGCTGCACTGCAACTTCAAGAAAAATGCTGTAAAAAGAAAAAGGCTGCAAAAAGAAAAACACTGCACTGCAACTTCAAGAAAAATGCTGCACTGCAACTTCAAGAAAAACGCTGCAAAAAGAAAGATGCTGCAAAAAGAAAGATGCTGCAAAAAGAAAAACGCTGCAAAAAGAAAAACGCTGCACTGTAACTTCAGAAAACACCTGCAAAAACAAAAACGCTGCAAAAAGAAAACACCTGCAAAAAGAAAACACCTGCAAAAATAAAAACGCAAAAAGCACACAAAACACAACGGAAATAGGAGTTTTGTATAATTTATGGAGCATCCCCATAAGCAAGGCTCGTCTTGTCCCCGTCAAACAGGAGAATTAGTTTCCATGCAACTGGCCAGTAATAAAGACTCAACGGTTAAAATAAGTATTCAACAAATCACCAATTTTCTAAGTAAATATATTTTTAAAGGTGCAATTGACATTAAATGCTCACCATATGTAATTAACAACCCATCCAATCCATACATGTGAAGAAATGAAATCATAGATGTCCATAAATTAAGTTATGTGTAATAATGAAGAATGACACAGGGAAGTATTGCACACAACAGAAAGGGAGGTGCAACAAGGTGTAGAAAGTCATGACAGCACCTGAAATCTATCAGTAATTAGAAAGCAACCCTGCCACTTTCTTTATTTATGGGTCGTGTCCAAATTCATGGGCTGCATCCTCCTGAGGACGCATTTGTAGGCCGATTACGTCACAGCAACGCGACGAAGGCTGTCCAAATTCGTAGACTCCTCCGAATGCAGCTGACAAATGCGTCCTTCTTTTCCCCGAATTTGAAGGATGGGTCGAATGTGTCCTTCGTGGCCCACCATATCCCAGAATTCATAGCGCGGTCCAGCCAAACTCCAGTTTCTGGAAATGGCGGCCACTACTAAGTTTTAAAATTACTCTTATTAATCTCTCTGGGTCACAAAATAAACTTTTAACATATTTTCAGGCGAGAATGTGGGTTTTTAAACTTCAAATATCTGCTCAGTTTATCAAGATATCGCATATTTGCAAAAGTGCTTCGACGTTTATGGAGACATCTGTTATCCACCAGCTCAATAGCTAGCCGAGAGCTCGAGGGTCACTAGAGCTGCCGAGAACGGCACAACTCCCGGCACATCATTTTCAGATCACCGCGGACTTTTGCTACTCAGGTTGAACGTAATATATAAGTCACTTAGATAACCTAAAAATGTTATTGTCTGTCTTTTTTCAGTGTTTTATTTGTTCGTGTGTAAATCGGTTTGGCTGAGATTAAAGTTATTAGATTCGATTAGATAAAATAAAACTTTAATAATCCCCTGGGTGGGTTCCTCCTTCGTTTTCACACAGCTGAATAAACGTCAAACAGAAAACTGATTAAACAGAAGTGTGAGATGGTTGAGAATTTACGCCAGTGTCCTGTTATATTTTAGATAGCAAGGAGCAGATGGCCGAGTTTATTAAACTCCACCGAGACAGCGGTGATGCTAATCAGAAGGCTAGACCCTCCAATTTCTCAGCTGTTTACTTCCGGCCTACCCGACCTTCTGAGGACCTGGCCCAAGTAGACCGCGAAGGCCGGGTCCTGAGGAGGATGAAGCCCATGAATTTGGACACCACCAAAGACCTTTACAACCTTATTGTTGTAAAACATTCTGATGTCATTGGTTGCAGAAGAATTTCTAAACTACTGAAACTTCCTATGAGCACAGTTGGGGCAATAATCTGGATTTGGAAAGAATACAATTTCAAAATAAAGTGACCATAACCTGATACTCCACGGAAGATTTTAGACAGAGGAATGAAAAGACTTGTCACAGGAGTTGACCAAGAGCCAAGGACCACTTCTGTGGGGAGCTACAAAAAGGCCTGGAATCAGTAGGTACAATTGTTTCAAAGAAGACAATAAGTATGTAGTTTATTTAAACAGGAGGCATCTTTTAGCCATCATCACCAACAAAGGCTTACTTAGTAAAAATGTGCAATACTTTTTCCCCCGTGTTATTTCACATAATTTATGGACATTTATAGTTTGATTTCTTTGCATGTGTGGATTGGATGGGTTGTTAGTGACATCTGGTGAGAATTCCGTATCAACAGAACCTTTAGAAATATATTTACTTTAAAATTGGTGATGTGTTCAATACTTATTTTACTCGCTTTAAACAGATCCTCCCATTTACTCGAATTCAGCTTAATTACTTAATCCTAAAGCGTTTCAATTTCTGAGTAATTTCAATGTAAAAGCTTTACTGATTGTCACATAGTATAAGGGAAGTCTGGTTTCTCTCTTCTTCTTTTTTTATTTCCTTTTTGCTTGTAATGGAGTATGAAAAGTAGAGAACTGATGGAAGTAACTGGAACAGTGCTGAAAACTAAATCAAAAGATCAGCAATCAAGTGTATAATAAGTCAGGCTGTCAGTGCACCAAAACTTTAACTTAAAGTCAGTGAAATAAAGGAGAATTTATGAAAGAGGATTTCTGAAGACACAGTGATGCCTGATGGGTGTCGGGCGGATTAAAAACAGCACTTCCCAGGGTTGAGAGGCAACTGAAATTCCACAGAAGTATAAATGCGCCATTTATTAAAAGCACTCTTTCTAGCCTTTCTGGGTAGTATGTGAAATTAAACATACATAAATGAGCATAATTCATGACCAGTTGGAATGGGCAGAATATAAGACTAAAGTGAAACATCTGTATATCACATTGCCTTCCCTGGCAAAAGAAAGGGTGTTACTACACATCAGAGATCTATGCTAAAAGCTGAGACTATCTCATACACGGCCACGAGCCATGTACGATCTTCTGATCTTTTTTTTTTCTAGTTGGTGTGTAGGTAAGGTTAACTTCCCTGTCTACCAAGGCTGATAATCCCAGTGGACAAAGACACTAAGATGCAAACCCCAATCAGAGCTTTGGGGGATGTCAGGGGGGATTTGTAGATATGCTTCTCCTATCATCCCTGGCTATCATAAAAGCACAAAAAACATATCAAAAACTGTTATTTACATCAGACTTACAGCCAATCTAGGATAAGATATACATTTGCTACAAAAGCAATGTAAAAAGGACATCAGCTGAATCCCTAATGTAGAGTCATTTGCCTTTTGTAGCTTTTCCAATTACTGTCTAATCAACATTAATTATACCACCTAATACTGAGTTGGCAGTGGTTTTAGTCTTCTAACTAAAATCAGTTAAATTTGGACCAATGTGACGGTGTCCTCGTGCTTTTTCCTCTTATTTGATAGAAATCTGCCAATTTCAAATATACATTCAATCTGGGCTACTGAAGACTAGACAGAATTTACTTTTATGCACAATTTAATTAACAAGTTTAACCTGAAGCTATCTTTGACTCACTTTGTTTGTATGATTACTGTAAAGCCCCTTCTACACTCAACAGAACATGACACAAGTTACCTAATGTAGAGATATTGCTTCACCAGATCTACTTAGATGGAATTTCAGCTTTTTATTTTTCAGTCATCTGAAGATAGACATGCTCCTATCAATAGAGCTTTCTATCCAGACATTAACGCTGCCTGGGTAGAAAGCCATATGACTCATGCTTAGGTCATGCTAAACACCTGCAATTGTGTCCTTGAGCATATTTTTCTTCTTCAAGTGTGTTTTAGTGCTTTTTACTTGTATAACTGTAGTGACAGCGAATTATGATATGTATGCTTTACTATTATACCTCATAGGTAGGCAGAGATAATGCACCGAAGCTGCTGCAGCTCCTCTACTGGCATGCTAATCACACTACACCTGCAGACAATTCCAAGGAAGGTCTGTTCTTTGAGCCTGGGAGCATAAATCTGCAAGAGATTTAAAGAGCAGCATTTCCTCCTTCTCTTGTTTTCATCACTGTGGTGCTCTTGCAAAACTCTCTTAATGCCAACTGAAACTTAGTGGTGAATGGGATAATAACATTAGAAAACACTGCTATGCAGACGATACCTTGTTATATTAAATGTATTAAATCATATAAAGCAAATTAATCAGGTAAACTACAGACATAACATGTAATTTTCTACTTCAAAATTCAGATAAAAGTCTGATTAAAAGCACCAGCACATGTAAAGTCAGTCTATTAAAATCACATCAAGTACAACAAACCCAAAGTCTAAAATCTTCAAAAATGTTTGTAAATAACTACAGGTAATGATCCTAAACTGGTCTCAGCTGTCAGTTTTTTTTAGGTACTTTCTAAAAAAAACTAGGATATTATATAAATACAGTCAATTTATCATGTTTGTACTTTGCAGGCTTCAGGTTAGAAAATGGAAAATTAAAAGCACAGAATTGCCTTTAGTGATACGGTCAATAAACAACGGTAAAATGAAAAGTAAATACATCCATCTTGTAGAAGTAAGAATTCAAACATCAGTATTACAAGTAGGGCTGCCACGATTAGTCGACTAGTCACGATTACGTCGACTATCAAAATTGGCGACGACTGATTTAATAGTCGACACGTCGTTTGAAGCTTTGTAAGATCCCAAAAGACACAGGAATAAGTAGTAGTATTTAAGAGTGTAATAACGGACTGAAACAGAAGATAGCAGCACTGCATGTACAAGGATGCCCGCTGCCGTTAAACCCCGAAGAAGAAGAAGCTGTGTCCCAGAATTCATAGCGCAGCCCAGCTCAGTTTCCAACAATGGCGGCAGCTAGTTAGTTTTAATATTACTCTTATTATTCTTTCTGGGTCACAAAATAAACGTTGAACATATTTTCAGGCGAGAATGTAGCTGTGTAAACCTCAAATATCTGCTCAGTTTATCAAGACACCACATATTTTCAAAAGCGCTCCGACGTTTTCAGATACGTCTGTTGCCCACCAGCTCGATAGTGAGCCGGGGTTCAAGGCTCACTAGAGCCTGTGAGACTCCGGGCAAATCGTTTTCAAACCCACCGCCATTTTTCGCTATCCAGGTTAAACATGATATATAAGTCACTTAGATAACTTAAAAATTATATTGTTTGGCTTTTTTTTTATTGTCTTATTTGTTCCTGAGTAAATCAGTTTGGCTGAGATTAAAGTTATAGTTTTTACACAGCTGAATAAACGTTAAGCAGACAACTGATTATCAGAAGTGTGAGATGCTGGAGAATATACTCCGGTGTCCCATTATATTTTAGATAGCAAGGAGCAGACGGCTGAGTTTATTAAACGCCACCAAACAATCGTCAAATTTCATTAAAATTTAATAAACTATCATCTTGTCTTGATTTTTAGTTAGCACATACTTGAACCACTTAAAGCTGTAAGCTAATGATAGTTATATAAGAGCAGATGCATGCTGGTGCAATAAGCTGTACGTTTTACGTCCAATGGATGCATGATCTGATTAGTTGACTAATCGCAAAAATAATCGGTGACTAGTCGACTATCAAAATAATCGTTTGTGGCAGCCCTAATTACAAGAAATAATATCATTGCTAGTATAATAATATTACTCTAAAAATACAAAGTCAGTGAGATAATCTTACAGAAAAAAGAATCATGTGAGAAAAGAAAGTTTTCATGGGACTCTATACAGTCCTGTGCTGCTACCATAGGAATTAGTAAGTAGCAGCCAGTTGCTGCTAATCAAACAAACTTGATTGATTGATCATCAATAAGCATGAGCACATCTATAAAAGCAGAGGTTTGAGCAGTTTGCTGCTCTGAAGCATTCAGGTGAATGTTAATATAAAACCACAATCTTCCCAAGAGTGGACGGCCCAGCAAATACACCCCAAGGTCAGACTGTGCAATGCTTAGAGAAATTGCACAAAACTAAAAAGCTAAATGTAAGACTCTACAGGCATATTAAGGCATATTAAATCCCCATGACAGTATGGATTATTTGGAAGAGTTGCCAAAAGAAAGTCTCTTTTTTCTGTAAAGAACATGACAGCAAAGGTTAGATTTGTAAAATTGTATCTGAGATTTCTAGAGCAATGTCCTTTGGACACAAAAGACCATGTTAGATAATTTCTTTGCAATGCCTCTAAGCAAAAACAAAAAAAAAAAGCCAGAGTGCTAGCATTTTAGTAAGCAAGCGCACATTTCTGGCATTTTATATTCTTTACATTGGCTCATAATAGGTTTTAGGATTTCATTTTAAAATTCTCATATGTAAAATTTTATTTTATTTGCATAAAGACCACTAGTCTGGACTATTTAGCACCTCGTGTGTGAAGCACGGTGGTGGAGGGGTGATGACTTAGGCCACAAGACTTGCATAAGCTAATGCCCACAAACCTCAATGAACTGATTCCTTCACGATAAAGACCGATAAAGTCATACAGAAAACATACTGCAGTTATTGCTGATAAAAATAACTCTACAAGCTAATGAAACATGGTGTGAATTTAGTTTTTCAGAGAACTGCACACAGTTCTGTGAAATTTTCTTTTCCACTTTTCTGCAGAAAAAAAGGGAACATACCTAATTTAATTGAATAAGGGAGGCAAAACAGTTGTTTTATTATAGCTGTGACATTTTAATATTCTGCACTAGCACAGCACTAATTAGACATTTGCATGACATTCATTCATTACAGAACTTAGACCTCGTGATAAAATTTGGTAGCAGGCAGTAGCTTCACGTTTTGTGCACAGCAAGACTCCCAGCAAACAAGTCAGGAAGAAAGCAAGAGCTCTGTAGTTTAACTAATTTTAGTATGGCAGACTTGAACAGCAGTACTTTTCTGCACTTGTGACATTGTGTGACATTGCCACAATGATGGTGAGGGAAGCAAAGTGGCCATCAGACAAGAGACAGTCCTTATCTGAGGACTGTTACTCTCGTAGGTTATCACTGCTGAGCTGTCCACCCAATCACTACCAAGACCTTTCTTGGATATCTCTGAGATTGGTTCTTGTAAAAGCATGTGTGTGTGCACACGCGTGTGTGTCCCCTCTAGCTCTCTCACTCTTTCTGCAGTTTCCCTGTCTACTTCCACCCCATCCCCCCCTTCTGGCAGTAAACACTTGCACTTACAGAAAATTCCCACCACATTGACACTCATCCAGCTAAAGCAAGTGGTGGTGCCAAAAATATGTCAAGTCGCCGTCTTTTACACATCATGATTATTGACAGGGCAGGATTAACTGTGGCTGGGATTCTCCATACTTCAGCAGTTCATAATTGGAGTGACAATTCACCATGGAACAGTAGCTGTTCAAACTGCCTCCTGAGATGTGGTTAATATCTGCCAGTCAAACATTCCTCAAATCAGGTATACAGGAGAATAACACAATCTGCAAGGATCACTACACTGAAAAACAATATGGCATGGAGTCAATGAAAACACACATTTGTAATGGCATTTTTTTTTGTCAAATTTGGTATCCTTAGAGTTTACCAAAGACTCAAAAACATTTATTGCAGGCTTAGCAGTATCCCACAAGGGCTTGTCTGAAAACTGTGGAGAGCTGGGAAAACACACAGTGGAAATATGTCTGCTCAGGGCAAATAACAGAGTTTTATGTTTAGCGGATAATTCAACCCAACTTAACAACTTGAAATGAGGAATATCAATCTTGCAAAGTCATATCGACCATGAAATAACTAGTGTACCGTGTGTGGTCATCACTCCAATAGGTAAAGTTCTCAGAAAAAACTTTGAGAACGCTGTGACCTGTACCTTTTATAGCTACATAATTTATATATATTCCTGTACGTCTATAGGCACAAAGAGGATCAAATGTTTGCCTGTTCAAAATATAACAAACTCAACAAAAATGCCAACAAAGTCACAAATTTTTTCATGTGACTGCAATAAAACAATAATAAACACTTTACAACTTTTGATGCCAGCTGCTGCAGTTATGGTTTAAGAAATAAAAATAAGTGGTATCACCTCCAAATGCTGGCAGATACACTATAACTCCTTACTTTGTATAGTTAAGCAGAGTCTGCTCTCTTGGATTAGGGACAAAAACAGATTTTATGTAGTCAACCACAGTGGATTTTTAATTAGATAAGATGTTTTTGAGGTGCAGACTTCCATCTTTACAAAAGAAATTGTATTAGCTGTTTAGGAATTTACACCTCTGAAAATGGGGGACTAATTATTTGGACAAACAAGGATAATTTTAAATATAAGCATTTTTTCATAACTGGATGAAAATCCTTTGCAGTCAATGGATGCACTGTGGAGGCTACCTTCTTCCCTCCATGGTCCAGTTCTGAAGCTGAGCGTTGGTGCTTTGGTGGTGTCAACATGTGCACACTCACTGGTCTGTATGTATGCAACAACGTCATGCCGTGTATGATGACAGAGCTTTATTTTTCTGCAATCAAGTACAGTAACTATCACATCGCCTTGGCCCCTCATGGCCGTGTTGTTCACACTCTTCCTTCCTTGGACCACTTTTGATAGCATCCCACGCAACTGGAACACCCCCAAACTAGTTTGTGGGTTCTCTCTGCACACCTCTGTTCTTGCTCCCTAATATATCCCACTAACAGACGCCATGATGACAACCCTTCATCTGTCAGTGGTCATAGTGTAGTCTCTCTCTCTCTATATATATATATAAAAACCCTATATGAAAAGGTTTAAGGCAGTATGATTTTTATTCTTGAATTGAGATAACTATCTAGTATAATCACAAGAGTACTAGCAGCTTCTAGTATGAAAAAAAGACATGTTTAAGGGTTTGAACTCTGTCATTTTTAAATTGTGCAGAACGTGAACCGAGACTCCTCTAATTTGATTTCAGCAACAACACATTTCACAAAACATTTTGAAGGTGTTTCCCCCCTCAGGGAAATGTTGGGAAATCACTGGGACTTTGGGACTCCTCTCATATAACCTCTATCCACTTTCCTTAGTAAGAATGAGAGAGAGAGAGAGAGAGAGTGTGTGTGAGTGTGTGTGTGTGTGTGTGTGTGTGTGTGTGTGTGTGTGTGTGTGTGTGTGTGTGTGTGTGTGTGTGTGTGTGCGGTAAACGGACCCGCAGTCTGAGATAAAGCTGTGATTGGTTCTTTCTCCATCGGCCTCCAAATCAAACATCTTGCTCTATACTTTAAGTGCATATGGTGTGAGTGTGCATGTGAGTGTTCATCTGGCTCTTTCTGGCGGCCAGAGAAAGAAATGGGAATTATAGCAGCACAGTAAAAAAAAAAAAACCCTCTCCTTGTGTTTTATTGGATTGAATACATTTTATGGCTGCTTTATGGAAATGACCAGGCATGCTCCATTTCCTGTTTTACTCAAATGAAGCCTTTGTTTGTCGCACCATGGTTCACATCACAAAAACCGATCAAAATTCCTCACCATGGTCAGTTACAGGAATGCAAACTGAAAACATGCATTACACATCCATTCCAGACTGCAGAGAGCAAAGGCAGGATAAATGAGGCTGTGATTAGACAGAAGAGCTCTTCCAGACGCAGCTGTCCTATCCTTTTATAGCACAAGAACACTTGGTAATAGGTTTGCACTGACAGCAAACACAGGTTTGTCATTAGCAGTCTGTCTTTGAGCCTCTTCACCGAGGTAAGTGAGCACAAATGCGATGCACCCAATACACACAAATAATCTCATTTACTTCATTCATATTCTTTGAACTTTCTTCATCCTGCTTCTCTCAGATGAGCCTTGCTCAGGTTTTTATTGAACTTTGAAAATGGTACTGAGCTTTAACCCAAGAGCCCAAAACTCTTCATCTGACCACATCTTTCATTTCAATCTCCATCACCAGTGAAACCTGCATATATAGTATCGTGCAAAAGTCATTAATCACCCCTCATGTGTTTATCTTTATTTTTCTATGAAAACAGGTAATACAAAATACAACATTTAAGGCAAAAACAACACCTTTGTTCTTTAACACAGCCTGAACGGGCAACTTTTCTGCTAATTTCTCTAAGCAGTCTCCAGGAACAGCTCAGCTGGCCTCTTGTAGATCATTCAAAGCTCTTCTTTGGGTGTGGGCTGCCTTTTGATCTGTTTTTTACTAAGGTGATCTCACACCGCTTCAATAATGTTGAGGTCTGGGCTCTGGGGAGGTCAATCCATGTACGAGTGTCATTCTATCCATGTGTGCTTTTAACACATTGTAGTGAATTTTTATTTGCAGTACCTTTGGGATCATTGCTTAAAAATGAAGCTGTTGCCAATCAGATGCTATAATTTTTAATTCCATCAATTCTGACAAGAAACCCAACACCTTTGGCTGAAAAGCCTCAAACATGACAGAGCCTCCACTGTGTTTTACAGATGTCTCCAGACACATACTGAGATTGATTTGAACCAAACATTGGTTTCAAATTTGGATTCATCACTTCATAACACCTGTTGTCAGTGTTATACCACGGAGTACGGAATACCATTTTACACCTCAAAATGTGTTATCTTTGGGATGTTTTTTTTATATTTTGATTCAACTCAAAGATCAAAATGAGTTAAACTGGTTCTTTGCTATTTGTCCATTATGTGTAGACAAAACACTGGTTCATCTGTTGAGTGAGTGTACTTTTTTATGCTTAAATGAAAATGGTCAGGGATAAGGACCGTACCTTCAAAATCCCTGGATAACTATTGCTCAAGATCCCTTTAAAAGAATTACAAGAAAGAGTCAGGCTCAGGTTATTTTATTTGCATCCGCAGCATTGACTAATCCATCCTACACGGACCTGTTCAATACAGAGAGAAGCATAATACAAAATACTAGGTAAGTGAATAATCATAGAGAATTCACACAGCATTATGTAGGATAGCAAAACTATCCTTTGTTTATCTGAGTCATGGTGGCTGGAATAAAGCTTTTGCTTTCATACTTTTTTAAAAAACGATGTTGTTCTGCACTTTGGGATCAAAAACCTGAAGCCAGAAAATCTCACTCCTTGGAAGCAAAATATAAAGGAATAAGTGGTGAATCAAGACCTTTGCACACTACTGTAAATATGCTTGAAACTAAGCAGGAAGAAAATAAATACTCTGCTGCTCTGTATTCAGAATGCAATTATCATTTTGTGCCTTGTACCATGACAGCAGTGGTGTTTTTTTCTTATCTCTCATTTAAACAACATAAAAGAAAAGAAACAACACGGTAGTACTATTCATAATATGTTTAATATTTAGCTGAGCAAATAATAAAATCACTTTCAGTGGAGTTGTCCTTGTAAAGCACAACTTTGTTTTCCAATCACAAAGCATATTTCTTCATTCAGTGATGAGAATGTAAGATGAAAGGGAGAATTTATTCCACCTGGGAGCCATTCAAAGCGAAGTTGCACTCAAGACGTCAGTGACAAAGAAAGGCTAGCCTGTCATTCTTTGACAACTAGGCTCAAGGGTGGGATCATTTACGCCTGGGTGATATCAGATCCGCTTTTACTCCATCTCACACCTCCACTCCCTCACTTATCATTTTCTCATCCCTGTGTGCATTCTCAAATATTCATGACCACGAAGCCAGTGTCATCTTACAATATCTAAATGAGAAGCCCAAGGCGCAGGTAAAACCATCCTACTATGAAATTCTTAGGTCTTCTACGAATGTTAAAGCAGTCATCTATAAACCTCGCTCCATCAGTTTCCTTCCCCCATCTTCACCATTTCCACCCTCCTTTATTTCCACTTCAAAACTCTTATGGTGGGTACGGTAATAGGTGACATGCCATATAACACAAAACTGCAGATGTGCTACATTTCTGCTGCATCTATTCTGTTTTTTGGGGGGGTTTGTGTTCCACTGCAGTGAATCAGCTGGTGGCACAACATCTGCTATCAAAGCTGAAAGTGATACGTGAAACTTTTGACAGCCGATTTGTAAAACACACACACACAAACACAGCAAATTGCCCCAGTGCTCGCTCTCGCAAAGGGGGGGAAAAAAAAAAGCAACATTAAATGACCGAGCCTTGACTGAGCGATTCTCGATCTGCCACTTAAGCAACTAGGGGCTGACGCATTGTGCCAGCTCATGTTCAGGGTCACGCCTGTGTCAACGAAAGCCTCTCTAATGAGACCCAGACAAGCGCGCTGTGCCCAGCCGAGCGGAGCCGGAAATGTAAGCGCAAGAGCTTTGGTACAAGGGAAAAAAAGAAAAGGAAGATCTATTGCAGGGGCACTATGCAAGGCATTGTTTTAATGGTCACATTTTTTTTTAAAAGCAGTCTGCGTAAGGTATAAGGGCTCTGCTGTGTGTGTGTGTGTTTATTTAGTGGAATGAGTTGAGTGAAGCATATAAAAATATGCTAAATAGGATCTGTCTATAACGCTGTTTTTAAGCATAAAGCTCTAAAAGCAAAGCTTGAGTGAAATGTCGTGTGCTTTATCAGCGATACTTTTGACAGTCTGACAGGAGCTATTGAGAAATATCACTCACAGAGACAGAGTGAAGGACAGACCAGAAGACAGACGCTAAAAATCCCTAAATACTGAAGCACTTAATAAAATCAAATATTTTGTCCACAGCTTGTGCATCAAAGAACCCTTGACTGACACCTACCATGAACAATATCTTTTTTCTCCAAGGCTTTCTTAAAATAATATATAAAGGCAGTAAATATTTTACCAACATCAGTAATGTATCTTAATATAGTAGTCAAAACAATGTTCATCTTTTAAGATATTTCTTAAAACTTCCAATGGTAACACAAGCATAAAAACTACCCACAGGAAGTTTCTGCAACAGGCAAATGGCCCTGCTGACAGATCCACTAGCTAATGCCATTACACAGAAATCCAAGTAAATGGTTTGACACATTTAGGTTAAAGTTAAACCTTCAGTTTAAACTGTTTAAAACTCTTTGATTATTTTATATCACGGGGCAAGAGACAGTAAGATGCAGCAGAGCATGCTTTAACCTTCATATACGGGTCTTTTAGCCTGAAATTTAATGATGCAGAACACACAAAAATTATAATATGCAAACTTTTTATACTGTTGTCCATGTGCTACAATTTCATCTGCACACTGAAGCTGTCCTAGGTTAACTTTGACCTGTTACAATTGATTTCAGACCCATTGAATCAAGCAAACTTGTGCTTTTATAGGAACTTTAAACTGTTAAACTGCACATCTCATGTCTGTGTGTGTGTTTTCAAGTGGCAGCGGTGACACGGGATCTTGACAACATCACAAGAACTGTCTGTGTTTCCCCCAACAGATGCTCAAGTTCCTGCAGAGTGTTGCTTTTTGAAGAACCGTGGAGTAATCCTGAAGCAGTGAAATGGTAAAACAGCGTAGGAGTGATCATATATAGCGCCAAAAGGGAACAGAGGTCGGAGTGTGCCTTGACGCAGACAAGAAATCTGCACCTGCAATGTACTTAAACAAAATTAAACAAATCATAAGTTAATTTCTAGAGAAGTTATAAAGAGCTATTGTGAGCTAATTTAGGCTAACCTAAATGAGAGTTAACTGAGATTAAAATACAGCATAAGAGGGATTATGGGGGGCATAACTTCATAAAAGTACCTGATCTACCATTTCAGTGAGTGTGGGAAACGTGCAAGTCCCACGCGCAAGGTTTCTAACCAATGCTTTGAATCCACATACTAGTTTGCAATAAGCATTTTTTTTTCATTCTTTTGAGGATTGTTTGGCAGTGAGAACAGTGTTTAACGGTTGTAATGGTCATACATGCTTTTGCATTAAATCCTAGAAGTTGCAAAATGTTCTTGCCAATAAATCATTAAATCATTGTTATGTTTTTAACTGTTATGTTTTTATGCCTTAGGTAAAACAGGATATGATATTATATGGTTGTAGAGGTTTTTGCTCCAAAAATGTGTTACCTAAAAAAAACCCTTTCCCTATTCTCTGAACAGAGGAGTAATTATTCATTTATTAATATCAGATAGGCTTTCTATATATTTTTTGGTTTTTGCAAGGAGGGACGTATTGATTTGGGGCTATTCTGAATGCCAGCATGACAGCTACTCTTGTTCCCCTGTCAATATTCTCGCCTCTGTATCGTAGAACATATAGAAAAAAAAGGGAAAACCCCTAGATCTGCAATAGACTGGTGACCTGTCCAATGTTGACTAGGACACCTGGGATAGGCTCCAGCTCCTCTGCACCCTTCATCGGATAAGAAAATAAATGGATGGACAAAGTGCGGTTAAACCCCGCACCTGTTTTCCTGACTGTTCCAGTTAAGGGTCGTGGGGGAGTTAGAGCTTATTGAAGTGAGAACTATCCATTGAAGTATTTTGTGGTTAACTGTCACTGCTTCTGGCACAAGCCAGCTTTCTGTCCAATCAGCATTCACACATTACTCATAGTGTTGGCGCCACAGGGCTGTACTGTTGGTTTTTTTGGAGGACTGCATGCAAGTGCATTTGCATAGCCTCTGCATAGGTTGAATTCCCATAATCCCTCTCTCTGTGTAACCGGACTCCTACGCAAACCAACAGCAACGCAGGATCTTAAATCCTACGTTACAACCATTGAGGGAAAAATTAATTCAATTTTTGTAGGAGAATGCCAGGACAGCACTTCATGACCTGAGAGGTCGGGTTTTACAATGACCCAAAGCTTACAAATAAATCAATACTAAAACGAGTGAAACAAACAATAACTTGTTTTGGAACAGACCGCGTCAGAGTCCTGACCTTAAGCTGACTGAGATGCTTTGGCATGATCTGAAGAAGACTGTTCGATCACAAAAAAATAACAGAAATGTTAATCAGTTGACATTATTTCATGAGATCAAGAACAATCAAAATTCCTCGTCAACGTCCAGTTTCATATGGGGCAGCTGTGGCTCTGGAGGAAGAGTGGGGTCACCCACTAATTGGACAGTTGGTGGTTCAACCTCCAGCTCCTCTAGTCTGTTAGTCAATATGTCCTTAGGCAAAATACTAAACAGATGCATTCACCAGTGTGTGAGAGTGAGTCTGACAGATTAAAAAAGTTCTGTTCGAGTGTGTGTATGAGTGAGCGAAGGTATTTTTAGTGTTAAGTGCTTTGAGTAGTGAATAAGTTAAGAAGAGGTCATTGTTCCTGACGGTACTAAACTCAAGGGTTTACATGGTTTTTCCAGCCTACATTGCTCGTGATGACACAGAGCTTTAATAACACAAAAGTAGAGCTACTAGAGATTTTGTTTATCTATAATTTTGTCTCGGTTGTTGGTTCCAAGGGTTTGGCAACAGGAAGTGGAAGCCACAGGTGGAAAAACACATTTGTTTTTTCACGCCAAGTCAAGTAGCAGATCGTTAAAATAGCTCATTTCAAGTTAGCTACAGGCTGCGTGCATCCACACAGTAAGTGTAGAAGAAAAGTGGGCCCAGTGTGTCTGCGCACCAGAGCAAACACAGCTCCGGTGCGCAGACACACTGGGACTGCATTTGCGCTACTGCTGGCCTTGTGCCAACACAAAATCAGAGGCCTTAATGTAATACATTTGCAAATACTAACCACTAACCACCGCTATACTGAAGTCCTAACTCATCAAAAAAAAGCTCATGAATGTTTCATAGTAAGTTATGCCAAATTAAGATCTTGGCACGCAGGGTTGAGTGGGGTGGCTGATTGAGATCAAACGTCGGCGCACACTGAAAAGCCTGTTATAAAGTCTGTTTTAAACGTCTAAATCAGAGGGCCCGGCCCATTCAGGATTCTATGTCTGGCTCTCTTTTCCATTCCCACTGATGTGCCGATTGGTTTTCCCGTGGGATCAGTGCCATGCACGGATGCTCACTGAAGGCTTCACAACCTTTTCCTTCAAAACTCGAGGGCAAAAAGTTTTGGTCTGAGACCGATTGGAACGATACAGCCGTGATTCAGTCCTGTAAATCAGCACGCAACTCTTTGCACCTCCGAATAAGCAGGATAAATTTAAACATAATGAGATTCTGAAACTGGATTTCTTTTAATGATCATCCCCCTGTATAGTTTAAAGCTCGGTACAGCAAAACCTCCACTCGAGAGATGTGTTCAAAGCCAGTTGTGAGCAGGCTGTCATCGTTACAGCTCCCCGTTTCTCACCCACTGGATTTTTAGCATGCACATATGCGACGCACACACATGCAGAGCAAAAAGTGTTTACTCACTGATTCCTGGGTCTTGTCCTTTGCATCATACACGCTTAGCTTGACTAGCGTCTCTGGGCTAGCAGGATACTCTGAAGGGAAGGTCACCCCCGTCAGAAACAGTGGGTCTTTGTTCGCCTGGCAAGAGAGAGGGACAACACAGGAATATGGTGAGATATAGTTTGCGCTCGTGTGTGTACACACATGTGCGATATCCACATTTGCACTGCAACACAGATGTACGTGAAAAAGCAGGAAGCTGAAGAGGGGGGGAAAAAGGAAGAGGACTTTTTTTTTTTTTTGCTGGGTAAATGAGCCAGCAGCTGAGCTCAGTCTGCCCTCTTCCTCCTCCTGGCATTTCTCTCCATTCCTCTCACCTCTCCTGGGCACAAAAGCAGAAGATAGAGCTCTCCCTAGTGGGTCTACCTGGAGGTGTGGCATAAATACAGTCTGCCAACTGAGGCTGCAGATCAGGAGCAACAAATGTTGACAGGTAAGCTGGTGCAGTGGCAAGCAGACAATAGGATTAAAGCAAACACAGCAGACAGTGTTGGGCTTTCAAACACCAGAAGGCAGCATGGCATTAGCCAATATTTGCTCACAACCTCCCTCAAATCGCAGGACCCAGTCACCACCTTTAACTTCTGTTGTGCTCGTTTGAGACTTTCCTTTCATTTCCACACCTGCTAACAAGGGTTCTGAGCGCTATTTGCTTTAACATCAAAACCTTTCTAGAAACAAGACGCGACGAAACGAGCCAAGCAGCAGACAAGCAGTGTCATGAAATAAGACGAGCCTACGTGCTGGGATCTGCAAGGTATGATTTATTCAACAACATTTTTGAAAAAGGGAAATTGGTGATATTTTCTGACAGCGTCATGGTGATACGCCTTTGCTTCCGTGATGTATCAAAACAAAGGAAATCATTGTTACATACAAAAAACACTGTCCTTAAGGGACCTTTAGGCATATTTTAAACTGTTATAAAAGTTTTGTGTGCAAGACGATCAATAGGATGAGCTTTCAGTGTTTAATTCTCTACATTTTGTGATTGATTCAGCGATCCTTGCCTTGTCCATCCCTGCTCTTTCTTTGTCTTTCTGGAAATTTCTGGGACTCTGAGCTACATGTTACTGGCAGGGGGTAGCTGGCCCCACCAAAATGCTGCGGGTTTATTGTAATATTATAGCTGCCTTGCTTCGCTCCTCTTTGCTCTCTTCTCCTTCCTTCACGCCTATCAGTCGCAGCAGGGGGTGGGCGCCCTCCCTCGCTGAGCCTGGTTCAGCTGGAGGTATCTTCCTCTTAGTATCTTCCTCTTCACTTTTGCCTGTGACAGCTGATAGGGAATGGTTGAATCGTTGTTTTTCTTTGTCCTTTCCTTACAATATGAAATGCCTACTGCTGTGAATTTGTGCCATGAAAATAAAATGAAATTAAACTGCCGATCTGTCTAGGGTGTGCCCTGCCTCCGTCCTATGACAGCTGGGATAGGCTCCGGTCCTTTGTGACCTTAAAGTGGAATAAAACGGTGTCATGGTTCCTGAGTCTCGGACCCAGCGTTTAGAGCTTTTGTTGGCTTGTGGGGATTTATGTTCAGCTGCTTTCTTGTTTATTGTTTACTGTTTATAACGTAATTTCATATTCCCCCAGGCTTTTCAGTCTCTTTATTTATGTCTTTAGTTGGTGATAAGTCTTTTTGTATTTCTGCATCAAGTTCATACGTTTGAATAATTGTCCCTCGTTAGAAGCTTGCTTTCTCTTCTCCTCCTGTGCTGTGAGTCCTACGTCTGGGTCTGAAACCTGACGGATGGATAAGCTGTGGCATCTGCAGTTACCCTCATTTTTATTGATTTTTCTTTTTTTATATCTCCGAGGTTCATCAGCAACTTAACATAGACCATGAATCAGGTGACATTTGTGTAACCTCGCTTTTTCTCTCCTCCTCTGATTTGCTGCTTTGTCAGTGGGTCAAAAGTACTGAATGTCATTTGCAGTGAGGCAGCAGCAATATTAGCATGATATTCAACCTGTGTGTGTGAAATGTATTAATACACCTCTCCTCCATTCTGCAGGCATGTGACACTGAGGTAAATAATAGTGGAATCGCTGCCTCAGATCTGATTATAGGTGTGTTAAAAGTTACACTCAATAACTACTTTATCTGTACTGATTAGATAAAAAGCCAGAGAATTTAGACTCCGAGTATGAGGCAAGTAGACAAGATAAGACACAGTCATTTATAATTTATAGCAATAATGCCTCCGGTCAGACCTGGCTGATAAAACTTTTAAGGCATCTCTGTAACATTCATGAATTACTTTAAAGTAAATCCCGTGCGTGTCAAATGTTTGCAAAAATAAAAGAACTTTTTTTTATTGCAATCTGCAATAAAGTCTACTAAAAACCTGATTGGCATTCAGAGACCGCAGCCCTCTACTAAAGCCAGTGCTCTATATTACATTTTTTGTTTTAAGAAGTGATTCAAATCTTCACACAAAATTTATAGTTGACTTTTGCCCCCCCTCGTATTCCTGCTGACAAACAGAGCAACACATTTTATTCCCTCCAACTCCAGGAAAAAAGCGTATTGTTCCAGGAGCTGAGGGGCTTTCCTGAGAAGTCTCAAGAAGTGTTTAACTACTTGCTGTTGTCTATTTGAACCAATTCAAAGCATTCTGTTTACACTGGGGGTTTCCTGTTCCCTCGCACAGCTCTGATGGGCGTCTCTCGAACGCAGCCCTTTGGGACCGTGTGGGGACAGATTGGGGACTGGTAATGAGACTGATACAGACAGACCGGCAGCTATGCGTGAATGTCTGAACACACCCTTAAGTTTGGAAAAAAAAGCACAGCATAAAAAATAAGACTGGGTGGTACACACTACTGAACTGTTTTGTGCAGCTGTTACATAGTTATAGTGGTTATAGATCGTGCAATGAAAAAAAATCTGCAACTATACACATGGAAGCAAAAAAGCATCTTAATTAAAAGCTGGCCACTTATTCCTTCAAGGTCATTTCCTTGTGGGCTCTGCACCATTTCCAGTGCTTCCACAATTTTTATAAAGAAGACCCGTCCATCACGTCTGACTACTTGTCCTTGCGCATTTGCAGTTTTGCAGCAACTTCCGTGCCAGGATGTCCCAACCTTCATGTCTAGAATCATTACTTATGATGAGAGCTGGGCCTGGCTCAGCTCAGTGACCCAGATGCTAAACAGTAGTCCAAGAGCTCTAGTGTCCAAACTTAAAGGCAGAGCTTCAAGATCAAGAGCGTGACAAGTGAGCAGTACTTGTCTTTATTTTTTACACTGAATTTTCTCCTTGTGTCAGAGTGTCGACGCAGCTTCGCCTTGACATCACAGAGCACTGAAAAGGCTAGGACTTTTTGGCTAAACTAGAAGAATCTTTTTAGCTAACTACTAGGAGTGCAACAATACTCGTATCGATATTGAACCGTTCGATACAGTGCTTTCGGTTTGGTACGCATATGTATCGAACAATACAAAATTTTTAATTTATTTTATCAACTTTTCTTCTGACGATGCTGTCCGTGTTGAGCGCTCAGTGGATCTGTGTTCGTCTACTCCGCCTAGGCTGCACTGTCAAGCGCAGATCCACTGAGCGCAGCGCAAGCTAGCAAGACAGGAGCTAAGCTCGTTGCAACATGGCAACTGCCTCAACGCTACCCGAAATTGAACCTCCCCCACCCTCATTCAGATCTGGCGTTTGGAACTATTTTGGTCTTCATGTGAAGCATGACCCTGATGGTAAGCGAGTCATGGACAAAAGTAAAACAGTATGTCGGATGTGCCACGCAATGCTCAATTGGTGGGAACTAGTGCGTTAGCGCAGTTAGCTTGTTAACGTGTTGACGCCGTCCAGCCCCACGCACGGGGCGATCCGCGGTAACTTGTTAACGGAGATTTTCCGCGTTATGGCGTTAATGTCATTTTAAAGAGATTAACGCTGACAGCACTAGTGGGAACACAACGAATATGACTGCACATTTACGCCGACATCATCCTAGTGCAAAGACAAGTGGAAGCAGACAAAAACAACAAGCACGCATGCTACAAACTTTACCTGATTCATTTAGACAGCCGTTAGCACATGATTCTCCTTATGGGGACCTGATATGTTTAATATGCTGCTGAGAATATAGCCCAGAAGAAGTGTATAGTATAGCTTTTATTTTGGAAAGAGCCATTTCTCTGTAATAAACTCTCTTTTCCAAAGATGAGCGATTTCTCGATCAGATAAATTTATTTATTTTTTATTATTTTGTTGTTTCAGCAACATTACATTTAAAAACTGTACTTTTGAGTTAAAATATATATTTATAATTTTAATAAATGACAAATTAAAAAGGCATGAACATTTTTTTGTATCAAAAAAACATCGAACCGTGACACCAAAGTATCGAACCGAACCATGAATTTTGTGTATCGTTGCACCCCTACTAACTACCCACCCTGTGCTGCCAGATATGCTTCCCTTCAACTGTCCTCTCCCCCAAAATCAAACTGCAGTTGAAGGGTGAGCATTTTAACATTGTGGATGAGATACAGTGTGCATCACTGATATGAAACAGGCACAGCGTGCAGAGGAAGACTTCAAGAGAATAATCCAAATGAAGCAAAATCAGTGGAAGCCGCAAAAGGAGGCAGCTATGGAGTGGATAGCTCACAAATTGAAATTAGGTTTCTGCTTTTTTTTTTTTTTTTGATCACAGCACGTACCATCAAAATATGATTTCCTGGCAAGCGGATAAATTATAACAGCGATTTATTGCACAGACCTTATTACAAGGAGGTTGGTGGGTGCAAGGCCGCTAGAAGATGAAAAGAGTTACTTCAGCACTTTGACATACCACAGATTTTTTTAAATAGCCAATATTTCAAAAGCAGTTAATTATGTCAGTTTATAGTGTATAGAGAGAGGAAAACGAAGCAGAGAATGAAGGGTATGATATGAACAAAGGCCCTCAAACCAAGTAATCAAACCACAGGTGTTGTGGTTAAATACTCTGCTGAGATTCTTCTGCCGCGTGTGTTCAGGTGTTTTCATCCATCACCTAAACACGATAGTTTGTTATTTCTTCGGAATGAGTTTTTAAAAAAAGTCAACATTGAATGAATGCTTCATCTGCTTTTCTGTAGCTCTGCTGAGATTGACACATCAGCCGAAGAGCCTTAGACAATCCAGGGTTTTCGGAGCTCGGAGAGCCAGACTCTGAAGTCTCCCTAAAAACAGCAGTGCGCTTAACACACAAGGACAGAATTATGTGTTTAACTGCACGCTCACACACATACACACACACACACAGACAGAACGCGCAAAAACCACCTCCTCACCACACCACTAACCCCGCTGATCCTTCAGAAATCTACGCCGGGCTGACAGAGGGGAAATAAAACAAGTCTATTGCTTCTGATTTCATGTCTCTAGACGCGGTAATATTAGTCTTGACGCCTGGTGCCATTTTGCCACCCGGCCATGAAGCTGTGTGGTTTGTGTACACCGACGCTCTGAACACACAGCCTGATTGAGCACAGTAGGTACACACGCAGTAGAATCAATGCACTGCTTTGAGCCCAGAGCAAATGGGGATCTTATCTGTACTATACACTGACAAAAAGACAGACTTGACCATTATACTCGAGAATGTGCAGGTACACAGACATAATCCGTTACACCTCCCTCTCTGGCACGCTGAATATGCCTCATTCAGACTTACCAGCATGCTTGGCAGCCTCGGCTACAGCTGAATCTTCTTAGAGCTGCTGATGGGCTGAGATGAGCTAAAGTGGTAATGCTGTCTCCATTTACACAAAGAAGTGAGCCGGGCTGTCATACAAGTGGTCAACATATGCTATGGGAGACAGCTGCCCCTCTCTTGTCTTTTTGTCAGTTTGGGTTGCAAATCTCTGTGGAATAACCAATTTAGGCCATTAAGAGGGTGTGTGTGTGTTTGTGCGCGGTTGGGCAGAGGGGGAAGTGCAAGTACTCTGGGTCGAGTTTCCTTGACCATTCATAATTACATATACACAGAGAGAGTAGACTTTTGGACTTGTTCCAGGCAGGGGTTCTTTGCTTGACTAGCCTGACATCAAAGGCTGTTTTATCCCCTGCCTTTGCATGACGTCAAATCCCCTCAAGTACCACCACTTCTGGACCCATTGCCCATGTTTAAGGAAAGGGATTTTCCTACACAGAAGTATTAGGGATTGGCAGAAAATGCAACTTTTTCCATCCCAATTTCTGTCTCTTGTGTCAGGCTCAGCACAGAGAAAGCATGCACATGTGGAAAACAAAGGACTTACAATTTCTACAAAAAGGACATCTCCTTTCTCTGAACATTTGGTAAAATACCAGATGGCATTTTTCTGTGTCTGTATGTGTGTGTTGGTAGCTTCAAATACAATGTGACCAAAAACCATTTTTTCAGCATTTAAGCTGTTACTTGTCGCTTTTCTGTTTTACCAACCGCAGGTTAAGCTGCAGTATCCGCACTGAGACATAAACCTGCTTATGGAGACAAAATGGGTCAAGTTAAAATACCGAGTCCCGCTTCTGTACTACAACCCCAGTTACAAAAATGTTGGGATGTAAATAAAACAATGCAATCTACTTGAGCCCACTTTTTGTCTTCCTATTGTTTCAGGTTGCAATGTTTTTGTTCTTTTTGTGACTCTCTCTCTTTAAGTTATATACAGTGTTGGGAGTAATGAGATACAAAGTCACGTGTTACTGTAAACACACTGCATTTTTTCAGCAGTAACTGCATTACAGTTACAAATATGTCATTACTTACAAAGGTGCACCAAACAAACATGCACTAAAAAAGACATGAGTGCGACGGTAAAGTGGAAACTGTCATGGTCCTGCGGCCATGACTCAGTGACTTTATGTTTGTGTTCTTTATTGTTATTATTCTCTTTATTTTTTTAAACTTGCTTTTAGTTGATTTTTATTTTTAGGTTTTAGCTTCTGTGAAGCACTTTGTGATTTTTATCTTGAAAGGTGCTATATAAATAAAGTTTTACTTACTTACTTACTATTATTCATGGGCTGTTTTGGGATGGTTTGTGTTTTGGGATTTTAGATACTGGGTTCTGGGTTTGTGCTCCCTCTGTTGGTCCCTGGTGTTAGTGTTCCCCTGTCTCGTCAGGTTAATCAGGTCCAGCTGTTTCCCCCACCTGTGTGTGATTTCCCAGTGTCTCTTTGTGTACTTATAGTGTGTGATTTCCTCTGCTCCTCGTCGCGTCGTCTGTATTCATACCTTGTGAAATCCTCTGCGTGCTCTCCCTGCTGTTCTCCCTTCATGTTCAGGTTTGCCACTCCTCTGTGTAGTTTATCCCAGTTTAGTTCATCCTTAGTTCTGTTTGCCATCTCCACCTTGTGTCTGGTATTGTTAATAAATCACCCTTCACATCCGAATAAGTGCTGCATTTGAGTCCTCCTTCCACTCTTCACACGGCCGCTGCCCCGGACCGTGACAGAAACTGCATGCAGGACAGACAGAAGCCGCGTTATGCTGCTAACACAACTTCGCCTCTTTGCGAGCATCTGAACCAGCATGCTAAAGCTAAGCTAGCCAAGAACCCAGAGTAACGTTCAAGCTGAGTGAATGCTGACCCCAGACCATCAGACAGCCTGATCTTCAACAGGTAACAAAAGCAGTGATGGGCAGTCAGGCTGGGGCCTCCATTTACACCTGTTCATGTTTCTAAAGAAGACTCACTGTGGCGATCGCTTTAAAGTCTTTTTGTGCTGGTTTTAATCTTTGCTTTGTGTTCATACTTAAAAACTAAATGAAAAAATCGTATGCATGTCATCATTAGGATAGGGATTTGTGTTGGTGTGTGGGAATGTATCCTGTAAGTTTATATAGTTAAATGCTAATTATGAGACAATGGGCTTCAGGTGAATTTATAGAGTAACAAGAAAGTAATATAGTGACTAGTGTAACAAATGACCTCTCTGGCAAGTAATTAAGCAATGTGCTGCATTCTTTTTAAGAAACATGAGTAATGTAATCCATTACTTTTCTTGAGTAGTGATCCCAACAATGGCTCCAAAGAGCTCTTAAAAACACCTGGAATTGTTCCTCTTGTGTTTTGCGACTCCCTGTTCTTACTTCCTCTGAAACATGTGAGTGGTGAGACATAAGGAGTGATCATATAGCTTTCATAAAACAAAGAACATTTTTCCCCTGACCTGAGCACGATTGACGGGCGGGACCAGAGAGGCTTTGTAGCACCTGGCATGCTCCATCATTTATCTTCTAAATGAAATCTTTCTATCACATACAGCATGATAGCACACATATTACACGAGCAAGACTTCACACAGCCAGCCAGGCCCGGCGCTCGCAAAGGCGACAGCAGCTGTTGAGAGAAAGCATCCTGGGAATGTGACAACAGTGAAAACACAAGTGCTGTCTTCAAATAATACACATAGAGTAAGCTCCCCGGTGCCTGCACGCCTGCACACACACACACACACACACACACACACACACACACACACACACACACACACACACACACACACACACACACACACACACAGGTCTGCCTTTGGTCATACAAGTTAATAAACATTTGTTTCTGTATTAAGTGTGAAAGCCTACAGGCAAGAATCCCTTGTTCCATTAAAACTTCAATCAAAGATTATTTCAACAAGACATATTCTCTTCTCAGTTTGGCTTCAAGTCTGAGTCCAAATAACACTAATATTGGTTTTCTGATTGATCTGGTTTCTGGGGGAAATGCTAGATACACTGGTTTATGTAACAGAAGAAATGTTCACTTTTATGACACAATCCAGACTAATAAAGTGAATATACGGACAGCAAATCTACCAGACTCTCTTCTAAGGGTGCAGACCTCTCTTTTAAAACACACTCATTAAATCACAATGAATGGGTACGTACCCTTTTTTTTGTGTGAAGACAAAAGCAGTTCATATCCTCAGATCATACTCCAAATCCTTAACATTACAGCCATGAAATCAAAACTCCAGCAGCCTTCAGAGTGTCTGCAGAGCTGGCTGAGCCAGCATACAGTGTCCTACCACATCCTGTCTTTCCACTCACACATGCACAAACACACATACTCTGCTGCTCCCTTGACTGAGGGGAAAAGCAGTTGAAATCAGTCTTTGAAAGAGACGGTTATGCTAATTTAGCTTTACTGGATTAGGAGGGAAATAGTGTCTCCTTTCTATGCGCCTGGAAACTTTGCCCTCATATGAGGAAGGAGAAGAGAAAAAAAGGACTGTGTGTGTGTGTGTTGGCCTCTGCACATGTGTGTAGGTGGGTGTTCCAAAGTGGGACGGGGGCAGCTGTTGCTGCCCAGAAAACACTCATGTGGCTGCTGTCTCAGCAACAACACTGTCACGGTGGAAGTAAAAGAAGAAGAATTTAAAGAGGTCAAAGAGCGCAAAACACTCTCACTGTTTTACCCACACACAATTAAACCCACAAACGCATACTGTATATGTACTGTAAATGCATGATTGACACGCAACACAGTCACTCATGTGAATGTCTGGACTCAGCTGTCACTAGAAATAGAAGGTTAGGGCTCATTGTCTGTTCCAGTTCAGTGAGTCAGATGGAAAAGCAAGGTTGATAGAAAGGAGGGCAGACAGCGATGGAGAGAATACCAACGGAGACTTGGTGACCCAGAGATACGGCAAAACAACAAACATCATAGGCCGGAGACAAGCAAGAGGATGGTGCGTGTGCGTGTGATGCCTTACCTCAACTATCTCTGTGCAGGCGTGAGACACGAGGTGCTGCTTGTGGGGATCTATGACAGCCACCTGGACCAAAGCATTGGGCTTCCTGTCTCTGCCTGAGGCCACCAGATCATTACAGGCTACACAGAGGAAGACAGGGAGGAAGGGAGAGCCGACAGGGAGCATAGAGGATGGAGAGAAACAGGAGACGAGAGGATAGAAGGGAGGAGAAGGGGATGAAAGATGAGAGGGGAAGATTTTCCTTTAGGATATAAAGTGAAGTGGCACAAATCACATGACAGTGGGTCAAAACATGACATTAGACTGTAGAAAATACTGACAGTACAAGGCAAAAATAATATAATATAAATAAACTATATTGTATTATAATAATAATAACATAACAACAATAAACTATACAAAAAGAAAGGAGAAAACAGCCAAGGTAGCTTTATATATTAAAATTCATATGTGAAAGTGCAAAACAACATCACAAAAGAACCAAGCAGCTACACGTGCTGCATGTTAGGACTAATTCATTGAGTTTTAGCTTCCAGTGATTCTAAAAACACACACATAACTTAGATTAAACAAATATGTCACATTCGTTATGATAAAGATAACATGATATTTGAAAGCTCAATCGATGTGTTGTCATGTTTATTATTTCAATATATTTCCAAAATACTCTTAAATATTAAACCTTAATCAAGAAGTCTTACTTTATGCATCAAGACCTCAAACCCCCAAAACAAACTCACCTATGAGAAAGGACATCTGACTCAAGGAACGAAGCAGTGTCGTGTCGAGACATAACAGACATCTTTTAAATTATATTTTTAAGTGCCTGCAGCCTGTTACTAAAACACTTTGTTCCCATTTCTTTAGTTGAATCTACAAAACATAAATTGCCAGGAATAAATTGTATTTTCGCACCAACAAGGTGAGTCACATAGATCTATTAGCTGAAAATTGGGCATATCTTGGCATGCTGTGCAGTGTGTCCTAAAATAATTTGAAGAAACTGGACAAGTGGAGGATAAAAGAAGAAGTGGCAGGTCTAAAAAAAACCCCTGAAAATGATATATATATAACTGATGTCTGTCAGTCATCTGAAATGCATGTCCTTAAGACATAGGAAAATAAATCCAGCAAAGACCTGACACAGGACCTTAAAGATTCATTAGGCCCTTCAGGATATCCATCTACCGTTCACTGAAGCCTCATCAAAAATGGTGTCAGCAGAAGGGTGTCTGTCAAGAAACCATTAAGGAAGGGAAGCAGGGAGAAAAGCCTGAAGTGTGTCAAATCACAAGATCAAGAATGAAAAGTAATGAAAAAAACCAGTGGAAACAGGTCTTATGGAGTAATGAATCCAAATTTAAAATTGTCCAAATTGTCGTCAATATGTATGAAGGAGGTCAGGAGAGCGGTGTCGTTAGCCACGTGGAAAACAGAGTGGAGCCTCTGTTAGGATTTAGGGCTGCATTTCAGCCAGTGGTGTTGGGATCTCGTCAAAATCGATTAAATTATGAACACAGAAAAGTTCTGTCATGTTTTGATCTAACATGCAATAGAAAAACACGACAGTCATGGACTGGCCTCCCCAGAGTCCGAGCTACACACAGCCAACATCCCAAGGAGAGCTTTGAATGTCCTTCAAGAAGACTGGAGAGTTATTCCTGACGAAACAAGAAAGTTTTCCTAAGAGAGTTCAGGCTGTGTTGAAGAATAAAGGTGGTCATAACCAAACAGAAGAAGAATTTTCAGGTATATCTACTTTGCTTGAGTAGTTATTTTTGGGAACTTTTTACTTTTATTTTAAAAAGAACTACTTTTTTTTTCTCTGCTAGTGTTCCACGTACCTGATGTAAGCTGGGTACATTTATTAGAATTAAACTTTATTATTATTTTATTATTATATAAATATTGGACAAGGCTCAGGTTTTGCTGCACAAAATTAGCAGGTAGAAACGTCCTCCAAAGAGCTACTTTTTGGTTTCCGTACTTTGAGTACATTTCACAGCCTATACGTTTACTTTCACTTGGGTAAAATAGTTGAATCAGTACTTCAACTTCTATAACTTTTACTAGTATCTGTACTTATACTTAAGTACAGAATGTCTGTACTTTTGTCACCTCTGCCCATTTTCCTTGCAGAATATAAACAATGAGGGTTGGTTCAGGACTTTTACACAGCACTGTACTAAAATTGCTGCCTCAGCAGTCAATTAAAATGGCAGCAAGGCAAGACAAACTCCCCCCCGGCAGTGAGATATCAGCTTTATGATGGCTTTCATTTCTGGCATCAAAAGCAGCCTGTCACTCAGCACTCATTTCTTTCAAGGACAGGAAGAATTTTTATCTCACGACTTCTGTACAGCAAATCAGGTTGAATGAATGGTTCCGAACAGCAGCTCTCTCTAACATTATATAAGATGCACTAAGAACACTCGCTGATGCCAGCGATGATCACAACTAAAATGATAAACACGAATCCACTAAGACAACCTTGTGATCTCCTTGGTAGAGTCAGATGCACAGCAGTAAAGTCAAACAGCAACAAAGCTTCTTGGTTTTTCCCTGAATATTTCAAAGCATGTTATTTGAGGTCTGGAGATGGAAGAATGCTAACGTCTGCTGTTATAGTTTTTCAGCACATTGAACAAAAACACAAAGGATGTGACTCTAATGTTCACAGCTGCTTCACATGAAAGCTCAAAACCATCCAGCTCGATATGGAGTAAATTACACCATATGGCTCTGAAATTATGTATTAATTAGCATTTGTATGCACTCAAGAACAGTAATGACAAAAGTTTGTGAACCTCCCTGGATGAGATCCAAAAGCTGCATTTTATCTGTGCAGCACAATTCTGGCATGCAATGAGTGGTCACCTTACATCAGCGTGCAAAAGAACAAAACAAAAAATATAACCTAAGACGTATGGACAATATGATTCAGTGGGTGAAACTTTATGAAAAAGGCATATCTTCATGCGGTATCTACATCAGCCTGAGTATAATGTTTAGGCCAGTGTTTCCCAACCTTTTGGAGCCACGGCACATATTTCACATTAGAAAAATCACACGGCACACCACCAAACTAGGGTCTTCATGTGGGTCGGAATTTTCTCCAGGACAGATTGACTACTTTTTCTTTTCAAATATTTAACGCCCTGCCACTTCTCAGAACATGGCTAGCGTGTAATTTCTTCTTCGTCTGTTTTACTGGCAGTTGGCGACCCATTTAATTAGAGCTGGTAGGTGTACTGCCCTCTAGTGGAAGAGAATGTAAGTGTTCTGCCCGGTTCTCACACCGATCGCTTAGAGTACTAATCGCTTTGATCTTAAGTGGGCCGGAACAGTAAAACGACATGATACATTTGTAAAATTGGAGAAAAAAGTTCTGGTAGTTCAAAATATACAGTTTTTGTTAATTTACAAAAAAACTTCCACTTTTTTCTCCCATTTTTTAAACAGAAATTTCTATAGCAGATAAAAAAAACGGGAACTTTTCTGTCATTTATTTGTTTATCTGTTATATTATTATTTTGTTGTACCATAAATAGCAATTGGGCTGCGCAGTTTATCAAAAGGAAAAGCTATAACAATAGGGTCACATTCACATTTTCCAAGGTGGGATGGGACTCTTTGCCGAGTCTGCCCCCCAAGCATTAAGTTTGACACCCCTGGTTTAGATGTACTTCTAACATAGTGAAGTGAAAAAGGATGATTAA
Organism: Simochromis diagramma; assembly: GCF_900408965.1. Lineage (NCBI taxonomy): Eukaryota > Metazoa > Chordata > Actinopteri > Cichliformes > Cichlidae > Simochromis > Simochromis diagramma. The sequence goes on along the minus strand of NW_024386792.1, from coordinate 4,572,633 downwards.
GTGTTTTTGCGTGTAACTGGTATTTTTATGCTGTAAAAAACCTTCTAATATATTACAGGGGGGCATCCAGGATATAGTAAACCTCAATTTATAAAGACATATTTACAGACACTGTGATTACCACCCACTGAAAACAAATTCAAAACCAGGCATTTTCCAACAGCACTGGAGAGGCAATGGTGCTGTCAAGGTGACTGTCGCTGGCATTTTAAAGAGCAGCATAAAAAAAAGAAAAAAAAAGACAGGTTTTAATGAGCATTTGTCACAAACTCATCTGCAAGAAAGCAGGGAGAGAAAGAAAAGAATGCTTTCACCATAAAAAATGTAAGCTTTTTGTGAGCTGCGCCTTTACTATTCCTTTTCAACCTATCTTGATCAAATAAAGCAGAGAAATATTTTCTTCAAGGTCGACTAAGAGCGTGAAATTTTAAAAGCGCTTCAGTTAAAGGGAGGGTTTGGATGGTAATTCACAAAACAAAGTGACAGCGTGAAATTCTGTCGTGTTTCACAGAGAACTATTATTAAAGAAAATCTTACAAAAACCTGCACCCAGTTCTCAGTTAACATTTAACATCTATACAGTAAAAAAACAATATACAGAAAAAAATGTGTATTTCATACATTATACAACAGTTGGTGACTTTAACCATAACACATGATGAGAGGCCAGAAATCACACAATAGTTAGATTTATGAAGAAAACTAGCCTCTTATTTGAAATGAAGTATGTGTAGCAAACAATAAACATTAAAGTACATGTTGGTGTGTTCGCCGTAGATTTCTCTGTTTAAACTATGACACCTCTGACAGGCCTTACTCACTGCCTGCTAAAAAGCTAAACTGTCATAGTTTAAATGATCAGAAATAAAAGTCATGTTGTTTGGACTTCCATAACACTGGCAACCCCTGGCCTTTAAAGATGGAGACTCCCCAATGTAAAGAACCGGGGAATGATCTTTGAAGGTACTTTTACCTTTATAAACAAGTAAAACTAACTTTTTTTGAGTTTTGGATACTTGTGAAGGTCAAGCTGTTTCTTTCCTAGAAGATTGTGAAAAGCTTATTCATGCCGTCATGTCGCTTCATTGAGCCAGTTTTAACAGTCTTTATTTAGATGTCAGGCTGTTGTTGCTTGGTTGACTGCAGTTGGTCCAAAAATGCAGTTACCCAACTTAACTGGCATATGCAAGCAGGCCCACGTATCGCCTATATTGACTTCCTTTCACTGAATTCCAGTCAGGCTTAAGATTGATATTAAGATTTTATTGCATGGGCTTGTACTTCCTTACCTCTCTGATGTTTTAAGTTTCCACATTCCCACTTCATCCTAGTTGTCCCGAGGTCCAGATTAAAACAAAGAGGATTTAAGAGCTTAACAGTACTGTTATTAAATTATACTACCTGTACTTCCATTTTTAATTCACTGGCCTTTACTTTGGACCAGCTGCAATCTATAATCAATCTGTTTTAAAGTAATGCATTACTGTAATCACATTACATTTTTTAGCAATGCAGTAATATAACAAAAAATACTAAATTCTACAATTAAACTGCAGTTACAATTATGTACTTCTGTTACAAAGGTTCTTCAGTTGTCTGCACACCGGGGGGGAAAAAATTGAATAAACATGCTTTTTTCTTCCCTCATAACACAATCAGCTAATTTCAGTTTGTGTGTGGGTGGGTGGGAGGCAAAATGGTGAAGCGGTCTACGGTGAAGATATAAACATTACTTTTATTTTTATTTTCAAAAAGGATGAGAGCATGATAGTAAAGTGCAGCAAGGGCTTGAACTTCAACAGGTAACTGTTCATGCAAAAGTAGAATTACTGTGCCAGTTACTTTTTAGTCTCTTTGGGCTGGTTCTCAACTCTGTGTTGCCGAGTTTCTGTTAACTTGAAAAAAACCTGAGTTTTTTTTTTTTTTTATACATTTTACAGAGTAACAGGAAAGTAACATATCAGGTGGTGTAATGAATTACTTACTCTGGTTAAGTGATGAAGAAAAGTAATGAGCAATGTGTGATACATTACTGTTTTTGAGTAAGAAACACTGTTTACAAGCATTTGTCAAAGAATGGGTCATTCTAAACAGCTCACCGAACTCTAGCATGGCACTGTAATAGGATGCCACTGTTGCAACAATTCAGTTTGTGAAATTTCTTCATCTGCAGTTATTACTCCTGTAACAGCTGCTCACCCACAAAGTGTTCAGACCATGTAAAGTTGCAGAGCTGCCTCGGTGAGTGTAAAGTTTCAAACCTTCTCTAGAGTTAACATCAGCATAAAAACCGTGTGGTGGGAGCTTCACAGATGTAACTGAATTAAAACAAACTGAATTACCAAGAAAAGAAAAAAATATGTCTGTGTTTAACTGGGTCAATACAAATAATATTAATTTTTTTTAAAAATATCTAAATTCTGTAGTAACTAAGTATGGGATACAGTACTTTAAAAAGCCTCAGCTGCACTTGTGGATATAGGATTCAAAGTTAAAGCTCGTACATTACTTAAGCAACTCGTTCTGTCAAACGTACTCACCTAAAGTGAATGATTCAAACACAGCAAACTACCTCACACAATGTGAAAAAAATATTCTATATAGTTTGATTAAGGAGCTCAAATACCTGATTGATCATAGAGAGGAACAATATTTATAATGACAATGTTGTTTGTTGTTTTGCACAGTACTTTAGTATACGCTTATTTGTTGTTTGCATTTTAAAATTGTTGATCAAAGAAAGGGAAAATAAAAATTCAGAAAAACAACATCAAGACACCAAAAGTTTTTTAAATGTAAATGAATGCTTTTCAAAAGAGTCAAATGTGCTGCATTGTACATTGCTCTGGATCCAGAGTCTGAAGAGCCTGTGTGAGAGGTACTGATAAAAATAGCCCATCTATTACATCCAAACCCTGTGACATCAATTCTGAAATTGACTTTTGATTCCATTAGACTAAATCAAATTTACTAATTCCTCCACTTCTCCAGGGTATGTCTCATCACGAGACTCATTTAAGGGTATTCAAAATACAGCATTTCATTCTGTGATATTACAGTTAAAAGTTTTTTGCTGAAACCATAAACAACCCTGTCTCCTTTTTCTTTAGATGAATCACTCTGTCTGTATTTGCTATAGAGCTGCTAAATTAGTCTGTGAGTAGGGGGCTGTGCCACAGCAGGGGACCATAGAGTGAATTATGAAAGGAAATAACTCCGTTTACAGTAAATGGACAACATGCGGCCATTACAAGGCTACAGATATAAAAGCAGCAGAAACAAGAAACCCCTTTGTTTACCAGACTTCAGTTAGAGCTTTGCATGTTCATGGATTTTTGGATGTACTTTAAAATTATGTCTAATAATTGAAAAATAGTATCATAAACTAAATAGACTGGTGCCTTTAAAATGTTTTTCTACTCTACCTGAGCACTCAAAACACTTTATGCCTCATGCAACCATTCGTACCTTTTCCTCAAGTAAATGTGGTATTAGTATACCAAATATGGTAGTAGATGACCTTATCTACATCCTGAACTATAGAGATAAACTAGTAAGAATATTAGAGATGTAACCATGTCAGTGAAGAAGATAAAAAAAAGTTTTAGTTAAAAAAAAAAAAGATTTAAAAAAAGCCCGTGCACACAGGTTTTGCGGTCGAGAGGGAGATAACTTAGATGGGGGAAGATAAATAACTCTCTAAGGCTGCACAGCAACTACAGACGTAAGTGTGCATGCTTCCTTGTTAGTGGGTTAGAAGACTGCTTCATGACCAGAGCCTCTGAAGATTCACTGCAAGATAGAAATCCCAGAAAGTTGGCTTTCAGAAATACACTCAAAAGAGAGCCCACCGAACGAAAAGTTCTACAGACTGATTAAACAAAAATAAAACTTCAAAATGATGGAAAGAAGAAAGTGTGGAGAAAGAAGAAAAGCTCACAACCCAAAGCACACCTTTCTGGTAAAACACAGTCAATTTCACTGATATGGTTTGGTGTGACTGCCAATTAAACTGGCTTACTGGCATTTATTGGTTTCAGCACTGGGGGAAGCAACAGGCTGAAGGCAGAGGTCTACAAGAGCACCCTGCAAGAGTGCTCTCATTCAACCAAATGCAAACTCCAAACTCAATGGATGATATTTCACAACTCAGGGATAATTATCCAAGAGAAACAGCTAAAGCAACCAAGGGTCTAGAGGTGAGAAGTTCTCCACTGGTCAAATTAAGCACTTGAACTCAGTTCAGCTGAGCAGCTAAACTAAAAGGCAGGCAAGACCCCAAAGTAAGAGATGACTGTTATGTGGTAACAGTGAAAGCCTGGTAAAGGGCATGTGTTATTAACTGTGTTTTGTCTGTTTTCTTTTCCACAAAATATTAAGATGACAGCTTAGTTTGAGTAACCTGTTGAATTTGACAGCTAAAGTTTCATCACTATGTGTTAAAAGAGTGTATTAAACGATTCAATCAAAGCTGGTTAGGTTTTTTGTAGTAATCACTGTTTTCTGCATTTGTATCGAAATACAGATCGTTAAATATAAAGATGTGTAATTACCCAAACATGTGTGGTCTGGACTGCAGTTATAGCAGCAGTTTGACAACTGAGGAATTTTATTATGCTTTTATGTTTAATATTCAGTTGTCTATTATTTTAAAATGTCTTACTATGGCTTTATGGATACTTAAGTAAGCAGCTGGGTCTAATATCCTAGCTCATAATCATCTATTGAAGAGTCTAAATCCTAATGCATACTGTAATAGTATGCACTTTGCACACTCTTGGGTTCTTACCAAGATTTCCAACATCTCTCATACTGTTATAGCCTACTAAGGGATTTCAGATGCAGCCTTGGTTAGCAACCATCATTGTACTCTACTGTAATTTAAGACGCATAAACTATACTGATATTTGACTTGTGAAATTTAGAAAAGAAAGAATAGCACTTTTAATCCTCCTCAATTGTCTCTGAACCAGTTGATTAATAGTGGCTTTCCAAACCCAGAGCAACACCACTAGACTGAGGTTTAACTGAACTCACTGTCACTACAGACGAGTTATTCAGCTGTTTGGAATACTTGGATAAAAGCTGAGTAAGATGTGATGGTGCACTTGCACTGCCAGCTGGGCTGAAGCAGCCCTTTCATCGCAATCTACCTGTCTGCATTTCGTTTGATAGCTTAAGACAAAATTATAGATAAAGGTTTTTGAGCAAAATTACAAGACATAATCTGACTTTTGCTGTCAAATTTTGCCTTAAAAAGTTACTGATTCAACATATTTTTCCAGGTATATTAGAACTTGTTTCCGTTTTATGGTGCTATGTATGTATGTAGAAATCTTCTCTGGAATAAAGGGCAGAATAGCTGCCTGTCCCAGCCACAAAAATCAACAACAGCGATAAAAAAGACCAGCACAGAGTAAAACAAGCAACTAATTAACGCATTAGATAATAACAGAACAGGGGCCATACTTAAGATGGAAGACGGTATACTTTGTCATGGTGACAGCTAAGCAAAACCACACAGCAACAGAAGGCTAAACTACACTAACTGGCCACTAAATGAAGTGGTATATAGTATATGTTCAACTACTCATTAAACACATGTACAGTTAACCAATAACATGGCAGCACAATCATTTGTTTAGGCATACAGATGACCTGCTGAAGTTCAAACTGAGCAACAAAATAAGGTAGAAAGTAGATTTCAGTGATTTTGAATCTGGCATGGTTGTTGGTGTCTAGTCTGACTATTTCAGAAACTGTGGATTACTGGCATTTTTCCCACAAATCCATCTGTAGAGTTTACACTGAGAAAAAAAAAAAAAGAAAATATTGCAGTTCTCTGAGGAAAAATGCCTTGCTGATACCAGAGGTGAAAGGAAAAATGGCCAGAATATACAGGAAGCAGTAGCTCTGATAACCAAATGATATGACCAAAGGTGGCAGAAGAGCGTCTCTGAATGCACAACATAGATAGATAAAAATAGATAAGCTACAGCAGCAGAAGACCACACTGGGTGCTACTTCTGTGAGCTAAACCATCACGATGGAGCTTGGTGCTAGATTTCATGAGTTTTTGACTTTTCCAAGTCCCTCAAAATTACTTCCTGTTTCATGGTGAATCGCCATACCACCAGAGTGTGCCGTTCAATATAAACTCACAATTTTCACACTGAAGCATCATAATGTCCTGATGGTTATTCTCACTACTTTTGAGGTAGATGTACTCAACCTGTAAAGAGCAGCACATGAAAGTATAAGACATGACATTTCGTGTTGACTCTAGGTGGCGCTTTAACTAATACTGACAATGGGCAGATCAGTGTGTTCAGGGTGGGACTCTTATCATGTCTGCGAAGTTTGGCAGCGGTTGGACAGGATTTCTTTGAGTTATAGCTTTGTTCTTCATGGTGGAACATTGAAATTCACCGTCCTGCCAGCAACGCACAGTTTTCAATGTAACACACATTTGAGGTTGCTGGGGTCATCCACTTCTACACTGTATCCCAAAGTGTAAAACATGACATTTCCTGTTCCCACTAGGTGGCGCTGTCACCAGTGTCAAATATGGCAGTTGAAATGTGTTTGGGGCGGAGAAGTTTGGTCCAGATTGAACCAAACATATGTGGGAATGAGAGCAAATGTAAATGATCAAAATTTGCTGTGGCGTCACAGCCACGCCCTCTCACGAAAACTCAAAAGCTGCACAATTTAATATGGCTCATAGGTGGCTCATTAACTCATAGGTGGCGCTCCAGAGCCATTTTGCCCCACACGTGTGAAACAATTAAAATATGTAATTTTTCATCAGACCTGACGAATGTATACAATTTTATGAATTTTTGAGCTTGTCTAGGCTAAAAAAACAACAACTAATAAATAGAGCAATTCCAGTAGGGCTTCTTTAAATGCTGATGTGAAATTATTCTTCTTTTGTTAATTGAAGGACACAACAGAATAGAAAGTCTAAGAGTGACACTTCAAGGGTATTGTGGTAACAACCAAAAACCATGGGGTTTATTCAAGCAGCTGACTGTGGATCTAAAAAAAGAAATAAAACTAATTGGCAGCTACAAAACAAGAGAAGGTTAGATCACAGTGCTTCCAGTGAGAAGTTTCCATTGTCTGAAATGTCATTAAGAAATGGCAGTTAAATTAAACTGTAAAACTCAAGATAAACCAAACAAGAAAAAGACAACTTTCTGTTACAATTACATATCTGTTTGGTAGGCAGGCAGAGAGAAAGCACCACATGAATGCAGAGAACCTGCAGGAAGGTTTAGCTGACAGAGGTGCCGGTGCTCCTCTGTGCTTATATCAATCAATCAACTTGTCATGATGTGGGCGCTCACACTGAATATAGAACCTTGGATTAATGTTAACTATTTGCCACGGCAACCTGGTTTCCAAAAAGGCGAAGAAGCTGTGGATGCTGCAGAATGTAAACATAGTAGAGGACAAAAAATGCTCAAACTGAGAAACAAACATACTCTCATTTTAAGTTTTAAGCCAAGAAGAAATTAGATTTAATGTGTTAAGGTTCAATGCAGGGGACTCAAACGTGGGACTCCTGAATCAGCTGAACACAAGGATTTATTTACAGAGTTCACCAGGTGTATATACAGAGAGTGCCGGGCAGTGCTATATACAACAATGTGAGGGACGGGGCTCCAGGGAAATCCAAGGGGGGAATCACTCGCTCTCCAACTCTCCACATACACGACTGCAGTTCCCTTCTTCACATTTGACACACAGATTCACACATGGGAAAGGTTATCCAGGGGGTCTGTAGATGAGGAACCAGGAATGAGTGCGATATTCACAAAAGACACTTGACTTATCTTGAGCTGTAGCTTGACTCTCACTGACGCGTGGTAGACAACGATCCAGCGAAGACCAGCAGTCACCTCCTGGCTTAAATGCCGTTCACCTTGATGGGCATCAGGTGTGTTCTTTTCCGTGGGCGTGGGCCGAGCGCATGAACCCACAATGAGTTCCGCCCCGGCGACAGAGAGGAGGAGAGAGAGAGCGCGAGAGGGAGAAAAGAAAGAAAAACGCCGATCAGCGTCTCGCCGAACCCCCCCACCGTGACAGTACCCCCCCAACGGGAGCCTCCCGGCGACCCCCAGGCTTGTCAGGATGGGCCTCATGGAATGCCCACACTATGCCACGGTCCAGCAGGGCAGCCCGCGGGATCCAGGACCACTCCTCCATCCCGTAGCACTCCCAGTCCACCAAATACTGCAGGCTACGCCCCCGGCACTTGACGTCCATGATCCAAGAGACAGTGAAAGCCGGGTGGCCATCGATGACCCGGGCGGGTTGCAGGGGCCTGGAAGGAGGGCACAAAGGACTGGACAGGCAGGGTTTCACTTGAGACACATGAAACACGCTATGGATCCGCATATTTCGGGGCAATCTGAGACTGACAGAAACCGTGTTAACCAAAGAGTCTATAACAAACGGACCAATGAAGGTGGGAGACAGTTTCTTTGACTCAGCCCGGAGCAGAACAAATCTGGTAGATAGCCAAACCTTTTGTCCCGGGGTGTAGGCAGGTGCGGGGGTCCGGTGATGGTCCGCCAGGCGCTTATTGCGATCAGCTGTGCAAAGAAGTGCGGCCCGGTGGCTGAGGTGGTAAGACTGTTGTGGGCATACTCAACCCACGGGAGTTGCTCACTCCAAGTTGTCTGGTTGGTGGATGCCAAGCACCGGAGGGCCGCCTCGAGTTCCTGATTGGCCCGTTCTGTCGGGCCGTTAGTCCGAGGGTGGAAACCAGAGGAGAGACTGACCTGCGCTCCGAGGGCGTTGCAGAATTCTTTCCAGACCCGTGAAGTGAACTGTGGCCCCCTGTCAGAGACAATGTCCGTGGGGATCCCATGAAGGCGAAACACATGGTTAGTCAGGAGTTGAGCTGTCTCTAAAGCAGTGGGGAGCTTGGGAAGGGCGACAAAGTGAGCAGCTTTTGAAAAACGATCAATGATAGTAAGGAGGGGAGGCCCGTGATGAAGTCCATTGCAATGTGTGACCATGGGCGGCCAGGGGTTGGTAGAGGTTGGAGTAGGCCGGAGGATGGCTGACTGACGCTCTTGTTTTGAGTGCATGTGGGAGAGGCAGCAATGTATTCACGGACGTCCTTAGCTAAAGACGGCCACCAGGCGAAGCGTTGGAGGAAGGCAATGGTGCAGTGGACCCCAGGGTGGCAGGTGAACTTGGCCGTGTGAGTCCAATGCAAAACTCGTGATCTGACAGTAGAGGGAACAAAGAGTAGGCCCGGGGGACCTGTACCAGGGTCCAGTTCCGTTCGTTGGGCCTCTCGAATAGCTGACTCAATCTCCCAGGCTAGGGCCCCGGCAACACATGTGGAAGGAAGAATGGGGGCGTCCTGGGCAGCGTCTTCGGAGGCGGCGAATTCACGTGAGAGGGCATCGGGTTTGACATTACGAGAGCCGGGTCTGTAGGTGATTGTGAATTGGAATCTGGTGAGAAACAGAGCCCACCTGGCTTGCCTGGCGTTGAGTCGTTTCGCGGACCGGATGTATTCCAAGTTTTTGTGGTCCGTCCAAACCACGAACGGTTGGGCAGTTCCCTCCAACCAGTGACGCCACTCCTCTAGGGCCAGCTTGATGGCCAATCGCTCTTGGTTCCCCACATCATAATTTTTCTCTGCAGGAGAGAGACGATGAGAGAATTAAGCACAAGGATAAAGCTTACCGCCTTGTTGTTGGGAGAAAACCGCCCCCACTCCTGCGTCCGAGGCGTCCACCTCTACGACGAAGGGTTGACTGAGATCGGGTTGGATGAGGATGGGTGCAGAGGCAAAGCGCTCCTTCAGGCAAGAGAAAGCCTGGTGAGCCGGTTCATCCCAGCGGAAGGGAACCTTGGGTGAGGTGAGATGAGTCAGGGGTAGAGCGAGCTGGCTATAGTTGCGGATGAAACGGCGATAAAAATTAGATAAACGAAGACGAAGTGGTTAATGAAGTCCCGGAGTACGTCGTTCACCAGGGCCTGAAAAACAGCTGGGGCATTGGTGAGACCAAACAGCATGACCAAATATTCAAAATGACCAAGGTGAGTGTTAAAGTCTGTTTTCCATTCATCCCCCTCCCTTATTCTTACCAGATGGTAGGTGTTGCGCAGGTCCAGCTTAGTGAAGATGGTGGCCCCCTGAAGGAGCTCGAAGGCAGAATTTAACAGAGGGAGTGGATATTTATTCTTCACTGTGATGTTGTTAAGGTCCCGATAATCAATACAAGGTCGTAAGCTCTTGTCTTTCTTGGCAACGAAGAAGAAGCCAGCGGCCACAGGAGATGACAAGGGGCGAATGAGACCTGCGGTGGGTGATTCGTTGATGTATTTTTCCATACTTTCACGTTCGGGCTGAGACAGACTGTATAGGCAGCTGGTAGGGAGAGGTGCGCCTGAAAGAAGATCAATGCCGCAGTCATACGGCCGATGCGGAGGAAGCGAGCATGCTCTATCCTTGCAAAACACTTGTTTGAGATCATGGTAGACGGGTGGCATGGAGGAGAGGTCCGGCGGCTCGGAGAGAGAAGAATAGGTTAGCGGTTCGGAAGAGGGGGTGGCAGCTTTAAGACAGAACATGTGACAATCTTCCCCCCACCCTACAATGCTCTCCTTTTTCCAATCAATAACAGGGTTATGTTGATGCAACCAAGGGTAACCCAGAACTAGCGGCATGAGAGGAGCTTGAAACACATACAGCTGTATAGTCTCGGAATGATTGCCAGAGAGAGTCAGTAAAACGGGCTCAGTGATATGAGTGATGTTAGGTAGCCGCTGGCCACTGAGGGCGGTGACTTGGAGAGACTGTGGCAGAGGCTCGGAGTTCAGATTTAATCATCGGGCCAGCGAAGCGTCAATAAAGTTTTGTTCCGCCCCTGAATCAATTAGAGCCTTAAGAGGGTGGACCTGAAGCTGCACCGTTAATTTAGCTGCAAGCATGAGCCGTGGAGGAGACTGTGAACTAGAGACCTCGCCCACCCGTATTCTCCTCTCTACTGGTGGGCACGGCCTTTTGGCAGAGACGGGCAAGCATTGGCAACATGACCCTTACGGCCACAATAAAAACACTCACGGGCCCTCCACCGACGGTGCTGTTCCTCGGGTGAAAGGCGAGAACGGCCCAGCTGCATAGGTTGCTCACCCTCCATGTTGTGCGACTCCAAATCTCTTCCGCCACTCGTGGCGTTTCCGCCCGATGCTGCTTCGCCACGCCTAGTTCGCCCTTTAACTCATCACACACGTTCAACAAAGTACTTATCAATGCTGGCTGCCCCCACCCGGTCTCTTCGGCCAACGTCCAGAACTCAATGGAGTATTCCGCCATACTTCATCTTCCCTGCTTAAGATTTAGTAAACAGTGAGCAGCTGCATCGGCGCCAGTACCTCTCTCAAACACCTGGTACGAGATGCTGGCGTCAGTTCTCAAAACAGCTTGAGCCCAGTTTAAAGCTGGTCTGCGTAAGAGCTGGACAAAAAAGGCAATCTTAGCCTCGTCAGTTTCATATGTCCTCCGCAACTGTCTAAACTGCATTGTTATTTGGGTCAGCGTTCCAAAACCTCCTCGGCCGTGAGGACGCGCTGCTGGGCAGCAGAGTCCGCTGAGTCCATATTCTGGCTGGATCGTTATGTTAAGGTTTAATGCAGGGGACTCAAACACGGGAGTCCTGAATCTGCTGAACACAAGGATTTATTTACAGAGTTCACCAGGTGTATATACAGAGAGTGCTGGGTAGTGCTATATACAACAATGTGAGGGACGGGGCTCCAGGGAAATCCAAGGGGGGAATCACTTGCTCTCCAACTCTCCACATACACGACTGCAGTTCCCTTCTTCACATTTGACACACAGATTCACATGGGAAAGGTTATCCAGGGGGTCTATAGATGAGGAACCAGGAATGAGTGCGATATTCACAAAAGACACTTGACTTATCTTGAGCTGTAGCTTGACTCTCACTGACGCGTGAGTCACTGACTCTCAATGTCGTTCACCTTGATGGGCATCAGGTGTGTTCTTTTCCGTGGGCGTGGGCCGAGGGCGTGAACCCACAATGAGTTCCGCCCCGGCGATAGAGAGGAGGAGAGAGAGAGCGCGAGAGGGAGAAAAGAAAGAAAAAGGCCGATCAGCGTCTCGCCGATCCCCCAGGCCGTGACATAATGTTACTACTACTTCTACTATTAATAATAAAAGTAGAGCATATTTATCCCACATTGGCTTCTCTTCATCGGCACCCTATTAAATTCGAAGTTGAATTCATGCTGCCATAGGCCTAGGCTGCTGGGGGCTTCCCATGATGCACTGCTTCCCCTTCACTCACCTCTTTTCAATCACTATTTGTTTAAACAGCACTCTTGCATTCAATCATTAGTTATTATTAATCTCTGGCTCTCTTTCACAGTGTATCTTTTGTCCTATCTTCCTCACCTCCAGGTTTCTTCCTGTTAAAAGGGAGTTTTTACTTCCCACTGTTGTCAAGTGGTTGCTTATAGGGGTGATTTGTTGCTATATAAAAAAAACTGAATTGAAACTGAATTGAAAATTGACAGAGATAAACTAGCATTCAAAGATAAAACCATAAAAAAGTATTTGTGATGTTTTGACAAATAAATATCAGATTGAAGAAAAAATGTAAAATTTGAAACATGCCAGACATTGATCGTGCAACGAGTGTCATGTTGAGCAGATAATGAAGGAGTTGTGACTCCAAAGAGTACTTTAGATAATAACATTCAGCAACATTTATACCCTCTGATTTCTTTAGTGGTAGTATTTCAGAAAGGGCTGCGAGAAGGTGGTAGGATATCTTTTAGCAGCAGAGCATGTGTATGCGTTATCTCCTAGGGGTTATTTTAATTTCACATTTCCCTTTACTCTTCGAGATTTCGGTGCCAGGGCTTTTGGACTCACATTAAAGAGGGTCTTGCATCTGCTTTAGCAGGAAGAAAGCTCAAGCTGAGGAGTTTGTGTGCCATGTAGGAAATTAGTTTATATATACATATACATGGGTACTCAAGCAAAGTGGCTTCTGTGTGCCTTGATTTGGGCTCTGTTGTGTCTAAAAAGATGTTTGGTTTTTTTTTACTTTGAAACACGATAAAAGAAGGAAAGCTCCCTTCTAAAGCGATTGTACGCACGAGCCCTGTGAAGGGACACTGCAGATAAGTTGCTGACTGTCCCTATCAGTCATCTCAGGAGACATATATTTGACTGGCCAGACATATCTTCCCTACCCCGCCGCACAGTTAACCCCAGCCAGTTTGGTGATTGAAATGGGAATAGGTGCCCAACCATGCATCACCAGGCAGGCTCTCTTACAGGGATATGACACTTCAAGTGACCCTCTAAGGTCAGCGCCATTATGATGCTGGGCGGGGGCAGGAAAGGGAAATAGAGCGAATGGCAGAGGGAAAGGACAAGAGATTCCCTCAGAGACACATTTAGAGTTTGAGGAAGGAAGCCTGAGTGAGAGGGGAGATAATGAAGGACATGGATGGAGGAAAGAGGAGTATGGTCTATTAAAGTGGTTCAAATAATGAATTGCAAAGCAGAGGGGGGGAAAAGAGTGAGTGCTTTCCAGCACATCACATTCAAAGATTTTTTTTTTTTTTGTGGTCATTTATTAGTGAATTGCCTGCCTTAGCTTAGGTGAAAATTAATTCAACAATTTTAGTCAAGCAACTCAACTGCCAAAGTATACTGGGACTGATTCTTAAATCACCATAACAATTGAGCAATTGGAGTAATAATGTTTGCCCATCCTCGGAGGCTTCAATTACTATGCTGTATTTATTTTGTGTGATTGGAATAAGCTGAGCTCTTTCAAGATGAATTTGCTGGAAATGAGTTTTAATGCAGCAAGCCTCTGTGACCCCACAACGAATCTAAATTCCATTTAATCGAGAGGGGAGCCCTGGGAGTTGCCGCATGAGACAAATATATGCTCATCTTCAGAAGACTCTTACTCATCGTGATAATTATTTCAACGCTTCAATTAATTTGACAACATTATTTGCACGTGCCACGGCTTCGCACACCTGTTTGCGACTCGATCTAGGAGAAATGAAGGGAAGATAAAGGCCGTCGAGTTGTGATAAAAGTCCTTAACCTGCTGCGCAGGGATGCTTATCGCTCGTGTGAATCTATAGAACAGCGATAAGCACACGATATTAAATCAGACTTGAGTATTATGCCTCTAATTTGAAATTTGAAATGGGAATAAACCCTTCAGTTTTAATTCAATTATGTATAATTCAAAGTGCATTTGTCAAGGTGCCATTCACAAGAAATAGGTACCTGCTGCTTGTGGATATTTATGTAAAATGCTATTTGCATGCAAAACGTCTAGTTTGAATAATGATGCAGATGTATTTTAGGCACTCTGTCTGGTAAATGTTTCAGATCAAACACTGTTAAGAGGATCACAAATTCAATTTAAGAAAAAAAATTGCATTACTTGCAAAATAAGAGAAGAATTCACATGAATCTTAGGGGCAACAAACTGCCTACTTGGACACAGAGCAGACAGCATGTTTGAAATCATAACACAGCGATCTCTCACGTAGAGAGTATCAAAGAGCTGCTGCCTAAAATTTAAAATGTAAGTGCAGTCAGTGTACAAATGAGGGACTAACGTTCCTAAAAAGAGACCTCTGTTCCCCTGCTAGCAATCTAGGTTTCTGAGGTGGAGCGGAGGTTCTGGCTTCACAACAAGCTAAATAATTAACCATTCATAAAAGAGAAATAAATGGAATAAAAGTGTGGTTCACTCTCTCTGTACTAAACCACAGAAGTCAGAGTTTTAAATTTGCTTGCACTTCTAGAGACAGAAATAGGCACACCATACAATTTTTTCTGCGAGCTTGTTTGTTTACAGTCTGTAGAAAAGATTCTTCACGCTGGATGTTACGGCATCCAGGCAAACACCAATGAATGTCCTTCCTATATTAGGTTGGAAAAATCTGCTCAAAGCTGAGATGGTAAAATCTTGACATACACCACTGTGGAAAAGTACGTTGCTTTTTCCCACAAGGAGCAAGACTTTACTGTCATTTTTGAAGTGTTTATGAGTAATTGTTCCCAGGCTTTCTGAAAGTCAAAGGTTTTCTTCAGACACTGGCTGCTTCTTCAACCTTTGTTCGTGTGCCTGACCATTTTTATAAGAATGCTTTTTTATGGATTCATTAAGCCACTTAACCCTGACCTATGAATCACTCAAGCATAAAAAGGCTCCTAACTCAAGGTATGAATCAGTGTGGTTGGCCACACATAAGGACAGTTTAACAAAGAACCAATTTTGTATCGTTACATTCTTTGTTATTGTCACAAAAGCGCATATTTTTTTTTCCTGTTCTTAAGAAAGAGGACAAAGCAAAGGCTCCACAGAAGAGCTGAGAGATGCATCTGGCCCGTCAGCCCATCCATCCACTGCTTACCAAAGCCTCACCAGAAATGAGCTCAGGTGAAGGGTACCAACTAAGAAGCCATTCTTAAGGAAAGAAAACTGGGAGAAAAATGTGTTTTAGTGTTGTACTTTTAACAGGGACTAACAAAACAGAGATACTTGGGTCTTCACTCAAGTCCCAAGCCCAAGTAGATAAAATATCACAAATATAAATATTTATTTACACAGTTTTTAAACCGGAAATGACCATTTAATCATTACTATGACCTTATTCGTATTAACACCACACTAAGTAACTGGGACAATTTAGTGCTGCTCACAGATCCATTTATAAATTATTCTACTAAATATATGGTTCATTTACAGAATTTAGTCCCAGTTTAAAAGGGATGATCCACTCTCATATCACTGCATTGAAGTTTTCTTGCTTCACAAAGTGTTCCCAACAAGCCTGAAAGCTATGATCAATCAAAACACTTGAGTGATCTAGTGTTGGTCTGCACTGATCATTTAAAATCTGAAGAATTTACCTTTTATTTTGTACTCGTGGTTACAGAAACAGCCTTCCTGGGAACTCGAGATGTGCTCTGTCTTCCTTTGATGTGTTTTCATTTACCTTTCATTTCTTTTGCTTTTCAGTAAATATTTTAGGATCTTAGCCGTTGATTAGTTCACTGTCAGATTCTGAGTCCTTGTCAGCTGTTTTGATGAAGCTGTTTTTGAACACTTCTTTGTTTCTGTGTCATAAATATTTTGCACAACCAGGTCCACTGTATTTAAAATATGCTGCACGGTTAGCTAGAACCCACATTCCCTTTCTGGCATGTTAGATGTACTGTTCGAATGTGCAAAGCCACTGGGGGTAAAAACAGAAACAAATGGTATTTTTACAAACACACTGCAGCCCTGAGCTTTTTTTTTTTTTTTTTTTACATTGCCAGAAAGAGCAGTATGTGAGAACACAAATGTCTAAATCATTTAGATCAGACATAAAACTCTCTTTTTACCCTGCTTTAGGTCTTGAAGCCCATGAGTGAATAGCACAGAGAATTTACAGTAAGCGTGTGTGTGCCATGAGTCCTGCCTCCTACATCTAAACCTAAAACTAACTGATTCAGGAATAAGAAGACATCTGTCCCAGACCATCAGCTGCTCTGTGCATTGTTCAACACTCAGGGCACAGAACTGGTAACCTGGTAGGTTTTAGCAACGTAACTACATGGTGTGTCCATGTCTCCCTATGCTCCTTTTTCTCTTCAGTTCTTCCTTCCCACTCTCACCAAGTGCTTCCTCATAGGACATTGCCAGATTGTTCTGGATTCTCTTCTTGTGTCTTGAGATGACTCCTCTTGTGTATTAGTGCTATTTCTTGAGTTGAGCCTATCAAACCTGAAGGTTGTTATTGTGATGTCATCATGTTGCCTGACAAAAACCTACCAAATGGCTAAATAGATCTGGTTGTAGCCTTTATGCCCTTACAATAGCTTTCAATTTCACAGCAATGAGTTCAACACAAAACTGTTATTATGCATGTTATATTATTACATCATCACTATGCCTAGTAACTGCATAACAACAGACTAAAATCACAGACCAAGCAATACTGAAGCGCTGGAATTTACTAAGAACTGAATGTTGTAGACCGTGAAGCTGTGATTAGGGTTACAAAAAAAACCCCAAACTTTTGTTTTCACAATGTTAGCGAAATATTTCAAAAGAAATTTCTCGCACAGCAGACACTTTACTAGTAGAGCAGACTGAGAGACTAATATCTTGTACTATCCTGCACAAGTTGTGACATCAACGGGTCCTCATCAAACAACTTAAAGGCCGGACGACTGCTTGTTTACTATCCTCAGTGTGGTTAAAAATATGTTTTCCTGAAATTCAATAAGCATTTTAAACAAAACTATTACAACCTGTCACTTCTTTCGAGAGCTTAAAAATAATTTGTTGAAACAAATATTGGAAATAAAACACGTCATGTAATATGTCATTAAATACTGCCATTATGGGTTTGACAGGTACAGATTAGATAGGTGTACTGTACATGGGGCGCACAATCAGGCCATTTAAAAATGGACATGGTACTGTGTCAGCTGTCAGCTGTATTTTCTAATTTTCCACCACGGCAGACAATTTACATTTAAATTGTTTTTCTTTCACAGCGCAAGGCCCCAACATAATGTTCGAGTATCAAATGGACATTTAGACAGAAAGCAAGCAGTACAAATGTTTTGTTTGACTTTGTTTGCTTTATGTGGTTTGAATTGTATGTGCGCCCAGTTGTGTCTCTACATCTTTACATATTTTTACATATTACCTGATGACAATCGGACTGCCAGCAACAAAAAAATTATGATGCATCAATGTGTATTTGCTGTTAAAACACAGTAGAAGGTATCAAGTAACACTTGAGAGTGTATGTGTGTTAAAATGTTAACTTTTACTATTGTGACCCCTGTAACAGAAACTTCACATCCCTGGATCATATATATCATCTATCATCTCATCTGTAACGTGGCTTTGACCAAAGGATAGAAACAACAAAGTCAAGATGCTTGTCAGATATAATCAATCCTGAATGTCAAAAATGTTATTACCAGTTTAGGAAACATGATTTGAGCCACAATGAATTATCTGTGGCTCAGATAATTCTGAGCCACAGAAGCCACCATTTCCCCAGATTGAATGGTGAAAGTTCACCATTCAATCTAATGCTTTCTCTCTGCTGTGCTTCTGTTGTCCTTTCTATCCTTACTTGTGTGTCAGAATTTATTGCAGATATGCCACTGATCCTCACTGACATCTGCATTAATGGAAATGTCAGCATGTGTGTGTTTAACAAGAGTTACTGTAAGTTTGGATGTATGTTAGCAAAAAGGGATGATTGCCATTGACTTTTATTGCGTTTCCATGGCGGGAAAGAGGCAACAAACGTCATCTAATATGTGTGCGAACGAGCCAAAACAGTGGTATGTCTCCATTTTCATTGCTTCCCCTTGAAATAAAATGACCCTTGAATTACGGCGTTAACAGGACTTACCGAGGCTGAACTCCACCTGAGGCAGCTTGGGTGTTAGAATAACACCTGCAAGACAGAGACAGCAAAAAGACAGAGTGGAGTTGAGATAAAAACAGAGCGAGAGGGAGATAAAGATAAGGAAGAGGGGAACATTAGAACAATGAAAAAGGAGGAAACAGACGTAAAACATTAACGGCTGCAGTTTAATTTTGCGGAAGTTTAAAAGGTGTAGAGCTCCAACCATTGTTTTTCAATGACTTTTCATGAATTTCAGTCTTTGATTTGCCATCTTATTAAATTAATCATATCAATGTTAGATAATAGGGAAATATGCTCATTACAATTTCAAAGAGCATAAGTGCAAAACAAGCCGACTACTTTTAATCTAAAATAATCGGAATCAAAAACCTGCGAACCCTCACATATTTACTAAAAGCAAGGCATAAATATTTGGCTTAGTTTCCTGGTTATTTATCAAAATTGTTGAGTCAGTTGTAGTCACTTTGCACAGATGCAATATAATTACGCTAAGGGGGTTGAACTCCTGGCAACAAACTATTTTAATCAGAAATAAAAGGCTTTATAGAGAGTTTGAACATGGTAGGAGCACAACAGGCTCCCCAAATGCCACACTGATTAATGTAACTGTTCATCTAGATTATGCAAACAACTCAGCGATCGTTGAGAGCGTCAGAACTAGAGTTTCTGGGTATCCATTGTCCTTGAGGCTTTACGCCAATAACGATGACTGACTGCTTCAGTCATCTGTCACTAAAGCTTTCTCTCATTCATCACTTTCCCAGTTTGACATGACCATTCAAAAACCAAACCGATGAAACGCCTGTAAGATGGTGCAACAAGTCTAGAGGGGGACTAAACTGCTAAATTCCTCCTCTTGGGGTGCTTGGACACAATTGGCCTCTCTAAGGCTCATCAACTCCACTAATGGGCCGTGGATACTCGATGTTCACTGATGTATGGGAGCCATGCGACTTAGGTAATCTTATGTAATGAGGATTCTTTGCAAAGAAAAAACGATTTACTTAATAAGGCAGAATGCCTTATTGACAATTTTGAATGCATAGATAATGCTGTCCAAAAGTCTCAGACCAACTCTCATTTCTACATATTTTGCTTGGGAAATTGGAATTAGGCGCAGCAGTATTGAAATGTGCAAACACGCATTAAAAGTATGCACAGTGTATATAAGCCAAAAACACAGGTGGTGCAATTCTTGGTTAAAAGCTTGAAAGTCAGTATTCAGCATGATCGCCTCTGTTCTTTAATACAGCCTGAACTCTCTTAAGCAGCTTTATTGTAATCTCTATAAGTACAGTAGTCTTCAGGAATCGTTCTCCAGGCTTCTTGAAGGACATTCAGAACTCTTCTTTGGATGTTGGCTGCCTTTTGTTCTGTTCTTTGTCAAGATGATCCCACATTGTTAGGATCCAGGCTCTGATCCATGAATGATCATGTTCCCTTGTGTGTTTTTATATCCAGATATCCCTTTTTAAGGGGTTTGTAGTGTGTTTGGGATCATTGCCATGCTGAAAAATGAAGCCATTGCCAGCCAGCCCCTTTCTTGATAGTATTTCTTAATGGATCAAAATCTGATCAAATTAAAAGTCTTTTCTGTGTTCGTATACTTCCATCAACCTTGACAAGATCTCCAAGACCACTAGGTGAAATGCAGGGCCAAACCATGTGAGCCTCCACCATGTTTTGCTCGCTGTTTTACCTCTCTCTGATCTCCATCAAAAATACTGCCAGTACTTTGAACCAAAGTCGGATCCATCCATCTCTCCGTGCAAGACCTGTTGCCACTGATTTTCAGTCCAATTCTCGTGTAATTTGGCAAACCTCAGCCTTTTCTCCCTGTTTTCCTTCCTTAAGAATTGCTTCTTGGCAGCCACCCTTCATCAGAAATGACCCTTCAGCAAACAGCAGATGGACCAGCATCTCTCAGTCAAGTCTTTGCTATTTCTTAAGCACGTGAACTTTAGATTCAAACAAACAAGCCAAAAAGAAAGAAAAAACAAACATTGCTCAAAACTGGTTTCTTGAAAGCAAAATATAAAGAAACAAGTTCTGGCGCAAGACTATTGCATCGTACTGTATGTATGGTTGTTTGTTGGGACTGTTGATTACTGTACTTGTTGATTACTGGTTTACTGTAATATTTCTTCTTGCGTTTGTTTCTGGAGATAAATCTAAAAAATGCCCCAGCTCACAGAGATGCAGTGAATTATGTCAAATGTTGATGAATCGTTTAAATGCTGTTTTTTAATCTTTGAACCGTATTCTTTGAAATGAATGAGTCCAAAATTATGGAAATCATAAGCATTATCTGGCACCGTGTTGAGAGTCATTTGCCTACTGAGGCCAAGACAGCTTCAAGCACAGTAACTTGATAAAAAAAAAAAAAAGATTACCAGCAATTTGAAGTGCATTTCTAAATTCAATAAATATGCTAACAAACTTGTAAATAAACCTTCAGTTTGCTAGCATTTATGCTCAGTGAAATAAACTGAGCTCTGTCAGATGTAATACATGTCAGAAAAGGCTGTAGAAGCTTACGCAAACCTGGTCCAATATCTGTTATAACTGCAGTAAATATCTAATTAATCAAGTGGACAAGTATTTGTAGCACACGGGGCAAGGAAACACACACCAAAACAGGTCAATTATGCTTGTAAATAAACTTTCATCATCTGGTTCTCACATTACTTTCTCATCTTCATCATCCCATTCCTCAGGGGTCATGTCTCCTCATGTTGTCACCATTAAGACTTCCTTATGAGTGCTGATGGAACTTTAATAAGCCAGGATGACATGCTGCGTAGCTGAAATAGAAAGCCCTTTAGCTAGGTAGGCTGACACTGTGCCAGCTGTTGGGTCCAGTCTCCGGTGTAGCATTATCATAAGGGACTGACACATGGACAGCCCGGCTACTTTGTAGGACTTATCTTGAGTGGTAAGAAGCAGTGGAAAATGCTTGTCGTTGCAGAAATAATTAAAGATAAGGAGCAAAGCTGAGTCTAGGTCTGATAGAGGTTCAGGATACAGATCATGAGACACATGTGGCAAAGCAAGTCAAAGTGTTTGATAATGAAGCAGGAGGAAGACTGGAATTCAGAGCTGTCAGAATTTTAAAGCATGGCTTATAGGCAGAGTGTCGAGTATTTTTAGAAGGATCATGCCAGATGCTTTGATTTTATGACAGGCAACACATGTTAAGTTGCATTTTCCTTTTTTTGTTTTTTCAGTATAAAGTCTGAATAAATAACGTGTAAAACTATGTTTTAGTGCAGCTCTGAAAGCTTTCACATGGTCACATCACCCCAATATCCACATGATCTAAAATATAACGGACAAATTATGCAACCTGAGGACACAACTCCTGTTATGTACACGGTGACCTCATTCTCGTCCCGCAGCACTAAACGTGCCGCATGTCATTACCCTCTGGGGGAGAATCAGCCTGACCAAAACAAATACACAAACAAGGTCTAATCGCAATAATTAGCCATTACATGGAGAGAGATAAGCCACCTGCATTGCCCATATCTATTGTAACTCCTGCAGCATACATGGCTCACGACTCTAAGTTGCAGATACATACGTGGGGGAAAGTGGCACAGGTGTGGTATTTATAATCGATATCCGCTGGCATTATGAATATGGTAATAAGCTCAGCAAGGCAGCAGGCAGGCAGCACATGCAGATGTAACTCCCAGAGGGGCCCAAAGCAAATGAGGTGTGCCCGCCCGCTATACTGCAGTTTCATCTGGCTCTAGAAATAACAGCACAGCCCCACTGTACCTCCAATCTATCAGCCCCCCTGTCTGTGGAAGGTATCAGTAGGGAAAAAGGCACGCTGAAGGCAGAGGAGAGGGTAATTTATAAGGATGTGAGCAGACTAGGTGAATCCTCTGGAATGACAAAGTTAATTAATGTTCAGGGACTTAAATGGTCCGTCTTACAGATGATCATTTAACTCGCTTCCCTTCTCATTGCCCTGCTTTCTCGCATGCTGCATTGTATGATAACCGCTAACAGGCAAGGGGGACAAGGGTGAATGTGGGAAATAGTTGGTGGTTTTGGTGGGTGGGGGTGGGGGATTCAGATGATGCTGCTGTTTATTTCTAAGTCTGCAAAAGATGGAAGTAGAAAATATCACCAGACACCGCTCCAATTCCCAAGTATGGTTTCAACGAAGAAAATCAAACAATTCTTCCGAAGAGAGTTTTGATAAACTGCCCTGCAGAGGCTATAGTACACATTCACAGTCACTTCTGCTTATCCTCTTCATGAATAGATATTACATATAAAAGCCCACGCCTATGAATAAATCCTGTTCATATTTTTGAATATTATCTTCTTTTGAATTTTGAGGTTAGATTAATAATTCACTTATGTGGCTGGCTCAGCATGGGCTTTGATATTTCAGGGATATAACTCTCTCAACAAATGATTCCAACCCAACAAGCAGCTCTGCTCACCCTTCCTACACGTTCACCCACACTAATTGCAATGTTTCCTTCTCCTAACTCCTTTTTGTCCGACCTTGCGTTTCTCTTTCCTGTAGTTTAAATTGCCTAAACAGAACCTGCACATCCACTGCGATGATTCAGTCACCAGCCAGGCTTACATACCTGTAACTCAATTGATGTTTGCACAGACAGGCATCCCATTAGGACAAGTGGTGCTGAATGGGAGAGTGAGTTATCGTCACATTACTGCTTTGGGAGATTGAGAGGGGGGGGGACAGATGGTTTTGTTGCCAGCGTTTAATGAAGTGTTGTGAATCAGTTGGATGCGCTGAGGAGGTCTTGACTGTCAAGCTGATAAGAGACGTAGTCTGGGGGGGTTAACAAGAGTGGGACCTTTCGCTCCGCGACAGCTTGGTCACGGCACGCGTCTCGCAAAGACAGTTCAATCAATTAAATGTTGCAGCTTTCATTGCCGATACCGATTCCTGTATGCAAATTCTGTTATGAATAGTTAATAGCTAAAATAACATAATTTCACCCTTTGTGATTGGGAGTTTGTAAAACGCCAATTCAGCCCCACCTTAATTAGCACCGAGCAGCACCCAGTTTGGTTTCGCTTTTATCTCCTGTCAAGAAAGAGGAGATAAACTGTGTCACCTTGCGACTGATAATGCACGGTTGTCAACCTGCTGTTCGGCCCAAACACTGTAATTATGTGCTTCGCTCTTGTCTTCCAGGATGCCCAGGGGAAACAAAGCAAAGGTAGAGTGAGGCGTTACACTCCTGCATCTGTCAGATGCCATCTATAAAATTGTGCAGAGGATTTTATGGTAGGTGCCTATCTTGGGTTTGCCATCAGGTCATAGCTATTGAGAGTGTGGCCCTGTGTGTGTCTCTGCATAACTGTGCAACGTCAGAGCATGCCTGCATATGTCCGTGTGAATGGGCAATCGGACACATAAGATGCTTCACCAGTGTGTCAGTGTAGGTTTAAAGCAAAGAAGACAAGGCGTCGTGAACTGCGCTTTCATCCTTCTTTGTACAGTTCCATCTGCTTATTCCCATTGGGACGATGATGGTTCTTAGCTTGCATGCCAATGCAAATGCTTAGCAGCAACCGCATGCAGTGTCTGTCCTTTTAGTAAGCAAAGGTATTAAATGTGGAGAGGAGGCTTTGTGGCATCACTGATATGGATAATCTCTTCAGCATTCTCCTGTAGTGATGGGCACTAAGACATCTAGTTTGCCTCTGCCAGTGCATATTAGTGACAGCACATTCAGCCTACATGGAATATGACTGCAGTAAAAATGCAAATTCACACACACATACACGTGCATGCATGAACACCAGTGCACAGAGACAGAGACATGACACGCAAGCAAACATGTGACTTTTTACCCCCCGACTCCCACCAAGAAAACATGTGAACAAACAGCTTTTCAAACTTTCTCTCTGCAGAGTCACTCAATCAAAATTCCATTTTGCTCAAAACTAGATAAGGCAGACTTTTGTATTATTTACTACACGCATGCATTCTGAAGCTCAAAAGAACTGAGAAACATTTTTGAGATTTCAATTCAACCACACAACAAGAATACTTAAATGGAAACCTGCAGCAAGGCAGGCAGTTTTTAAAAAGTCTACAGTTTTAAATTGTGGAGACACGACTGACAGGCCCGAAGATCAATCGTGGCTTAACAACATTTTAAATATCTGACAACAAAAGACATCACTTGATAGCACTTAGTGTCATTTCTATCTACCAATAATGATCTTTCATAACAAGTGCATCTATATATCATCAGGTATTGAGTTGTAATTATTCTGCATAGGAGTCAGTTACTTGGCTACTGAAGACTGGGGTTTTAAAAATCTCTCACACTTTTGCTGGTACCTCCACCCTAGCTCTCTCCCTGAAACACACACACACACACACACACACGCTTTCATTCTGTGTGTGTGGCAGCACGAGAACAAACACTTGCACAGGGAAAATACTCAAAAGCAAGACATCATCTGGAGAAGCATTTGCAGTAACAGTAGAGAAAACCAATGCTTAGAACTGACGAGCAGTTATGGAGTTAGACTGTAGAACAAGAAAGGACAGAGGAAAGAGGAGACAGATTCAAACAGTCACAAAACACAGTGGAGTCAGCTCACCAGCAGCGCTCAGTCCTTCAGGACTCGCACTCAGCTCCTTCATGTCAACCATGCAGTGTCCCAGGTGCTGCGTGCCGTCCTCCATCTGTCCAGCTTGCCCCACAGTTCTCCCTCGTGCTCCTCCACCTCTTCTCCCACCTCCTCCACGAAACACCACAGTCCAGTCCAGTTCCCCGGCTCACACGCAGCCTTCCAAGCAGAGAAGCTGTCACAAAGATAGCAATCCTCTCACCCCGCTTTCTTGCTGCCTCACGGTGCGCTCTCTGTCAGCATTAAGGATGCCTCATGGAAACTAATACGGAAGAGAGGGACAGGCGACGGACCTGGAGCAGCAGCGGGAGGGAGGAGGAGAGGGAGGGGGAAGAGAGGGGAGCAGGAGAGAAAAAGACAGGGGAAGGGAGGAGTGATGAGGGAGTGAGATTCCAAATGAAAGAGAAAGCAGGACAGAATTGATGTTATGTGCAATACAAAGCTCTATCCATCAATCTTGGGCTGTCAGTCGGGGACCTAGACCCGACTGCACAGAGCACCGCAGCCAGAAAGACACGGCTCTGTCCTCCCCCTCTCCCTCTCCCTCCCTCCTTTTTTCTTCTCACTGCGCAGCCACTGCTGCAACCAGACATGGCAGCAGGGTCCCTTTGATTTCTGACGTCCGTCTCACTCCCCTTCTCCAACCTGCCCTCACCTCTACATCACTCTTTCCCTTTTCTCAGCAGTGTAACAATTACCAAACTCCCAAGCGTGATATGTTGAAGCCAGAATCATGCAGCATGATTTGGGGACTTATACAGCTGAGGGATTTGCAGAGTATAAGGACAGTTTTTATTGCAAAAAGAGCTGAGTATAACCCAACACGGCAACTTCACCACAATTTCAAATCAACAGGTTAAACACAGAATGTGATACAGATAGTAGTTGTTTCTGGGTTTTAGAGGTTTGTGGGTTTTTTTTATGTTTCGCAGCGTAGATCTAGACAGGACATTTTGAAAAAGGAATTAGGATGAGGAGTTATATATAAAGATTTTCAAGGTAAAATAATGACTGCCTCCTCTTACACTCCTAAGGGAAACGTTATTGTTCTTTGGTCACCAAGGTCATGATGCTACAGTAAGCGTATATCTACAATGTAGTTAATTAAAATCCAGCTGAATGGAGGAGGAGCTGTGTTGTCTGTTAAACTCATTCAACCTAAGTGAAGGCTACTGTGAAGGTGCTTGATTTTATACACCTGTGGCTATGGAAGTGATTTTAAGTGAAGTTTCACCTACGACTAGCTGGAGATACAGCTTCTCTCACCAGTGATGATCCTTGATACGCAAATTTGGGTTCAGTTTGGCATGAAACCAGATGATGTTTGCCCTCGACATAACTTTGAGGACTGTGAACTCAAACATAAGCTCCTGCAAGTGGTCAGAACCAGGTTTCCATAGCGCAATCTAAAAATATACTGTGCAAAAGGCAAGGGCCACTCTTAATTTTTATTTTTATTTTGCTTCCCAGGAGCCAGTCATTTCTTGTAATTTTTTAAAGTGGTCTTGAGCAATAGTTCTCCAGGCTTTCTGAAAGTATTTCAAGGTTTTTCTTTGGACATTGGCTGCTTTTTCACTCATTTTCAGTCCAGTCCTTGTACCTGACCATTTATCAAAAGAATGGTTTTCTTCTGAGAACATGAATCGTTGAAGCATAAAAAAAGGCACCCAACTTAAGGATCAACCAGTGTTTTGTTGATACACAACAAACAACTTCATAAACTTTGATCCTAGCAACATGTTGCAAAAACACAAGATTTTGTCCCATTTCTTTCAATCTATAAAAAATACCAAAGATGACAGTTTCACACATCTAAAATTGTATTTTTGCATCAACAAATAGATTCCCAAAGAACTACTAGCTTAAAACTGGGCATCTCTTGGCATGGTGTGCAGTGTGTCCTCAAATAATTAATGAAACTGGACAAGTGGAGGTCAAAAGAAGATTTGGCAGGCCTAAAAAGACACTATGTACAGCAGATGAACAGTACTTGAAAGTCATGTCCTTAAGAAGTAGAAAATAAATCCAACAAAGACCTGACAGAGAACCCAAGAGATGCATCTGTTTGCTGAAGCCTCATCAAACAGTGTCAATGGAAGCGTGACTGTCAAACAACCATTTTAAAGAAAATGAAACAGGGAGAAAATGCTGAGGTATGGCTAATTAAAAATCAGACTATGTGGAGTGAGGAGGTGGGCCCAAGTGCAGACACGCGAAAGAGCAAGCCGTTTAGTGGAGGCTGATAAAAACGTTTCAAAAACAAAGGCAAAGCAACACTAAAAAATAACCTAAACTGGGAGAACTAAGTCTAAACATAAAAAAAACCCTGGAACATGAAAAGGAGCATGAACATGGAAACCTGACATGAGAAACCTAAAACATGAAGACTTGCCGTGAATTCATAAACCTGGAAACATAGCATGACATAGTAGACAAGCAGGCAAAACAGGTGAACGGACAAGGAATGACAGGAACTCTGAGATTAAATACACACAGGAGGTGATCAGGGGAAGTGGAAACACATGGAAAAACAGCCGATTCGAATGAACATAATGACGCCACGGGGGAAGTGAAACTAAACATACTGAACATGGGACAACCAGACCTCTTCAAAATAAAACAGGAAACATAACAGAATGCAAACATGACAACACGAGCCTGAAAACATAGAACACGCAGACATTAAACACGTGTCAGACTAAGACAGCGGTCCCCAACCTTTTTTTCCCCATGGACCGGTTTAATGTCAGACAATATTTTCACGCTCTGGTAACAAATAAATATTTCTTTCAAAATAAGACACAACTACAACACAGGAAAAGACCCAGGAAAACGAGTTAATGATAAAAACCCTGAAAACTATGTATTTCCAACACATTCTCAATTCCAGAGTGTAATATTTTAGGAAATTTCACACCAGAGCCAAAACTCTTGCAGCCTGGTACCAAAGGACTCATGGACCGGTACCGGTCCTTGGCCCAGGGGTTGGACTAAGACACACAGACTTACCACGACAAACCGATGAGGAACAAGCACACTATAGATACACACAGAACCCAATGACAAATGAAACGGATCACAAGGGGAAAACATGTAAACAAGAGAAGGAGGCGGGAGACAAAGACATCACAGAAACACATGAAGGGCGAGGAAGACTTAAACATAAGGGGTGATGACGCAAAGGAGATCTAAAAAACACTGAACTTACACAGCAGCCTAGGCAAAATAGAATGAGCTGAACTTAAACATAAACCATCAAAATATAAGACAAGTCAAAACGCTGGGTCACATGACCCAGGGTCATGACAAGAGCTGCCAGTTTAAATCAGGTATAGTTTTTTTTTTTTATGAAGTATTGAAACATTTTCATTGAAACTTGTTAAAAGGAAAAAGTATAAAGGTTCACCATCCTATCACTCAAATGTTGTTTTATAACATCAACAGCAGAAGACATGTTTTTAAACCCTTGACTGTAATCATAAAAAAACAGGACAGGTCAGATAATGTGGGCTGTAAGAAGATTATTCCTTTGTATACAGTTCTGAGAAGAATGCTTTGTTCTCTGCATATTCTTCACTTATTGTACTCGTACATAATCAAGTGGCTGGAATAAAACCTTTCAAACCAAAGACACACGCCGCAAAGACTAAAGAGCCATGTGGAGTTCATGTGCACTCTTAGGGCACCTGGTCTGGGTTGTGGCTGGTGCCAAAAACCTAAATGAAGATAAATTGGTCCCTGCTGGAGCAATAAGATAGAAGATGAATCCACT
Organism: Simochromis diagramma; assembly: GCF_900408965.1. Lineage (NCBI taxonomy): Eukaryota > Metazoa > Chordata > Actinopteri > Cichliformes > Cichlidae > Simochromis > Simochromis diagramma. The sequence goes on along the minus strand of NW_024386792.1, from coordinate 4,543,724 downwards.
CGGCATGAGGAGGTTGCTTTTTTCACTTTCCACAACTCTCTCCATCCTTACGCGTTCATCCCTTTATTGCCACATTCTCCTTGTTCTCCATCCTCTTTAATCCGTAAAACCCATCAAGATAAATGTTATCTTCTTCTGTTTTAATGAAAATGTGCTGGTGCACATTTATACATAAGCACAATTGTGTGTGTGTGTGTGTGTGTGTGTGTGTGTGTGTGTGTGTGTGTGTGTGTGTGTGTGTGTGTGTGTGTGTGTGTGTGTGTGTGCTTGTTTGTGTGCATGCAAACTCAACGTGGCAGAGTCAAACAGGTCTGCAGAGTGGTCCATTAACATTCTAATACGTTTCTTTTAAAGGCGACATGTGTTGTCTTATTAAAGCCTGACTGATAGAGGGGGCTGGAGAAAATCAATAGACAATGCACTAGAGATGGTGAATAGTACAAGTACACAGAGGAGAGGAGAAGAAAATAAACATGCCCTTTTTAGCTATTCCTCCCCAAAGCCTGAAGCATAGATCCTCACATTTACCCATTCCAACAGCACTTGAAACCCATTACAATTTGAGATACACTCCCTCGCAGTATTAACTTAGAAAAGCCAACAGCTTGATTCACAGCTGAGTTTGGGATGCATATTGCCACAGCTAGGGTTACACAGCTGTACTGCTGTAAAGGCTGCAGTGGGAGACATCCAATTGCAAAGGTATAAGTCAACGCTGTTGCTAAAAGGAGGAGTACAAATAATTACTCGAGGTGCTCTCTCTCTGGCCTCATTTAAAGCCTTATCTTAAATCTCACAACACTGACTGAGATGCAATACATTGCAGCAAGTTATTTTATATTTACAACATTCATTATGAATGAATGTTTAATTTTCAGTTATAGAAATCAGCACCCTGACTGTGGCAACTGCAGGAACTCAAACAAGAACATTAAAGTAATCACTGTCTAGACAGCCACCCCTGCTGTGTGCCCTTTCTTTGATTTGAAAATGGTTGTGCCATAAATGTTTTGACATGGCAAGCAAATGACTTCCTGTACGAATCAGGTGACCACACCAAAAGACTAAGAGCCGGTGAAAACCTCCTAGCTTTCTCAGGTGAAGCTGGCAGTTTGAGCAGTCAAATAAAAGCCTGTGCATAGTGGTTTGAGCTCTTTGTTGTGGTAAATGGTAAATAATGAAACAGTGAAGCTCTCCCACACACATGCATGCAATGCTCCACTTCCTGCTAAAAACACAGTCTGTTGGGCAACCACTATCAATTGAACAAAACAGGAAAAGTGATTAAGTTCATATATATATATATATATCAACTACATCAAAACAACAAACAGGCAGAATGAATGAGTGCTCTCAATCTTTTAACATTTCAAAACAATCAATAAAAAGCTTTTTTGTTCTGTCTGTCATGACACAGTAGTGATTTACCTACATGTACACTGTTCAGATTTATAGTTGCTGTAATTATTCTAACCAATTTTAAAGCAATTTAAATTAATGTTCAAGCTACCGATTCCTCGCTCTTTCATAAAATTATAACAGAATAACAATGAGAATGAACCACAAACCTGTTAACGCACACATAGATGTGACGGCATAATACTAAAATAGGCAAAACATATTCATCTCTTCTTTATCAAGTTCAACATGTTGATCAGCCGAGACAAACTGAACTAGCACTTGCAGAGTATATTCCACAAGATGCTAAAAATAGGACGTATAAAATATACAGCATGTATATATAATGCAGTGTTTTCTTCCCACAGAGTATCCCTATTCAGCAGTGTCATCTCGTCTAATCGGATCGCGTGAATCCTCTCCACATTAAACATGTACAGTCACTCCTTCTCCTTTCAAATAATGTGACGAAATGAAGCTATTGATTTCTCATCACGTGTTGTCATGTCAGATTACAGGAGGCTCTTTTACAGCACCGCAACTGACATCCCAGCCATCAATTTTCAATATTGTCTCGCTGCTCAAAGGTTTCTGATTGCCTTTGTTTTCTTACAGGATGGTGGAAATGACAGCTATTGAAATCTAGAAATCAAGTATCCATTACTCCAACCCATTGACCAAATCTCACAGTGATATTTGAAAGACATTAATTTAGAGTAAAGCATGCATGGGGGCCCGGCCCTGGAGCAGGGTGCCGCCGGTGCATCGAACCGCCTGGGGGGCTCTTCAACTGGTGGGGGAGATGGTCACATCTTGCAGGAGCTTTCCTCTCTTCAGGAACTCTCTCTGCAGGAGGGGGAGATACAGGAGAGGTGGAGGAAGATCTCAGCCTGGGCGTTTACTGTCTTATGTAGTCTGGAAGATGAGTGGATGGTGGGGTGGGTGCAGTTTTCTCTGTGGTGGGGTTGGGTGGACTGTCCCGGGCTCTGTGGGGCCGGGGGGCGCTGCTGCACTGGGCCCCGGTCTGGATGGGCCTGGGCCCCCTTTCCCTGGCGGGTCGCGGAGTGTGGGAGTGCCTACTGGGGTCAGCGGGGGAGCTGGCCCCAGGGAGGGGTTACCTGCCCCTCCCTTCCTTCCCTCCCCATCTCCAGCTGCCTCCCTCTTCCCGCTCCACCACAACCACCCACACATGCAGGGCCTTGGAGTAGGGGTATGTCACCAGGGTGCAGAGGAGGCTACCCCCCCCTCTGTCCCCTTCTGGCTGCCTCTGCCTCAATTTTATCCCACAACTTAGACATTCACATTATTCACACTCTCATTACACATACATATAGGATCTTGGGGGTGGGCACAATCACGGAGTCCAAATTACCATCAGGGTGTACACCTCACCCCTGGCGTCGTTGCCCACCTCTCAATTTTAAATACACTTAGACATTGAGGGCTATCAGGAGGGACTATGCGCTTACCTGCTGCTCCTTGGCAGGTAGCTCCATGCCCTCCTGGGTTTTAATTGCACCTTAGAACACACATGCATCAACACTACAATGAGCGGGTGGAGGGAGGCTTGGAGTCTTCTCCCACCCCCATTCTCTGCGGCCTGCTGGAGCGGGAGGGCTAGGTGGAGTTGGCCGTCCGACTGCGGTCTGGAGTGTGGGGCCTCCCTGCTGCTACGGAGTCGGGGCGGTCTGCCTCTCCCCACCGCAGGGAAAAGGGTAACACCACCTGGGTCTGGGTGCAGTTCCCCCCTCCAGGGGCAAGGGTACCTAGACCCGGTTTGTAGAGTACGCTTGGGGAGTGTGATCGTGTGTACAGCGTCTCTTTATGTCTGTCTCCACGTTGGTTGAGTGTGGAGTGAGTGCATATGAGAGCATGAGGGGGGGAATGGATGTTTGTGTCTGTGTGTGCCTGTATGTCTGTGTCTATATGTCAGGTTGGGTATCAGACGCCACCTCTCTGGGGACACCTCAGGCCCTCCAAGGTTTGGAGGCCTATCTCCACCTACCACCACTTCCCCTGCCGGTGGCGGACTCCCTCAGGTGTCGGTGCGTTGGTGGTTCTTTGTGTCTGGGGATGGGCGTCCAGGTACACACCGGCTCACTCCTTGGCGGCTGCTTATCGGGACCTGGAGCCTGGGGCTCGCTCGGGCCCCTCCGGGGGTGGGGTGCCCCCGGCCTCTCGGCCTGGGGCTCGGTCACTCAGGCACAGCTGGCGGCCGGCGGAGCTCACGGGCGCGTCACTGCAACTCCCCCTGGCTTCTGCTCCGCGGCTGCTGAGTGAACCCTCATCTGGGACTCTCCTCAGCTCTTACTGGAACAGTGGCGCGGCTGCCCCTCTGTTGGTCTTCCATGGTTTCTTGTGTTCTGGGGGCCTCTGGATGTCTGGAGTTTTGATCTCCTCCATACCTGCTTCACACCCTGGAGGACGGGGCTGTGGCCCCCCCACACTCCCTAGCAGATCGTTACATGGAGAAACCTTTGGAATACAAGCGCGCTGATCCACACAGGTATGCACACGGGTGTTCACTGCTCGTAGACCCAAATTACACCTTTCTTGGCTGCTACCTCGAAGCACATCTGTCCTGCGTGCTACACAACAACATTGAATATTTAGTATTTACTGCTGTTTAAACTTAGCTAGATTAATGCGATGGTGTTGTGTTTAGTATGTTGCTTTGTTTCTTTTTTCTATTCTTCTCTCAACAGGTGATCCAGGAGATTTTTATTTTTTTTCTCCCCCCCTTTCTCACTGTCCCTCTCCCCTTCTGTTTTTCCTTTCCTTCCTCTTTCTTTCTCCCTTTTCTATCTCTCACTCATGTCTGTCCCGTCTGTAACATCTGTAAATAAAATATAATAAATAATAAAAACAAAGATTGACCAAATGGACCAATACGGCAATGCCACGATGATCCATTTGGCAAAGTAAATCCATTGGGTATCCTTGTTGGTCTTCAGACAACAATTCTGATGGCTAAAGAACCAAATGGGACAGGCGAAAAAAAAAAAAAAAAAAAAAAAAAAAAAAAAAAAAGAGTAAAGCATGCATTCTAACATACACTTCTAGTATTGGAACACACAAGGCTGTGATTTCTTTCAAGTGTAAATGTAAGTGATGTATATGACAGGGGACAATTTGTATGCCAAATGAAATGAATATGTTCAAAAAATAGCACTTTTTGGATTCTGAAATTCACTCCTTGTTCTCTTTCAAATCTCAATCAGTATCTCACTATGTGAAGCACCACTGCAACGACATCTGGCTAAGACGGACAAAGCTCTTCAAGGACGCAGGGTCCCCTGATCCCCGCGGCAACCAGGACTCTATGAAAATCATGTTTTTAGAGAACCTGGGTTACCCTAGTAACGAAACATTTTTCTTTACACTTGTTTTAAGATGAAAATTGATTTAAATTTACTAAATGACTTTAACCTGTTTAACCCACGTGATTTAACTGGCACTCATTTTTAGCACAACTTACTGCATTTTTGCACAAAGCAGTTGCTGATAATAGCTTTTTATTTTTTGGCTAATGTGTACCTTGCCGTGACATGTCATGATAATTTCCAAACGTACTGCAAATTTTTTTCAGGAAATTGGAAAATAAAATATTATTATTTCCAATTAGTAAAAACAAGTACCGTGCCAGGTTAGGTCAGAAATTTCAGCCTTGACAATTTGTTCCATATAATCTCACCACAATCGGTGACACGTGAAATAAATGCATAGAGGGTCCAATTTAATTTCTATATACAGTGCAGCAGCACCCACACATAAGCTGGCATAAGACACATATTTTCCTCAAAACAGCAGTGCCAACAGCAAACACTGCCAGGTGAATTAATATTAATGTTGGTGAACAGTTGTGTGCAAAATAACAAGACCACTGATCACACACACACTGAAAGACATTTTCACTTCATCACAAGAGAGCGGGACTGCTAGGTTGTCCAGCTTGCTCTGTTAAGTCCCACTCCCTATGGTTACTGTTACTAGGCCTGTGAAGCTTACTAAACGGTCGATACCAAAGGAAATATTAGCAAATTCCTGGAATGTTAGAATAGAATAAACCTTTATTATCCCACGGATGAGAAATTTCGGTTACAGAGCTCTTACAGCAAGGAAAAATACCATATAAAAGCAAGACACAAGGTGGTCCTATAAGCAACCGAAGTTCATATATACAGGTATATACAGGTAACAATGTACAGAATATGTATAGAAAAATTGAAAAATTGTACACGGATATGTATCAAATCTACAGAGTTGTGTATAAAATGTAGAGCAAATAAACAAGGTGGTGAGTAACATGAACAAAAGAATGTTAAGCTGCATTATAGAGTCTGACAGCTGCTGGTAAGAATAACCTGCAGCAGCGCTCTAAAATAATAATAGAGAAAACTGGACAGAAAAGAGTAGAATATGCTTTTCAGAGCTGTACTCCCAAATCAAACTGATAAGAGTTCTGTTAATAAAGAGAAAATCAAAATAGAAAGGCTCACTACTGGTCCAATTAAAAGTGCTGCAGACACACACACACACACACACACACACACACACACACACACACACACACACACACACACACACACAGATAGATAGATAGATAGATAGATAGATAGATAGATAGATAGATAGATAGATAGATATTATTTCCAAAGCTTTCATTATCTACCATATTTCCAGTAAACTTACACCATCCCCTATTTCCATTTGTTTAAAATGAGTCATGATAATGCTCCCACACACCAACTGCACCTGAAAATGGCTCTGATCTGGTTTGGATCCATCAAGTTTGTAGATTATGCTTTTGAAGCCTTAGCCTCAAAACCCACATTTCTGTCCCTGTGAGGGTTTTATGAATCCATATTTGGTGGCCCTATTTGGACAAAAGTTTTGGTTAGAGATTGGTGAATCTGTTTTTCACTGTGAAATTACATGAACGCTATTAAATTATTGGCTAGTTTTTATAGGTTGGTCTTATCACACAGCTCTGGAAGCCTTGTGGACAGTCTTGTGCCATTTAGCACTTGTGACATCTCTACTGTTTGTCGTAGCATAACTTAGGTGTAGCCAAGCTGAGGGAGCTCAAAGCATGCAGAATTTATCATTCCGTGTGAATGGGCATCTGATAAGTTAGCCTTCCTAATCTGCATGATTTCGTCTGCCATGGCAGTGGCAGTCAGCGTCGTGCTGTAAGTTCTACATTCTCCCCACAGTAGCCCTCACATCATGCTTCATCTCATCCTCAACGTGCCTACTGCCATTGCCTTTGGCTGCTAGTGCTGAACAAGGTCCTACTTCAAACATGTCAGTGATTTTCCCACATTTGGCAAAAAGTCACTAATATCTGAAAAGTCATTCTTTTTAGGCCTGCAATTTCTTTTTTTCTCTCTTGCATGTTGTCTCACCCAAGCTTGGAGCCTTTTTTATTTTGCAGACTTTTTTTTAATGTGTACTGTTTAATGAAGGGGTGGAGCGGTTTAAAGATATGACTCAGACAGTCCAGAGTCAAACAAACAAACAAAACAAGCCCAAAAGCACCCTCAGCCAACCAGGAAAGTGCTCAGCATGGTGGACGACCTGTTTTTTTCTAATGCCTGCCCCTCTCCTCCTCTGTCCAGAGTGTTGAGTAATTGAATCTCCAAAGTTTCAGTGGATGATTTAACTCATGTGCTTCATTTACACAGTGGTTATGTTTTTAGCATTTGAGTCAGGTGTTTTTCCTCACACTTTGTCAGGCTGGACTGTCATTGCAGAAGCTTCTATGTCACTAAATCTAAATAATCTTACTAATTGGCAATGTGGTTTGACTAAAAATATATACTTACTTAAATGTTGTGTTGGAGGAAAGGCTACAGAATACACACGTAGACTTGAGAGTTCTTTTTTAAAGTGTCTGTTGTTGATGACTAAGATCACAAACTTGACAGGCGCTCTCGAATTATTCTGAAATGGTGACTTTCAGTTGCTTTACAGCTGCTTTGGTGCATACAACAAAACCGAAATGTTACTGAAAACCCTTTAGCTTCACTTTATCATTTTAAATGGAAAACAAAACTGCAAGTTTATCAAGAGCCATCTTGATACAAGGAATGACTGTACCCCTTGCAATGCAAAATTATACAGATGAAAGCAGCAGCTGATGTAATATTGCATGATCAATCTTATTTGATGCATGTGTAAGAAAGATTTTCATATTTTTAGGTTCTTCAGATGAAAACTGCAATTTCATGGGGTAATGCACTTTGAACACCAGCGCACTTTGTTTTAAAAATTTACAATAGTCTGTCTGACAAAAAAGGAAAGATAAGGACACCAGTTATGATAGCAGCAGCTCTGACACAGTGGAAACAAAATCACTTTGGCCACTTTGGGACCAGCAATGTTGAAAGTACAGGATAGATATGCGTTAGCTGTTTCTGAATTACTTGGCTGCCAGAGACACACATGCTGCTCAGCCAATGTCTGTGCATCAGTCTCAGTATTTTCATTACCCATGGCTGATTATCTAGAGATTCCTTTATCAGGGTTGCTCCTCTGTAAGGTAACATTATGTCCATCATTAGAGGCCAATATTGAACTAAGCCTCCCCAAGTGCTGCACTACTCATTGTAAAACAGACAGTACACAAGTTAACCGTCAGAGATGCTGCTCCTCTGGTCTAAACGACTTGTGCTGTGGACAAACCCTCTCAAGTCGATTAGTAATGGGTTGATATATTACCAGAGACACTATAAGGGAGCAACATGGTTCTCAAAGAATCCTCATTAGAAATGTAAGAGAGAGTTTCCCAGCCCTGACAGCCAGTCATCTGCTTTAAAACAACCAAAACTGCAAGCATATAATACACTTTGATTACTGTGGTGATGCATAGGCACACATGAGCTTAACAAACAGCGTGGCAGAAAGCATATCTACCCACCCGTCTTAGTAAAGAGCTAATGGTTGTCTTGTCTTACTACACCCATGGGTTGCTGTATCCTAAAGTAAGTTGAGTTGATGAGAAACATTGCAAATGTGTAAGTAGAAGAATCAAAAGCTTTTTAACCTTATTTTTTTTATGTTTGTCATCAAGGTGTTTTATTTGATTTGATTTGCAATTTAATGTATGCTAGCTTGGCTAGACTCCCTGTTGGCTGTACGGTGAGAGTTAGAACTGCTCATTAATAAACTACTGAAATTATGTAAAAGATCTGGATATTCTATGTATGTCTAACTTTATGAAGCTGTGTTCCCCAGCAGTGAATGATAGTACAGGGATATATGGGGTTTAAAAGAACTGCAGACTGTGTAGAGAGAGTACACCTATATCACCTATACAGGGGTATACACCTAAATATGTTTCCTGGGGTTAACAAGTTTGCTGTTTTGAAAGAGGGAGAAAAGTAATGAATAACTTGCAGTAATGAAAATATGAAATGATCCGTCTAGGTACTTGTTTCATCAAAAGAAAACAGATGAGTGAAGAGAGAAAAAGCCTTATTAAATTTCTGAGATGTCTGCTGCATATCTAAAACAGTAATTTGTTCTTAAAATGATTAAGCTTCCAGTTACGTCCACAGATTGTTGAACAAAGACACCATTTTTGTACTTGTGCTTCTGCACAACTCTACACTGGAACAACCAATATGTTATTGTTACTGAATAATTTAAGCTCTAATTCAAATGATTTCACAAAAATATCAGCTGTTTTGTGAGGTTTTATAAGTAACGTGACAAACGAATATAATTTTAGATTTAATGATTATTTATAATATTTGGATGAATGAAGTCAATGACTGCATAAAGTCTAGAACCCATGGACATCAACAAATGCTGTGTTTACTCCCTTGAGATGCTCTGATAGGCCTTTAGTGCAGTAACCTTCAGCTTCTGCTTGTTTGTGGGACCTACTGCAGTCACTTTTGCATTTATCAACTGAAAAGCTGCTCTGATGGACTGAGATCAGATGAAGAACTTGGCCACTAAAGAATATCCTATTTCCTTGCATACCACTTGGGTTTCTTTTGCTATATGCTTTGGGTCTCTATTCAATAGCACTGTAAAGCAATGTGCAATCACCTTTGGAACATTTGGCCAAATCTGAGCAAAGAGCACAGCCCTACACTTTTGAATTCATTCTGCTACTTATGGCACTAGTGGCTCATTTCTGTGGCAAGCCACACATGCCCTGTATTTTTCTTTTAAACTGTGCAGGCTCTTTTAGATGTTTTGTGACAAACTAATTATTTTCCTCTTCAGTGTAACCAGCGGTTTGCACCTTGTAAGAAGGATCTTAAAAGAAGACTCTATAGAGGCACCTTTATGAATGTATTTATACTCATGAAGATGTCTCTTGACTCTGATTGTAGAAGTTTTTTCTCTCTCCCTCTGGTAGGTTTGTTTTGGCTTTTCATTTGCCACTTGCAATGACATCTCTTTGGGCCTCATGTTAAAAAATTAATGTCAAAGGCTGTAAAATACAAACTGAACACTGAAGTGCCTTCAGATATTAAATATGGTTCGTCCTGAAATAACAACTAAGCAGGCCTTGCCTGGCTATGAACAGCCTTGTCACTGAAATATCGAATTAATTTCGGGTCTGTGTATAAAGATAGCTTAGATAGATAGATAAGATCGATCATTCCTATAAATCTAGGTAAATTTTCAAAAATAAAACATCAGCCATAATATTGATGACATGACTGCATCTTCTTTAAATAGAGATTAATGATTATAAAAGGCGGGTGAGTGAATGTGCTAAGGATTTGTGCTAAGGTCATTCTCAAGGTAATCTTTATTATCCCCGAAGGCCAGTTTGTTGCACAGACAGAAGTCAATACAATCAGCATCAGCAGTGAGCACGTGTCAAATAAATACATAAATAAATGTATAAATAAAATTGCACCACGCATTTATTCTACCCTTATAGATTTAGAAACTGTCTATAGAGTTCAGAGGGCCTGGAAAATAAGTCAGGATCGAGAATCCAGAAGATTAAATCTTAAGAGTAATGCCATTATCAAATCTCTCAGTGGACTACTGCAGTATAAATCACATGTTTTACAACACTTATACTGTCACCTGGTAATGTGCACAGTGTAAAGCCAGCCACTAATCATAAATCACAAACCTGCTCCCTGAAATCGGCTGCCTCCTCATTCTGCACAACACATGCTCGTGTGTCAAAGGAGCCAAAGTAAGTTTAAAGAGCCAAATCTCAGGGTTTTTTTTTTTTTTTTTTTTTGGGGGGGGGGGTTATTAAGTTCTACACCCCAAATATAACCTAACCTAAACCAATGTGTGTCAAACCACCACCAGTACAGAGATATGGGATGGATTTTTCCATTAATCCATTATTCCTAATCTAAACAATCCAGCTAAAATAACACCACACACAAGGTTTGACTATTTGTGTCTTAAAACTAGTGAATAATTTAACAAGCAAATGATGATGGGCTAAAAAAACAACAACTGTGAAAGACCCCTGGAGTGTTTGGAGGTGCTCCAATTAAGGAGAGAAGACTGGGGGAATGCCCCTCCCTATAAATACAGACTTACAACGTATGAACACACTAACTTGGAAAAGATTATAAAATCATTTCTGTGTTTGTTCATTCACAAGGAAAAACTCTATAAAGTTTTATTAATATCTTTAAAACGATAGCAGCACAAACAAAAATTTTTATAGCGCAAACAATGCCATGTTTGGAGGGAAAATGCATTGCACAACATACACACCAACACCAAAACCAGATCCTAGCTGGGAATGGTAAATGGCCTGTATTTGTATAGCGCTTTTACCAGTCCCGCCTAGGGACCCCAAAGCGCTTTACACACCCAGTCATCCACCCATTCACACACACATTCACACACTGGTGGAGGCAAGCTACAGTTGTAGCCACAGCTGCCCTGGGGCAGACTGACAGAAGCGAGGCTGCCATATAGCGCCATCGGCCCTTCTGGCCAACACCAGTAGGCGGTAGGTGAAGTGTCTTGCCCAAGGACACAACGACCGAGACTGTCCGAGCCGGGGCTCAAACCGGCAACCTTCCGATTACAAGGCGAACTCCCAACTCTTGAGCCACGGTCGCCCGAAGCATGGTGGAGGGAGCATCATGGTTTGTGACTACAGTGGTCACCCAATAGACTTTATTGAGGCAACCTCCTCAGATATGTTGATGGGATACCGTGAGATGACATGTCTATTTTGTGTGAGTCATTCCTCCTGCACCTGGTTCCAGTGCAGTCATCAGGCAGAGAGTGTATCATGGAGAGGTGCTGCCACTGTTCCTCCCCAGACTGTCCCTGTCTACATGGTGACATGTGGGCCACATTTATTTGAAATCTGTTTTTGTAAATATTAGTTTACTTACTTTGTGCCTTGGTGCTTCCTGCAGTAAACAACCTAGAAACTTTGCCTACACCCTGTTTCCTTGGGAACCCACTGATCTGATCTGGTGACAGCTCCAACAATTTAACTACCTTTTTGTACAACCTCAGTAGCCAGAGGAACAGCTGACCTGTACTTCACCTTCACTTTCACCACGCTCTCCAGCTGCATGAAAGTCACCGGCTAACCCAGCTCTCCACCCACGCTCTGCCTCCCCGTCAATTCAAAGCACCTGTGAGCCTCACTATGCCTTCCCCCCTTGACCCATTACTGTAGAATGAAGTTCACTTAACTAATTAGTGACCTCTGAGTCTGCTTCTTGGGTCCTGCAAGTACATGACCGTGATACTGACATGGCGTGTTTATGGAAGCAGCTATCAGAACATGGGTACACTGTGGTGATAAAAGGACATGATCAGCAACAACACTTAGGCTGTGACATTTAAAAGATGCTCAGCTGGTACAAAGGGACTTAAAGTGTACCAAGATTCCTGTTCTTAGCTGACGTGAGTGGCACCCACTGTGGTCATTTGCTGCTGTAGCTCATCTACTTCAAGGCTTGACATGTTGTGCATTCAGAGATGCTCTTCTGCATCCCCTGGTTGTAACCAGTGGTTATTTAAGTTACTGTTGCCTGAAGCAGCCTGTCCATTCTTCTGTGAGCGCTGACATCATCAAAGCAATTTTGTTTACAGAGCTGCCACTCACTGGATATTTTCTCTATTCTCAGTAAGCCCTACATGTGACCCTGTGGGAAAATCGCAGCAGATCAACAGTCTCTGAAATACTCAGACCAGCCTGCCTGGCATCATGAACCACGGCACATTCAGAGTCATTTCTATTTTCCTGTCTTACTGTCTCTATTCTGTTGCTCAGTTTGAACTTCAGCAGGTCATCTTGATCATGTATGCATGCCTAAATGCACCGCCATGTGATTAGCTGATTAGATATTGACTTTAACAAGAAATTAAGTTTAATAAGAAGGCGTACCTAATGAACTGGTAGGTTAGTGTACAATGTAGCTTTGTGTGGTGGCTTTGCCATCTCTGGGCCTAGATGTTGTGCTATGTCCAAGGAAATGATGATTCAAAATCATATTGAATAACTTTACAGGAGGATGTCCCAGCAGTAGTTCACGACCTGAGGTTTAGGAGAGGTTGTTGAAGCAAAAAGACCGCAGATGCAAGCACAGAAGTAAAATCAATAGAAAGCTTGACACAGAATAAATTTCATTTTTTGGAATGGCTCCATCGGAGACCTGACCATAGCCCAAATGACCTGATGAGGAATTCCTATAAATACTGATGATCATTGATGATAATTCCTGCTAATTGCTTTCCCAATCTCATTAGCAGCTACAAGAAACATCTAATGGAAATAAAGGAGGTTTGATTACTTTTGTTCAGCTTGCACTGTTGAGCGATTGTTTAATGCATCAAACAAAACAAAACTGTGCGTTATTAGTTTAGACAGATTGTGTGTGACTTTAATTATAACTTGGCTGAAGGTTAAACCACGCCTTATGAGTGGTCATTGCAAAAATCCACCTAAAACAAAATTGTTAACACACTTTAGCAACTCTATGTGAAGGGATCAGGCCAGAAAAAGCAAGGCCTGAGGAGGAAGATGAGGATAAGATGGGGAGCAAGGAAAATCACAGGTATATTCAAATTTATAGCTGTCATTTGGCACAGTGATGATATGAGGGCCACAAGCCAGACCAGCGGGATGTCTTCCAAAGATACAAAAGTGTAAATACAAAAAAAGCATGTGTCAGTGGAGTCTATTTTCACTACATTCCTTCATATTTTTGTTAAAAATAAGACAAAAACTGTTCTTAATTTAAATGCATGGCACCAATTCACATGGGACGTGCCAACTCTTAGCTCATGCCAGCCTGGTGCTTAGGATAGGGCACAGAGACAGCTGAGAAGAGTAGCCTCCTGATCTGGTACTCTGTCAGCTGTGTGAGCCTGCTGTCATTCCCTGACAGCAGGCTCACACAGCTCCATGTGATCCTGTTTGTTTGTTTGGCCCATTCTCAGGGTAGGGCATGTCTCTCACAGCAGCTAGCCCACAGAAGCATTACACACTGCAATCCAGATTAGTTAGGCCATTGATGGGTAATTACAGACTGGCAGCGTGCAGGTTTGCTCCTGCTCTGGCTACATGAGGGTAAAACTATTAATTCAGTTTTTTAGTTTCCCATAAAATAGACTTAATTGTGAATGCCAGTGCCAGCAGTTCTGGTGGCAGAGGGACTGCTGATGCAGGTCAGCGTTTTCCTCTTATTCACACTGGCAAAGGGGCACAAACAGGCAGACAAATACACCTGGAAACATCTCTATGATCAAGTTTAAAGACCTAAGAAAAAATATTTGTGGTTTTTAATATTTAATGATAAGTTTAGAAAACTATTTTTTAAAAAGAGACTGTGATGAAAAGAAAAGTGCAAGATTTTACTTAAAGATAGAGAGACACAGTGATTGAATCTTAGGATCTCTTGCCAGAGCTGGCAGGGGTATGCATTGCACTGCGCATTTCATTTCATTTGCGCTCATAATCTGCGTGTAATTAGCATCTGATTTAAAAAAAAAGCTGCAGCTAATTATGCTATCACTGATTCTGACAGCCATGTGGGATTTGCCCAAATTAAGGAGATCAGAAAGTGAAATCAAACTGAGTGCAGCTAAGCAGAAAAGATCTATTCATTAAATTCAGCAAGACAATTTAAAATATTTGTCGAGGTTGTAATTAAACTGTAATTGGCTAAATAAATGTGCGGGTGTCTAAATTGAAGCTACTTTATGAAGAGGGGTTTGTACAATCAATTGATCAATTAAACAAGAGAAAAACAACAAACAAGAGATACATCCCACTACTTCACTATATCTTTGGTTTTTAAAGGTGCCTTTTAGCTATCATTTTTGGGGATTTTGAACTCATCCTAACCAGTTTGCACACTATGTTTGGTCTAACCTCCAAAAGGCATAATAATCCTCTTGAAATATGCATCTACCTTTAAGATGAAGACAATTTCCCGTGCAAATTAAGGCACAATTTAAAAAAATGGATGTAACATATGTAAAGTAAATCTCCCACTGTTTAGGCTATCATTTTGAAATGAATATTATTTCACAACTCTGCTCAGTGAAAGATATTCTCTGTTGGGCTACACATAAACCATGCCAAAATCCCTTCTCTGTAGTTTGTTGTTATGCATGACATTATACAGCATCTGAAAAAGAAAGTTTTCTGTCACGGTCCTCCAGTCCTCCTGGGCAGATTCACCTTTCTGTCTGTCTGCCTGTGTATGTGTGATTAACCACGCTTCTATTGAACACCTGGAAGTCACGATGCCTTTAAACAGAGGCAGCATCATCCCAACCTGCTGCCTGTATTTGGACCGAAGGAAGACCTTCAGGAGATCCCGCTGTTTTGCTCCGTGTCGAGTACGTTCCCATTTCTCCTTCTGCCTTCTGGCGTGTTTCTGGGAGACAAACTAACCAAATTAACCACACTATTAAATAGCTTATGGAGGAATCATTGTGGAGGATATTGGCCCACTCTTCTTTACAACATTGAGGCCTCCACACATTTGTTTATGCACAGCTCTCTTAAGGTCTCGCCACAGCCGAGACTGGGTTAGTGCAAGACTTGAGTCTTTCACCGTGCTGTGCTTGAGATGCTGTTGCCCATGACCCAATTTAAACCAAATTTTAACTCTCAGACAGATGTCTTCCCATTTGACTCTAGAACACTTTGGTGTACAAATGAGTTCAGGGTCAACAGGGTTGACTCAGTGACTGTAAGGTGCCCAGGCCCTATAGCTACAAAAAAGTCCAAATCATCACTCATTCCTTAATCAGTGACATTTGGTATGAGGTGTTATAGATTATGGACAAACATATCCACCTGGACTTTATGTGCCTAAAGGACATTTGTTCCAGAAGTCTTATGAAACTTTGCAAAGTTAAGCCATCCTGCCATGCATACTGTACTTAATAGAATTTTCATATATCTATACTTGAGTACTTATTTTTCTGACAACTTTTTACTTTTACTCCCTCCATTTTTAAATAAATATATGTACTTTCCACTCCTTGCATTTTCAAGGCTCATTATTGGTTCAGCTGTATCATTTATAGCTTTTTTTTACTCGGGGGTTAAAGTGGGCCAGAAAGAGTGCAGGTGTGTAAACTGTGTTGGTGACTTCAGCATTTAGCTAGCACTAGTATGCTTAAGCATGAAGCATGAAGCATGAAGCGAGGGCAATTTTTTAAGTGCCAGGTAATTTCAAATTCAACAAACATCAGCAATCACACAAATTGTTTGTGTGCAGTTTGTCACACAGTGTGTTCCCAGCTAAAGGTCCAGCTGCTGTATTTCACAGGGAGGAAAAAAGAAAGAGGGCTAACTTCGCTCAGAGGTGGAGAAAGACCAAGGGAGGAAGAAGAGAGGTTATATTTAAAGGTAAGGACAGACAATGACACTTGATAAACTAAATTTGTCATGGTCCTGAGTCTGCCGACTCAGTGTTTTGTGTTTCCTTACGCTTTTGTTTATTCTGAGTATGTATTCTGTTATGATTTGCCATTTGTTAGGTTTCTGTTCTGTGCCTGCCCTGGTCCCACTTCTGTGTTCTGTCTGTCTATGGTGTCACACTGTCTGTATGTGAATCTGTCTGTTTAGTTCAGTGTCCTGTCTGGTTCTGTGTCTGTGAGTTTCCTGTTTTATTCTGAAGGTCCCCGTCTCATGTGAGTGTGTTCAGTTTACGTTCTCCTGTCCCGTCAGCTTTGATTTCTCCCAGGTGTGTTCCCCTCCTGTTGCTCATCCCCTGATTACTGGTGTGTGTATTTAAACCCTGTGTGTTCTCCTGCCTGTTGCTGGTTTGTCTGTGTTCCACGGTGTCCTGTTGCGTGTCTGTGTGTTGCTGCCACTAATCTCTTTTGGTATCATCCCAGGTTTGTCATTTAGTTTTCCCAGTTTAGGTTTCTATAGTTTATTGTCCTCCCTCTTTGCCTGTTTTGCCACCACCCCTCTTTGTAAATAAACTTCACTAGCATTCTCATCCACTGCTTGCATTTTGGGTCCTTTCTCCCCCCAACACCACACGGCTCGCCTCGGCAGCCATGACAAAATTAAAGTGTCTAATGTCGTCATTTTAATCACATATTGTATTTGTATATGGTGTGCTTTAATAAACATCCTGTGTACATCTTGTTGAATTCAGCTGTGTAAATCTTCAAAGAGCAGTGGGTCAGCTGATATCAGCCTGTACAATAAGAAAATCTACTGAACTACTCTAATTAGAAATTATTGTGAGTTGATTCTTTCCTCCACACTGAGCCGCTATACAGATCTTAGGGTTCCCCCACCTGCTGATTGCACTGTAACACTTGATTGTTCTCATTTTACTGTTTAGGTGTGGAGGCAGACACCACCTACGATGTAGGCAACAGAATTTTTTTTTTTTTCATTTCCTTTCACTACAGACGTCCTCCATAACAGATTCAAGCTGAGTACATTCCTTAGAGTACGAATTTACATTTGAATAACACTCATATTCTCTCGTACTAATATTATTTTATTATTATATTAATATAGCACAACCTTCAGTTATCTTTGTACAGGAACAGTTAGTAGAATTGCCTTTCAAGGAGCTACTTTTTATGTTCTTTGAGTACATTTCAGAGCCTGTACTTTTTCATTTTTACTTGAGTAAAGAAGTTACTTCAGTCTCCTAACTACATTTAATCAATATAAATTTGTTTTACTGTTGTTTAAGTACTTCTAGTGTGAAGCAGATGGTAGGTTGCGTACTTATACTTTTAAATAGGAAAGCTGGGATATACTCTAAACACTAAAAATACTTTAAGAGTGATAACCTTTTATTATAATTGTCTCATTAGACCAGAGTCGTAAACTCTGATGGTTTGAACAAAGTGGTAAACGCCGACTAGACAGTCTGATCTTGTTTCATCCTCAAATGGACTCAGCGCACAGATTAGCAGAATGTGGAATAACATGATAAGAAGTACTTTATGTATTCCATATATAGGAAACTCATTTGTTAATGCAGTGGAAATAACTATGTGTGCAAAGCAAAATGGCTTTCCTATTTGTTCCATGTAATCATCATTTACTAAATATAACACAAGTCATTAGACTCCAATGCCGTATAGCAGAGTGCATTTAAACATGCTCACTGTAAATCTAATTTTATGATCCCTGCTGAGCTCTCCAGGGTTTCACATCTAGCACATTGCAGTAAATGGACAAATGGACTTCTGCCTTTTTTCTTTCTGTTTCTCCTTAGGTACACAGAATCCAGACTGGTCCTAATTTGGAATGTTCAGCTCTGATTGGATGGAGGAGAATTTGTAAGGACCAACCAGGATTGAGGACTCTCCTATAAAGGAAACTTACCTGTGGCTGGACTCTCACTCTTTCCTCCTCAGTGCTATGACTGTCCTGTGCTGCTCTGGAGAGATTCTTTTGTTTGCTTAAGGTTTGTGGTGGGAGTTAGAGGACTAGATAAGTTCGGGGTACCCTGTACATTAGACACACTAAGTAAGAAGGTTGGTGCCACCCATGTAATGGTTTTGGTGAGCCTTTTTGTTAGATAAGGATATTAGGGTTTACTCCCTCTTCCCAACCAGGGGTCGTAACAGTCTCTTTCTGAGACCAGCTGTATTGTTCAAACATTCAGGCTTACATTGAGCTCCTTTGACATAGATCTCAAAGTAAGAAAAGCATTAAAAATATAACCATAACCATATATGCCAGTTATTTTTTAAGAGGTTGGGTCACAGCCTTGTATGAATATTAAAAAAACCCAAACCCCACACTTGATGTAGTAAAATTTTTGTATTATTCTATTTTATGATTCAAAGAGAAAAATCCTTCCAAAGGCAGCGCTTTACGGGAATGTAGGATGGAATTCTCTTTACATAAGATTCAAAAGACTGAGCAGCAAATGAGTTTGGCTGACTCCCTACAAGCTGCATGTTACTATGAATTGCTTTAATGGCCATTAAATTCTTCATCCCATTTACTGCAGTTAATCTCCACTCTTTACATCACTGTCACTGAGACTGACAACACTGGTGGCTGTCAGACCTTGATAATTACCTGCTAACATTGAGGATTCATGTATTCTGTTCTTATTGTGTAACCTGATCTTTGCAGGGAAACGATATATACAGATTGCAGCTTCACACATTTTAAAACTTAATCAGAGTGGCTTCTCATTACTCTTACTTAAGTGTGATGGCAAGACTGATCATGCATCCTAAGCTGCTTTTTTATTTTCAGAGATTGGTTTTGGAACATTGCTGGCTTCATCAGGCTGTTTTTACATTAATATGTTTCACGGCCTCACTCAGACCCATAAGAGAAACAGAATGAACCATAGCTGTAGCACGATACCATATGGTATGCACAAGATTTGATAGGACATTAATCGATCACCAACTTTGTTAGGTACACACATTCAGCTGTTTGTTAATGCCAATTCCTAATCAGCAAATCACATGGAACCAACTCTTTACATTTTGGCATGTGGACCTGGTCAAGATGACCTGCTGAAGTTCAAACTGAGCAACAAAATGTTGATCATCTGGGATTTTCTCACACAACCATCTCTAGCATTTATGGAGAAATGATAATGGAGGTCCGAGGAGACTGGCCAGACTTCCTATCAGCTCCAAGCTGACCACAGTCCCTTAAATGACCACTCATTACAACCAAGGCATGAAGAGGAGCATTGTTTTAGCGCACAGCATGTTGAACCTTGAAGCAGATGGGCTAAAGCAGTAAAAGATCACACCAGGTGCCACTACAGCCAACTAAGAATAAGAATTGAAGGCTAAAATTTAGGCCTTATGAAAATTGGACAATATAAGATAACAAAAATGTTGTGTGGTTTGATGGATCTCAATTTGTGCTCAGACATTCAGATAGTGGGGTGAGAATTTTATGTAAATCTCCAAAACTTGATTCTGTTCATCTGGATGTAGCGTTTTCAGTGGGAGAAACGTTTCTCCCACTGAGATTTACTTACCTAGATGATTGAGAATGCATCAAGAATTTTTATGTAAACAACGTAAAAGAATCGATAACAATTGATAATCGTGACAGCACATCCGTGTGAAGTAAAGCAACCAATGTTGTGCTAGATCCTGATCAATCACGTCAGTGTTGGGGATAATTTACGTTGATTAATTAAGCAAAAATTACATTTTAAATTAAGCCAAAGTAACAGAATTCCAGATAAATGACCCCCCTAAGAAATTACTTGCTGATAGTGGTAAGGAAAAACTCCCTTTCAAGACGAAGAAACCTCTGGCAGAACCAGGCTCAGGGAGGGGTAACCATCTGTCACAACCAACTTAGGCTGAGGGGTGGGAGACAAGACAAAAACCACCCTGTGGAAAAGAGCCAGAGATTAATAATAACTCTAGGCAACTAAAAGCATACTAAATGTTTCCCTTTTCACCATCTGTGCATGCACAGTGTTGGTGTTGAAATGTAGGGAAAAGCCTTTTTGCAGCAAAAAGACCTGTTTGACATATGTAACTGTTTTTCCACAACGGGATTTGGCTTCCTCTTATTTGGCAAGTGATTAGTTTGGTCTATGTAAGGCTGTGAGAGAGTGATGGAAGGCAGGTGTCTAGTCAGAAGCATTAGACTTGGCAGCCCTGTTTTGTCACGTTATTGCTGTTTAGAGGATTCTCCAAAACAGCTAAGCTACTCACAAAGATGCAGTAGAAATGTATGCAGTTGTAATACTTTGCATGCCTGTCTGTAAATATGAGAATATCAATTCTGACTTCTACCACACTGAAAAAGATGCTTAAATGTTTGCAGCTACAATCCTCGAAGATTTGGTGAATGGTGACACATTCACACGGCCCAATGCTAAAAAGGAGAGTAAATGAGGCACACAGGGCATTAGTATCAAGGGCACTGAATTAGGTGGACCAAGGCTCAACTGGCCTCGCCTACACTACACGCCTGCCCCACTTTCTTGTTAACTGCATCACATTCAGCGTTATACTTGCTGACCTAATTACCTGCATATTCATCTGCACACACTGGTTTGGTTACTTGTGTGATTACCCCCAGGACCATTATGAGGACAGTCACAAGTTATTTTAGTTTTTATTTAATAGAACCAGGATCCACAGGCAATGAGGATCCATCAAATGGAAGGCAAGACTCAGTGAGTGGAGTCCAAGCAAGAAAGATAGCAGCATGTTCTTAAAGGCAACGAATTGACAGCTGGCAAGTCTGCAAGGTTGTGACCACTACAAATGGATCATTCTTTGACAAAATCAAAGTTTGAAGGACAAAATCATTAAACTAAAATCATTATTCCTACTTTGCCAATATCCAGACTTTTTATTCTGTTTACTAAAAGTATTTTTCTGGTTGACCCAAAACTTTTCTAAGAAATATAAAAATGAAATGTAGACTCACATCTAATTAAACTAGTTCTTTTGAAACGGTCAGACAATGAATGGATTAATAAAGAGGCATTCTTCTAATTATATGGGGTGCTGCAGGACACAATGACCATTTATTGAAAACACTCTGACTATGCAGGCAGTTTAGGGATTTATTTCAGTGTTTTAATAATCACAAAAGGACATATTGTTCCTGAGTTCAGGTTTTCTAGCTGTTGGAGACCTTGGGGGTAGGTCTGGAGCATGCTGTTAGAGATTAAAGGTATATCTCATTGGGCCCTGGAATGCCTTGAGATCTCCCAGGAGGGGCTGAAAACATTGCCAGGAAGAGAGACATATCGGACTGTCTGGCTTAGCCTGCTGCTCCTGTGATGCCTCTCCCAGGCAGAACATGAAATGGATGTTGTTTAAAAATAGTATTTAAAAAGTAGACACTGTTACTGGCTTTGAGTTCTATCCATCATTAAAATAAATTTTGAACAAACGCACAAAATGTGCAGAACAAAACATGCAGTAATCCTCTTATAAATCACAAGCAGCTGTTTTCTTTTAAGGTTTTGGGGCTACAAAGCATTTTTAGCATTCATGTAAAGATAAAGTAAAATTTCTAAATTACCAGAACAAGAAGATATCTGGTGCACAGCTGCTTCGAATTGAAGGTTAAGAGAAATGTTGGCGCTTGCAGTGTGTTTACTGTTTTTATTCAAATCTACAGACATGTTGGTGACATCCTGGGAAGCTATTCACTATCAAAAACTCTGTTTTCCCAGACGAGCTAGAGTGGTTGCTGGAAGTTGGTGGTAGCTGGCAGTAGAAATTGGTCAAAAAGACAGTCCAGCACCAAAAATCTCTGTGATGGATTTGGTCTCTAGCTCATAGCAGTGGTCGCCCGTAATTTGCATGGAAGGCTACGACTGTTACGACTACTGCTTGGCGAGCATCCAGTGAGTGTTTCCAGACAAGTCAGCATATTTTGTGTAAGTTACAGGCAACCATTGCAATGTCAAGGTCTCTGGTGCAGCATCGTATACCTACACCTAACAACCTTTCTCAAACCCTTGGCAACTGGTCAGGGAACACACATTTTTCCCTAGAAAATGCTGGTTGCCTACCAGTTGCTATTCCTGTGACTGGGAGGTTAGTCATCCAGAAATTATTTCATGAAAATGAGAAAAAAGCAACACAAAAAATGATAAAGCCAAATTTCCTTCTGAAGATTAATGAACAGTGTATACGAACAATTCATTCTCCTCATGCAGTAACTAAATTCAACTCAGTGCATCCTGCTTTTTGCTCTTCGACACCATTATGCTGGGTCTTTCTGAAGTGAACATTTGGCCCATTGCTAGACAAGAGTGCTGAGATGCACAGTGTGCTTCTCTCCACTGTCATTCCTTCCTCTGCATTGCCAGCTCCGGCTCTGAACCTTTGGCTCTCTCTGATAAAATATTTAAGATCTGCCATGATTAAAGTGCATCCTGCTCACCTTGGCAGCAAAATCCATTAACCTCAAGAGAATCAATCCCATTGATTTCAATGATAGGTGCTGGAAATGTGCATGTGAGTATGAGGTCAAAGTAGAGGGTGTTGGGAGGTGAAAGAAACAGCATGTTGTTGAGAAGAGGAAAGGAAAAAAACTTTTTACTCACTGCAGGCACAGTCAAGTTGCGATATGAAAAATGCATGGGACATCAGTCAGGTACACAATTATTTGCATGGCTCAGAGAATTGAAGCAGTGTGTGCAAGCATCCTAGA
This sequence comes from Simochromis diagramma, assembly GCF_900408965.1. Taxonomy (NCBI): domain Eukaryota; kingdom Metazoa; phylum Chordata; class Actinopteri; order Cichliformes; family Cichlidae; genus Simochromis; species Simochromis diagramma. The sequence goes on along the minus strand of NW_024386792.1, from coordinate 4,520,728 downwards.
CACAGGCACTCAAGATGCTCCAGCAGTACAATACAGCTTAAAGCACCGTGGTTTAATACAACAGGAAAGAAGACAAGCAAGAAGAGGGTAAGGAGAAAAAAAAGGGACAAATTCAGAGAAAGGGCACGGGTGGCTGTATGCCAAATAATTTATGTCAACCGTCATCTTCAACATTGTCACAATCATCACTTTAATGTATAACATGAAACTCCACACAAAGTGCTGCAGAAAAAAGGTGACGGAAAGCATCCTCTAACCCCGTGTTTACCTGCAGAGCTCATAATTTCTATCGCAGCCAATAATTTTTCCTTTAATGTACTTGATAACATGCAGGAAGGCATTTCTGTCCGTGGTGAGTGGGGATAATTACATTGGCAAACCCAGTGAGTGTTTTCAACAATGACAGCTCTGTGTACCGTGAACGTTAAAACAGATAAAGCAGTCTGGGCATGCTGCTAAATTGCCATTGCCTTACTCAGAGGCAGAGGGTTGAAACTTTTGAAATACGTTTTAATCCAGAGCTGTCAAACCAAATAATAAGAGCCAGGTCCACGTGGACTTTCGTGGCTCCTTTTTAATTAGCCTAGAAGTAACTGAGGGCAGATCATCAAGTCGAATTTAGTTTTGTAGACACATGACTCAGAGACAGTTAAACTACATGCATGTGTTAACTTAAGGCACTATATAAAAAAAAAATAATTCCCCGCTCGCCTCTGTGGGCGGTCTTCATGCTTCATGCTCGGTCCTCTACCAGAGGCCTGGGAGATTGAGGGTCCTGCACAGTATCTTTGCTGTGCACAGGACTATGCTCTTCTGGACAGAGATCTCAGATGTTGTTCCTGGGATCTGTTGGATACAGTTGCCTAGCTTCGGGGTCCCTGCACCAAACTCTTCGATTACCACTGTGAAGACTGTTGCGTTCACCCTCCACGTCTTCTTGAATTCTTCTCTCAGCACCTGGTACTTCTCGAGCTTCTCGTGTTCTTCTTCCTGATGTTGCTATTGGTACGGCCGTCTTCCTCTGCTTGTCCACCACTACTACGTACAGTTGGTTAGCCATCACCAGTTTGTCGGGCTGGATCTGTCCCACAGGATCTTAGTTCGATCATTGTCGACCACCCTGGGGGGCGTGTCCTATTCTGACCACAGCACTTCCAGGCACAGATGTTTCTGTATACTATGCTGGCCATTTGGTTAAGATGTTCCAGGTATGCCCGGCCTGCTAGCATTTTGCACCCTGCTATTATCTGCTGGACTGTTTCAGCGCTATCTTTGCACAGCGTGCACCTGGGGTCTTGCTTGGTGTGATAGACCCCAGCCTCTATCGATCTTGTGCTTATGGCTGCACAGGAATAAGCTATGATTAGTACCTCTGTGCTGTCTTTCAGTCCAGCTTTGTCCAGCTACTGGTAACATTTCTTCACTGCTTCTTCCTCTATCTGCCAATGGTAGATACCCTGCAGGGGCCTGTCCTTTCATGATGGTTCTTCTGCTTGCTCCTCTTCTGTCTTGGGTTTCTGCTGCCTGAGGTATTCACTAAACACACAGTCAGTATTGTACTATTAAGAGAAAGGAATCTCATAAGGTTAATAACTGTAGTTTTCTTACAACGATCCAGACTTTCTTGGAATTTTTTAAAGTGATTTTGAGGAACAGTTCACCAGGCTTTCTGAATTTTTCTTTTCCAGACATTCAAAATTGTCACATACAAGTGGGACAGAGGTGAAAAAACACACAGTTTTTAGTTTGTTTGTTAAACCACTTGACACTGACTGTTCAAAAGGCATAAAAAAGCCCCTAACTTAAGGGAAGAACCAGTATTGTAAATAAATTATATTTTAAGACTCTTTGTTACTAGCAGCCTGTCACATAAACAAGTAATTTGCTCCTATGACTTTATTTAAATCTATGAAAAATGTCAACGTTAACAGTTTAACAGCTATGAAATTTTATTTTTGCACCAACAACTTGATTTCCAAAGAGCTATTAACTGAAAATTGGTATACCCCAGCACATTGTGCAGTATGTCCTTAAAAATGTAAGAAAACTGCACAGGTGGGGGGACAAAAGAAGTGTCAGGCCTAAAAATATCGACGCATGATGAACATTATCTAAAAGTCATGTCCTTTAGAAAAAAGAGAAAATCCAGTGAAAACCTGACACGGGACCTCAGCATTACATCTGAACCTTCAGTTGATCCATCTATTGTGCACTGAAGCATCACCAGAAATTCTGTCAGTCTAAGGGCTGATGTCAAGAAGCCATTCTTAAGGAAGGGAAACAGGGAGAAAAGGCTGGGATTTACCAAATTACACAAGAACGGTACTGAAAATAGGTGGCAACAAGACTCATGGAGTCTAAATCCAAATTTGAGATTTTTGGCTATCATCAGTATGTACACAGGAGATCAGGAGAGAGGTACAACACTGAGCGTTTACATCAATCTGTAAAACATGAAGGGGGCTCTGTCATGGTTTGGTGACAGAACTAGTGGTAAATGGCCTGTATTTGTATAGCGTTTTACTTAGTCCCTAAGGACCCCAAAGCGCTTTACACTACATTCAGTCATTCACCCAATCACACACATTCACACACTAGTGATGGCAAGCTACATTGTAGCCACAGCTGCCCTGGGGCAGACTGACAGAGGCTAGTGGTGTTTGAGATCTTGTTAACATTGATGGAAAAATAAACACAGATAAGTGCCACCTGATTAAATTTGCTTGTTATAAGAGCAGTAAATAGATGATTTTGTTAAATAGATGACCAAGGAAGTAAAGAAGCAACTTCGGCAAGAGGTTGTGGTCAAGAAACATAATTTATTACTGCACATTGAGTTTATCTGTACTTGTGAATTTAGCCTGAAGCTCACATGAGAAAATATTTCTGTAGTGCACTGATGAATTACTTCAACTGTCTCACTTGCATAAGTATAAATACCAAGTAACCAAGCAAATTGCATTGATTTCTAACATCATTGGTTGTCTCACACTAACCAGCTTGGTCAAAATCTATAACAAGAGGGTGCATTGTGGAGCAGCTGGAGCAACTCCCATTGCAAGGAAAGGCTTCAAGGACGAGACTGAGACAAGAGAGGTTTGATGAGCTACACTAAAAAATTTATATTATCATATGTGGGGGGAAAAAACTTGGTTGACAAAAAGTATTGAATCAACTAAGTTCTTTTGCTGGCATTTTGTTCTCAATCAATAAAAAATCCAGAAACTGAATAGTTTAAACTGACCTTGCACAGAGCCACGCAAAACATGGGAGGCTGCCTGAAAACTATCAAGAGCACTCATGTGGCTCAGGAAACAAAACATCACAAATAACAGAGAAGTGCTTTGGAAGGTTATTGATCTGGTAATATTTTGGGAAGTGCACTTGGTGGGCATCTTGAGGGAAAAGCATTCTTCAATTTAAAAAAAAAAATAGATGAAAAGTATTCGGTACCATTTAAACACAATGAGGCCATGAAACTCAGTTGTTTTTTTAAACATATCTTCATTTTGAAATGAGTAACATGTTTTTAAAAACACTGCAACAGAGACATGTTTATGACTGTTCCTGAAAAGAAATTTCCATTTTAATTGATGAAGTTTTCCACTTCAGGGTGAAGTATATTTCACCTTAAACGAGCTCAGGTGTTGTTTCTGGGTTATGTATATAATTTGCACAATACAGTTTAAACTTGTGGATGAGGCATAGTTTGACGGTGGCTTTCTGTTTGTGAGGGCTTTGAATGATGTTTAATCTACAGCACTGTGTGAGTGCATTCACCTTTAATTTACATTTTGCATAGCAATCACAACTTTGGTAATGGTGTTGACCAGACATCTGGATGTATTATGTTTTTTCTTGTTTGCCTAGTCATGTCCATATTGACATAATCGATATCCTTAATATGATATTGCAGGTTGAACTCAGACTTGAAGGGTTAGGGTTTCATCTGTCATCTTTTAACCATTCATGTTTGTGGTGTCAGGTAAACAGACATGTTAAGCGCTCCCTAACTGTGCTGCAGTACATTTCTCATGAAGGATGGCAGAGCAGCTCTTTGTGGGTTTTTCTGACAGGAGCTCGAAATGGATTGCTGCTGCGCTGTCTTGTGTCTCTTTGATTTTGTTGATTAACTTGACTGCAGTTCACAGTTATCATAGGAATGTAGTTTGTATGTCTGGAGATGTGAATGACCTACAGATCAAGGTAAACACAGGGATTGTGCACATGTTCACGTGTATTCCTCTTACTTGGCTGAACATGAATAAATACTCAGAACTTTCTTTTCCAACTGGAACTAAGTTGAATCGTTTTTCATTGCATCTGCCAGACAAACAAGGCCATCAGATGAGATAGTGAAAGGAAGATTTCCCATGGCTGCGCAGAGGAAGTGAAACTATAATATGAGCTGGTTAGTATGGCAAAAAAGACACTACAGATCCCAGATGGAGCTTTCAAGTGAGGTCAGAAATGACACTCAATACTGTGGTGGCAATTTTGTGCTTCTGTCAAAATTCAGGTTCCTCTTGAACGTTTTTGCAGACCTGTTTCACACACAGGATCACTTGTAGAGTCATAGAGTTCATGCAGTAGAGTGGGTTGTCTACCAATCGACAGCTCTGACAGCCGAAGTATCCTTGGGCAAGCTACTGAAACGTGAGTTGCCCCATCACTTTAATCGGAGGGTGTCTGACTGTTGTCTAAAGTCCTATAGATTTACCAGACCATTTAGCATTTCAAAAGATGATTTCTTGAATTAATTAATTAATTAACTTTCAAACTACGGGAAAGCCTTTCCTGAAGCTTCCTCTGCATCACTAAAAGACGCATATGTGCATTTCTTTGGTGTTCGGGTGTTGGCAGTGAGTATATATCTGGCTTGCAGTACTGTCCTCACATCAGCCGCTCCGCATGTTCTCTCCTCCTTCTGTAGCACTGGTCCAACCTCAGCATAGCATAAGTCAGAGCTAATTTGTTATTTACACTTAAGTGATGTTTAATAGTTATTTAATTTACACATTTATATTTAAGCACGTAACATAAACTGAAACCTTGAATTTTGCTCAGTTTTTAGTTACTGCATGATCTTAGATTTCAGTTATATATGGTAAATAACTAGCAATAAGTATAATAATATGATTCAATAAACTATATTGAATTAAATGCATGGCCCTAACTGTAGCTGAATTTGGGAAGTGGTTCGTTGACTCTGTTTGCCTCTTTGTTATAGATGTTGCGCCATGTAGCGTCATATAAGTAATATTTAAATGAACGTTAGTACATGTACGTGCCTGGGCCTTCCTTGTTGCACTGCTATCTAGATGCATAAGAGGGGAAAGGTAAAAATGTCCAGGCAGGTTACTTTGAGAATGGTCCCTTTTTCCAAGGTGCAAACCCTATTGCCAGTTGAGTGGCAGCTCTAATGAAAGGTGGCACAGTGATTTCTAACTAATGAGAGGCAGTGGTTCTTCTTCTATGAGGGATCACATCAGTAGCTTATCAGCCATCAACACCTTAGTATGGTTGATTAATATAAGCTGTGTCCCAATTCAGGGGCAGCATACGAGCACCAGTGTTGATCACACTTCATGTGTTTTCAGTCCCGTTGTCACAGGTGAATAAAATCAAACACCCAGCCATGCAGCAAAAAAGAGTGGGCTGTTGTAGAACTGACTGAATTCACGTTTGTGAAATTTTTCCCTTTTAAATATTCCACAATTAACTGTTATTAATTATTATTGCAAACTGCAGTGTTGCATCGCGGAGAAACAGTGATGAGCATGCTGTGAAAGTCACCAACGCTAACTGCAGAGTTTCAGACTTTTGGCATTAACATCAACACAAACACTGCGTGCTTTGAGCTTTATGACATTGTTCTGTGGGTGTAACGTGTAGGTGCCCCAGCACTTTAGTCCATGCAGTGTATTTGATGTTTTTCCATCAATCCATCTTCTTTCACTTCCTTGTTTTCACAATTAAAAACTAAAATGAAAACAAAAATCAAAGCAAAGAGGGAATCTCTAGTGTGTCTAAAATGAAAATTATTCATCATCCTGGGGTGAAGTAAATATCACAGCAGTATTGTTTTTTTAAGTAATTGTAGCTTGATGTCTACAGTGACAGTCAGAAAAACAGTTATTATAGGTACCGAGTTTGAATAAATATGAGTCTAAGAGGATTTAGTTAGGAGGATTAATCTAAGTTTTTACAAATAATCACAGGTTTATGAATTTATTTAATAATTAGTTTATGCTAATTGTTCGTGGCAGGTTGACAGAAGGTTATAAAAGTTCCTGCTTCAGTATATACAGTATTATCATATTAGACTGTCTCACTGTTGGCAAGTTAAAAAAAAAAAATGTGTTTTTTGAAACATGAATGAATGAAAGATGCAATAAATGCAGTGCAACTTTTTATATATGAAAAACGAAATTTCTTCCTCTCGTTGTAAAGTAGATTCACAGCATTCTTGAACCTTAGATTTGTATAAAGTCTGAAAATGCAGAAGTGAGAAAATATAAATGTTCATTCTTAAATCACAGCAGAGTCATGTGTGCTCAGTACAGAATACCTTTGAGTCATTTTGACATTAAGAGACCAAGTTGTAGTTACAGTTGATAATCTATTACCCTGAACATGATGGTCTACTTTAATGATCGACAATAACGTGGTGTTATAGAAAAATACCCAAAATCCTGTTGAATCAACATGATTTAGTTATGCAGTCCTGTGTAAATGAAATACTTCAGTTGGACAAGAAACAATTCAGTGTTGGGAAAAAGAGAATTTATACTGTTTGACCAATCGTGTGGGAGTGGTGTACACAATAAAATTAAGTAAATTCAGATTTTTTTTTTTCAGTGTACTGGTGCACATGAGCAAAAGCTGTGGTATATTATTGACAGACCAAGTTACATTAGCATCTGTTAGGACATGCCAAGCTCCAATCAAGCATAGTGTCTATATAGAGTACCAATTAGGGCTATAATTAGTTATAATTAGTCAACTTGTTCCACGGAAGTTATTTTTAATTCAGGTTTTAATTCATGAAACTTCATATAAATAAAATAAACACCACTCACCACTCGCCAGTAGCAGGTGTAATTGCACTGCATTATAACATGTTACGATTCTAAAATTGGTGATTTGATTACATTAACTAAGCAAACAATTATGTAATTACTTGAGTTAATTAAGTTCTACAATTATCTGCATGATGGGCTGATAGAGGATATAAAATGTGCTTTTCCATTGTAGCGATATGGACTTTATTGTTATTATGTGATGGTCTACACTTTACTTCATGTTCTTGGAAAAGAACATGAAGTAAAGTGTAAACTCTAAAAGGTCAGAGGTCAAAATAGGAGACTTTACCGCCTCTACGCTCCCTGTAACAAGTAATTATGAGAAAGTTTCCCAACCTATCAACAATTTTTAAAACAAGTAAACAAGTAATCTTGCGGCATTATTAATACAGCTTCCTGAAGTCAAAATTTATACTGCTCTATGTGTTTTTAATCAGGGCTTTAACAAAAAAAACACTCACAGAAATCCATCACTACTTCGGCCTTTACCCCTTAATTGTCTGCTAAGCAACAACAATGAAGAATCAAAGCCTTTGAAGATAAAGAGAAGCCATTAAGCTTATACTGCTGCACAAATCATTATCAGCCAAATCCCAGAGACAAGGCTCATCGCAGGGGTAAAATAAAGAGTAGATAAGACGGAAGCTAATGATGATTTTTCTCCCAGCATCCAGAATGAAAGGCAACAAATGGGCAATAAAGATCCCAAAGAGGTGTCACTGAAAGATTTGAGAGAGCCGACAGAGGCTAATCACCGAGGTTAAAAGCTATCGGAAAAGACACGACTGCAACAGCCTCATCACTTTTATGACTTGTTCAGAATGCCGGTATATGGATTGTATTTTTCTCATGGTTGAAACTGTTGACAAATGTTTAGTATATTGGCCTACATGCTAAAAAATTAACATACTGATATTATTAAAAAACAGAAAGAGGTGGTGCAAATGAAAAACAATGTTTCCTCCAAATGTTTTGCGTACATCCATCTATCCATCCATCCGAGGCAGTTTACAAAAGAGCACCCTTTCAAAGGAGTTGAAATCTCATGACATTACTATTATAACCTTGATTTAATTAACTAAATTGTTTCATTAAGCTGTCAGAGTCCACCACGACAGATGTATTTGTGCGATATACAACACAGTGCTCATTCATCAGACCCATTTAGAGTCCTTTTGAGTTTTCCCTGCCTATTGTCTTTATTTGTGTTAAATTCAGTCCGCTGACTCAAAGTGAATTTAATATAAAGCTTTGGGACTCCCTTAATGGGGCCAACATGCACAAGACATAATTACACTTTAACAAAGGATCCATTGTCAAACATTTACTATACAATCAGGCAAGTCAAGCAACCGAGTTCAAACAATATGCCAATATACATACGCAGTATGTCATGTTAGACACTGATAATCTGGAACATGCAGAATGTTACATTTTCCCTTTTTTTTAAATTGCATCTTTAGTTACTGGATGACTTTTTTTTTTTCTTTACCTTATTGGTGTTTTGTTATAGCAGTGGAGCACTGAGCCCTGCTGGGTTGAGCCTTATGCTGCTAAAGCTTTGATCAGGAGGTTCACAAGCGACAAGCTATGCACCTAACAAGGGAAGTGCTGTAGTGCTTCCACAGCAGGTGGGGCTCAGTGCAGGGACTTTTAATGGCAGAAAAACTATGCAGCTTGAGAAAAATAGCATTACCTCATAAGATTGACATCTGGCTGAGGATGTCTGTTTTACTGTTGTACACAGGTTTAGACATGATTTAAAATCTCAGAAATGCTATGTTTATTATTTTTTAAATAAGAATAAATCTAAAGGCCACAGCTTTAACTACTTAATTTTAAACATAAAAGCTCTAAATGCAAATTAGGCTGAAATTTAGTGCTGCGTGAACTAAAAGAGAGTGAATATTAAATGATTTCCACTGGAGAAAAACAGCAGGGCTTTGAATTTTGCCAGTTAAATCAGATTCAGTTGTTTACTACAACGACCTGAATATTCGTTCCTTTTTCTAACATGCGCATTTGTTGAAATTATGAGCCAGGTACAACACATTATTCCTGTTAACAATTATTTCCTCCAATTTAGCCTCACTCTACAGAATATGTAAAAACCGATGAACGTAAACAAATGAAAGCTTGAAATAAAATCGACAACAGTGCCAGATAACTGATACCCACACGCTGTAAAAGGGAAACAGCCAAGAAGTGTTTGTTTTTGTTGTTTTTTTAACTTTGACTGTTTTAGATTTACATGTTTAGATAAAAGTTCTTGCAGCCTGAATTTTCTCCTTTTCTGTTAGGTTAATAATAAAATTCTTGATTCAACTGCATCTATTTCTACCTTCAAAACACAGAATTTCCTTTTGAGTAAACCACAAAAAATACACTCCTTGTTGGAAACTGGGGACTGTCCACATGTCAGGTAAATCCACTACTTGTGAGAGCACATACAAGTTTTCCCTGACAATTCAAGAATATTCATGTTGCTATAGCTGTATACTGAAGCACTATAGCAGATAGGAGAATAAAGTAACGAGGACAAAGCTGAAAATGAGCTGAGACATTGTTTATTCTATGAAACAACACGGTTATGAAAGTATCTACTGTCTGGCCTCAAGTACATCACACCTAAATTAAACAAATATGTGCTTAGCAGTAATGTTGAATGGATCCGTGACTACACTTTAACTCCCACATGCACATTTCCACTCATGCACTGTAAATTTGCACAAGGACAATCACATAGACAGACCAGCGGCGACTGAATTTCAGAAAAAAGGATTCACTGTTATGTCTTTGACATTCAAGTTCGCTTAGCCTTTAAAATAATTCTGAATCTTTACTTCAAAGTGACAGTTGTCAGTTCACAAGGGGTGCATGTGATGTTGGCTTGTAGGAACTGTGAAACCGAAATGTCTGCAATATATACTCGAATCTTCCCATACAGTGACACCAATGTGGAGCTGTTAATGAGTAGTTAAAGCAGGCTAGTCTGAATGCTGTAATCTTTGCAGATTTCCAGTAAACTGGAAAAACTTCTGAATAATAGAGTTTATTTTTTGTTCATGAACCAATCGTGACCAAGCGATCATGCCTGTCAAAAAAAAAGTTTGCTTCCCTGTTTTTTTTTAACAAAATATTGATAAAATAACAAGAAGCTTTTCAATTCAGCTCACTGTCTAGGGAAGATTCACTTTTAAGGGAATAGTAATGTATTTTGGACATAATAATCTTGTTCTCTTTCTTCTTTTTAAACATATTTTAAGAGGTTAGTAGTGCAGTAAAAACCAGATAAGTGTGGCACGATGCTTTTGACTATAAAAACATTATGTAGGAGTACGTACTAGGTAATAGGTATTGATTTGTAAATACTGGGCATGACTCATTTGAGCTTATTATATATAATATTATACTACAGTATATGTCTAACTAACTAGGTGACTTGTTCTCTTTTTCCAGACCATACTTTCTTTACAGACACATTTTGGTGTCAACTTGAAAGAAAGGCAGATGTCAAATGTAAAAGTGAGGTCAGAGGTCAAACGTGACATGATATTTGGATGCAAACTATAATGGAATATTTTAAATCCCCATATACCAGTATCATTTCATAAATGTTGAGAATACAACATGGGCCGAACATTTGCATTATTTATTAACTGTAGTATTGTAGGGTCTTTACAGTATACAGCACTTCAAAGTGACTGTTGTGATTTGGTGTTATATAGATAAAATTAACTTTAAAAGATTAGCCCTTGAAGAAGAGGTCAGAAGTTCAGCATAGGTTTAAATAACTTTATATAGCATCATTATCACTTTGACCTTCAGATAAATGTGTTTGACCTTGTAAGAGAAGTCAGAAGTCAAGGGTGACATTACAAATATGACCCCACTCTATACACCTAAAACGTTGTTGAATTCATTGAGAACTTTAAGCTATTCTGTGTACAGACTGAAATAATAACACATACAGTATGCACACAAACAATTCTAAAAAAGGTTCTTGGGTGAGGTAATAAAAAATGTCTTTGTTGTCATGCAAATGTACAGCAAGATTTGATGCAGTTCTGACAGTGCAAACATCTGGATAAAGGCTTCACCAGCGTTTAGTGTGGCTATGTCTTGTGGATAAAAAAAAAACCCCTTTTAAAATCAGTTTGTCTTTGTTTCCAATGTCCTGAAACGCCTGCCTGAGGGCAGCTGTTCAGAAAGAAACAAACTGTGGTCCAAAAAAATCAAGGTATTAACTTAACTGTGGTTTGGGGGAATTGTAACACTAATACCCATTGTTTGAACCATTCAGGTACATTTTCAGTGATTAAGTGAATCTCCAGTGTTGTACAAATAAATACCATAGATTTCTTTCTCAAAAGCCAGAGAGAGCATGCATAGCAACAACTACAGAGTGTGTGTGAAGTGTGGGCGCCATGAACTTCACTTTTATATGGAAACTAACCAGCAGTGAACAAGACCAGTTAAAACATGCATATCCACTCATGTTTTACTAACAATCAATACAGCTGGGTGCTTCTCAGACAAGTGTAAAGCACATGTGCATACACATACATGATGGTGTACTCTTCACTGTTTCCTCAAGGGAAAACTAGTCTTCTGTAGCTGCAGCTCAGAAATCCTTGTCATACAGCTTTGAATAAAACAAATTAGGGCAACTACAGAGTGAAGTTTTTCAGAATTGGCATGCTTTTCGCTGGTTGCCAATGGCAAATCTTTCCTTCTGAGTCAGATAAAGTTGAAAACTTTGCTGAGATCAACACTTGCTAGCTCTTGCATTTCAAGTGGGCTAGTTAGCCATAGCCTTTGATCTTGAAGGATATAATAGTCCTCGCAGAGTTTGTCTCTCATGTTTTTAAGGTTCTTCAAAAGTTAAAACTGCTGATGTGGGTTTTTTCTTCGCCAGCTTGGCTTGTTAGCTGATATCGTTTGAATCATCTCTCCAGTGACAAGCTGCATCCTAGCATTGCATGAACCAAGCCTTTGTTTTCTTTTTCACAGGGCAGCGAACACAATGAAACAGAACAGCTGTTACAATGAGCTTGTTCATGTCTACACTATCAGGTTTGTTCCAGTACCTAAATCCTAGCTGCAGCTACTTCTCACAAACTTCCCACATCACATACGGCCTTTTTAAAGAAGACTCGACCGTTAGCTGGTGTCAACCTCAGACGTCAGCATCTCTCATCGGTTAATTATAAACATTTATGTGGGTAAAAAGAATGCTTGAATTCGATAATTTTAGACAAACTGGTTATCTTTGACTGATGCTTTTAAAAGGACAGCCCTAGAACAATTTCTTGCTAACAAGCGCTCCGTGTCAATATTGTGTTCAGCGCTTTTCTCTGCTGCCATCAAGAATCCAATACAATCAGTAACTGGAGCTCTAAATGTGGAAGTCACAAATAGGAATTTAATGTAATTTCCTGAATGCTGAAGAAGCATGAAATTGTTTTGCGTTTTCTATTTATTGTGTGCAGGATGACACCAACATGACCAGTGAGTACTATATGGCGCTAAAGTGTATTCTTTAGCCCCAACTTCGACATTACTGGGTAACCATCTCGAATTAATAAAACATCCAGTTCAAATGAATCACTAGTCCCTCAGCAGTGATGTAAAGCCACAAAACTGTCACCTGCTGCTCTTAACACCAAATCTAATTGATTCTAAGTGATATTCTCAACAACATTAAACCGACACTCTCACAGGGCTGTCACAGTAGACTGCATTCATTGAATAATAATGACTTGTGCTGTTGTTTGGGTGTTGTTAACCTTCATGACTTCAGAAGGCAGCAGTGGGTTATGCGAGGGTGGAAAAGCAGTCTCCTATTTCTCTTTCTGCTTCACTGCATGCTGTACCCCCAAAAAGCACTAGCTCCCTACATAATTGATGAAGCACTTGGGAGGTGGGACCCTGCTCTCAAAGTTTCTGTTTTTTGTTTTGTTTTTATGCGGACATTTTCACCTACTTGAACATCAATACGTGGCTGATCAATGGCGGTTTGAGTGCATCCCGTTTCCAAATTTTACAAAAGCAATTGCTTGAATATAGCTCTTAGAAGATTAACTTCAAACTCTGTACCGACAAGAGTAACAAGAGTCAGCCAGGATCATTCAACACCAGAAAAGTACTGTTAACATGGGCCAACAGTGATATAACACTTACACAAGGGGGCTGCTGACATTTCTCTGCCGTTGCAAAGGTACAAAGCTGCTTTAGAGTGAAATCTCCACAAACTCAATTTTCTCCTTGAAGTTCAAACCAATGCATTAGGCTGTAATTTGACTCTGCATGTGTCTTGATATCTGGAAGCATTGATAGAGTGTGCATTTGCAAATGCATTATGATATCTGCATAAAATACATTCTTTGAACAGCAGTAGGTTTCGGGCCTGTCTTTGACAGGCGAGTGCAAATGACTAGATGAAAGCACACGGAGGAAGAAATTGCTGCCAACAGGCATCAAAACATTTTCACTAACTAACTCTTTAAAAAAAAGTAACTAAAGGGATACAGCGCCTTGGTGCTTCACACAGTACTTAAAGCATTAAGTTTTAGGGGGCTGTTAGAAGAGAAGCATTTATTACCCGTGCAATAATCAGAATACAATGTCCCAATTGAATTGATTGCTATAACAAGCACTTGCTCTACACTATGTGATGTGGATCATTGCAGCTGTTCTCCATCATTTCCTCCCGTCGGCGCCTTTTGACGGCACATTTACAACTCAACTTTCAAACTGTCTGAGGGGAATTTCTAACCTGACGTGCCAGATGGTTTGTTGCTTGGAACCATCTGGGTAGCTGTCCTTGGAAACTGTTTGAAAACTTAGCAGGTGATTGGATGAACCATCTGTCTATCACTATGTTATCACGGGGGAACTTCAACCAATCAAATAAACAAGCCGCTTCTAACAGAGCAGATGGGTGAATCAAACTGCTCCAGTCATTCAGAAGAAAAACAAAAAGTCTTCAATATTGTATTTATCATCTTATTTTAATAAGGAATGAAACACTTTAGGAGATTTGAAACTCAAAGAGTGAACTGCACACATGAACAAACTCACTTCAGGCTGTCTTTAGTGAACTGTAAATTTGCATAACCCTTGGTTGGCGTAAGCTGGACAAAAGAATACTGCATGCTTAGATATCGTTTTTGAACGGAGCCTCATTTGCAACCATAATGCTGCTTGGCCAATGGTCCCTTTTGGTCCAATAATTCTGAGTCTTTTTAGAGTTAATCAGCGCTAAAATTGTTTAGTTAGCCCAGTTTAACCTGCAGGAAATTGTGAACGCCCCTGTAATGTGTTTTACTGCCACAGAGGAAATAAATTCATGATGAGTAGGGAGAAAATCGGCTGTCACAGATGATGAGCTCAAAATGACAGTCTTAAAATGCTAATGCATATGCGGCTCTAAAGACCTCCAGAAACCTTGGGAAAACACTGCAAAAATGAATTTGCTACACTGGCATATGAAAGGAATAAGGCTATTCAATAAATCGATTGAACTAACAAGCATTACCTGTGAGCATTTGATGCTCTCAGATTAATGAAAATGAGTGCATTTCTGAAAGGTGCTGAGGAAAATACAAAACAGTGCCACTCTTATTCTTTAGTTGAGGCAGATTTCAGTTTCAAAAGACAACAAAAACGCCACGCTGTTACTCAGAACAAAAACTGAACATTTTTTTGGTCTACAACTTATTCAAAAACAAAAAAATGTTCTGTGCCTTCAAAAGACTGTTTCATCTTCATACCTCCAGTCATCAGAGTATGCATGCTGTTACTTTTTCGCTACTTTAATTAACTCTGTTTTTATTAAAAAATGTGAGTTATTTTAGAGTGAATGTTTGTGATCTGCCTGTGAAGAAAGCTCAATGATATGGTTGATATGGATCTTTATTCATTAGCAAAGTCTGGTATTTTCAGCTGCTCCCCTATTTCCCAAGGAGTCACCACAGCAGATGATCATGTTTGATTTGGCAAGTCGGTTGGGCTTCCTGATGCACCCCGTCCATTTATCTGGGCTTGGGACTGGCACTGGGAGTAAACTAGTTTGAGAACCCCCTGAGGCTGGATTTCAGTCTCCTCCCAATCTCAAACCAAGGATCTTTTCTATTTGTTTACCTTTCTGTGTAAGGTAAGTAAGGTAAATGTGTTGACCACTACACTACGGAGCAAATTTAAAAGCAGAATACGAGCAAAGGTTCCCCTCCTTACTTTTTTTAGACCAACAGTAGCTTTACAGTGTCAGCATTGGCTAGCACTTTAGCACCACACACACATTTTCTTTGTCTTTCGTAAACAAAGTGTGAAGTATTTCAGCTTTTGTCACTAGCATGACAGCGATCCTTTGGACCTCTCATAACTTGCTCTTGTTTCCGCCTCTGTTAAAGTAATTAGAGCTAATTAAAGTAAACCATGCAAGGACAGAGTCGTAGTCTACAGAATTAACATCTGGGTCATCAAGGCTTCCAGTGCATCCATGATATCTGGGCCCAGATTTTCACTACTGCCAACTGATCATTGCAGATAGGTTTTTTTTTTTCCTTCGAAACTATTGTTATCTAATGCATTTTGGCTCATGACATTCCTCTTTGCCCTCCAGATGCAAATGCAACCAAAGTCTGTACCAAGTACCAGAAATCCCGACTCTTCACTGGACTTTCATCTGTTTACAAAGGTTAGCAAAACAGCAAAAAACAGACAAAAGATCTAAAATTAGTAGTTGGCCAATTAGCCGTAAAAGCTATTGGGTGGTATGATAGAGATTTTTGGACAAAGACTAAAAGCAAAATCAATATGTGTAAAAGTGTAAGTAGAACAGTGCTGAGGAAAACTACCAGTCAGTCACATTCAGTGCTGCAAGCCCTACGTCGAAAGGTCATGAACCTTCAAAAAGCACTGTGCTGTGAGCAGAGATTTTGATTGGTTGAAATAACCTTCTCAGAGGTTGATTTAACAGTGGAAAGGCAGGTAGAGAACTGTGGAAAATTCCTGCAATGGTAATGCACCTACTGACGCGTATTTTCCCAAGAGCTCCATAAGAAATGTCTGTTAACCTAACCTTGTCGGGTATCATAAGACTGACTCCTGAAAGCCGCAAGAGGATAGACTTTTCATCTGTCAGCTACAAAGCAGTGAACTGTGTTGATCCAATCTCACATAACAGTATAACAAATCCAGCAACATCGACCAAATCTTTCAGTTCCAGTTCAAAATAAAATCCAGGGATAACATTTACATTCTAAGTGTGTGTGTGTGGGAGGGGGGTGGGGGGGGGGTGTTCATTTTTAAGTCACTCAAGGGCTTAATCTTATGGTCCTAACTTTAATATGGCTTTTATTTAACTTTTTCCATATAGCTACCTACAAATAGTGTATTTGTTTTTTGAACAAGCTCAATATTCCCACATGTTAAGTTTTAGCCTCATAAAGAGCTTTTTCATTAGTCCTGTAACTGTAGATAGCTTTCACAGTTTCTCCCTACTTTACTGTTTTAACGTTCCTGCCTGTATAACACTTTGCACAATAATTCTGGTAATGTCTCCAATAAATCCCCAAAATAATTTTATTGGATAGAAACAGCAGGGAACTCCCTAGAATCAGCTGATATAAACATCAGTGAACATCTGTCACACTTTACATCACACTAAACAAGCAGACATTAAATAATCATTTGAGACACGTTAGCCTTCCAAAAACATCACACCTGCATCGCAGAATGAGTGTTGTGTTTGTAACATGTTAATAATGTATCAGTTTTTTCTTTCTACCTTCACACCTGAGGAACATAAACCAAGTGGCAAGACTCCTGTTGTGTTGATTTGGTAAAGAGTTCATGCTGGATCTTCTTCTTGATGCAATCCTCCCTATATTAGGAATGGCTACAAGCCAGTGCACTAAGAGTACACTGGCTTGTGGCCCCCTGTGGGGCAGATAGAGATGGACAGATTGATCCAAATGTTGATGCCAAAGCTGATGCTGGTATCAGATCGAAACTAGGTAATAATAGGGTAGATACTTTGTTTCTATACTTTAAGTTCAGTATGTAACACACTAATTTGTGTCAAAATAATATTGTTTTGAAAATGAAAAAATATATCTGCATGCATCCATAAATCGTGACACACTGCTCTCCTCTAGATAAGCTGCCTTTATAAGTATTGGTATCGGCAGCACTTCCCTGTATTCACTTGGTATCGGTTCGATACCAAAATCAGCTGTGTCGCACAGCAGTAGAGGCAGAGCTGAAGATTTTGTTGTGAGTGAGCAGAATGCACAGAAATGATTATATCTTATTTGTTACAGCTGAGGATTTTAGATTTGGAGAGGAAGACCACAGAAGGAGGACCTGCAGAGGTTGTGTAACAGAAAAGGAAGCTAAAGATAAATAAAATGAGATGGAGTCAGGTGATCTGCTGTGGTGACCCCTAAAGGGAGCAGCCAAAAAAAGAAGAATAAGGATAAGACTATCATATCCATCACTGTATTCTTCAGAAAGATAATAAACTGATGTTTACTGCTAATGTAAGCAATATTAAAATAATGTATTTTCTTTTTGTACAAGGAAAAGAACACTTCATCGTCAGTGAATCAGCACTGAATCACAGTGCTTTGTATCGCTTTGTACAAGTACTCTATAATTATTGTAAAAAAAAAAAAAATCTGAATAATAACAATTTGCTGTGCATGCAAACTAAATCAATGCCAAATTAAGACAATGTGTTTACAATCCTGCAGTGTTATGACTTTTCCTCCCAGGACGCTGTTGGAGACTTGCAGACACACATGCTATGAGCACTTGTAAGTTGTGCTCAGCTACATTTAAAAAAGTTCAGTATACAGTATTTGTGAGCTGAATATAAATTGTGGAACCACTGTGTTAAGTGAGGGAGGGATTGAATTCCAATTGAAAGCTTAAGGCATTGGCTTAGGCTTCATTAAGAATGGCTGGCTCTTCAAAAACAACCGTTCAAATCAGCATGTAATTATTAGGCAAGTGAGAAGAATTCCTAATCCGGGAAGCTGCAGGGCTTCCAGCGCCTATGGCCAAAAAAGGCACAGCAATCCAGCTACACACTATGGCTCACTTATACATGATCCAGCAGCCTGCATAACAGGGTGCACCCACATCCTATAGTATTCTGCAGGTGTTTGGTGAGGAAGCTCAGGAGAAAGTCCAAAAAGGAAAACATTTTTTTATTTGTATTATTTTTTGGTGTCTTTCATATTTCGAGGCTCTCAGAGTAAAGATGGCAAAGATAGTTGGTGTCAGGTGGTGACGCTAATATAAACCAGATGTGTTAAAGCTTTCAAATAAACAAATCAATAATGAATAAATAATTTTCTTTCCTTAAATGGCAACTCAAAAATTCCATTAGCTGACACTCAGCTCATCCTCATTAAAGAAACCATAAATAAAACATGTTCATTAAGGTCCCTCTGTGAACTTGGCAGTGCACTGACTTTGGCATAATCATTATATTAAATAATATTATATCATATTATGTACACTATATACTGCAGTAAATGTATTAAACAGCATAACTAAACTAAATACAGTATGAAAGTTATTATGCAATCTTCCAGTTTATCGTGCGAAGCTAAAATTACCATGAATGGCTCCTTGCCAGGCTGCCAAGCACAGCCTAGTGAAGGAGGTGTTTGTCAAAGCAGAGATCTACAGTGAGTCCATGTTAACTCAGATGTCAAATACTCTATGTTTAAAGCTCAAACTGGCATCCGCTCTCCACCTCCCTAACCTCGGGCTCGCTGCATTATTCATAAAACTTCCAGATACGAGTGAATGGGAGAGAGATTTTCTCTTTTCCTGTTTTGTTTTGTAACCAGCAGCAGTAGTTTTTCTTGCTTGTGTTGCATAATGCTGACTGTTTGGATTTGTATTCAAACTGAGAGGTGCAAGAGTATAACAAATACCACAAAACATCCTCACCACAATCTGCATACATCAGACTTAAAAATGAAGCACTTATTCCAGGATTTGCTTCTACGGAGGAGCTGGTCCTGTTGCTTTAGCAGAGCGTGGCCAAGAGTACACCCAGAGTATGAAATAAGGAGCACTTACTTCCTTTTCTTTCTGAAATCCTGGCAAAAGATGTAAGTGCACTAGTAACAATTAGTGTGGTGGTATTACATCCCATTTAGGTATTTTTTTCTCTTATCTGTGCAGGCACAGTATGATTAGTCCCATCTGATTAGTGCTGTAACATCCATCCAGAGCCATAAAGGAGCTACTCTATCCTGTACCTGAGAGAAATAAAGCAGTTTTGAATTAGATGGGGTTTTTTCACTGTTCACTTCACCTTCTATGGTCTGTGGTCTGATTAATAAAATCTACTCATGGGATTGTTTTTTAAAGCCATCCACATTTTAGATTTAGTGCCTAAAACCTACTTACTAGTGGGCGTTCAGGGCACCAAAATATAAACCTGTAACATGTTGAAAAGATTTATCACAAGGTTTGTTGAATGGAAAATTATATTCTTAATAAGTAATATCATAAATAATATATTAGAGTTGTAATAAATTTACAAATCACCAAAGTGGAATTATCGGCACAGTCCTCTTTCTCTTGCATAATACAGTCAATCCTTTTTTTGCTTACAGTTTTATTTCTGATATTAAAAAAATTATTGATTTAATCTTTTAATCTTTAGAATTGCAAAAATAGCAAATAAACCCACTCTGGGCTTAATATCAGACTTTATTTACTGACATTAACTGAAAATGTATCAGTTTTGTATCATTTATCAATGTGTTTTCAGTCAAGGTTAAGGATAAGACAATGCAATTTAAATTCATAGAGTGATGCTGTTGCACATAAACCGTTTCTTGTATCTCTCCTCTCTCAGTTTACATGCAAACCCGTCACTACTCTTCTTCTACATCAGCAAAGACAGCTCCACTCACTCTCCTCCTCGAGTTCTCACAGACGCCAACTTATTTAGCAGCTTTTTGGATCCTTTGGCCACATTTTGAACAAACTTTGGCTACGTTCTGCAAAAGAGTCATCATACTGCTGCTAAACCCAGACGGCTTAAATCAAATTTTGAATGATTAATTTATGTTATGTAATGAAAAAATTTAGTCGCAGCCTGTTGTTTGTTTGAAATGGCTCCTGCTCCATCAGCCCAACCTGCTGGCTCAGTGTGCAGCAGGGGTCAGGGGTTTTATCTCCCTATAGATTTAGTTAAAGTAGGGCATTAACTCTATATTGTAGTCGGGATAGAAAACCTGTTACTTCAACTGAAGTGCCTCACAAACTTCTGCATCCAGGTTTTTCTCTGATTTTATTCTGTTTCGAGGTTTTTAGACCTGAGTTTTCCCAAAGTAACAACACTGTGGAAATCAGATGCAAATCATACCATTTCTCTCCAATATCTATATGCAGGAGGCTCGTGATTGCACGACCTTGAAGAAAAACAATTTGAAACATTTCAAAACACCAGCTCTCAAGATAATGAATATGACATCATTGAAAGGTGCAGAGCCACCAATCTGAAGGCGTTTTTCTAAACGGAGTTGCTTCTTTCACAGCTGAACATGGAAAACATTGAGGTAGGTAAGTGTTTGTCTAGTCTGTACGAAAGTCTCAAAACCAATCAAAAAGTAATGATTAAATTAAAATGGTATTATGATGCATTCCTCTCATGAGATGGTAGTTACTTTTCTTGGATTCTTTTTAAGGCAGCCCCAAACTTGCCAACTCAAGCTCTTCGGATGTCTCCCGCATCCAGGTTTTTATAGCTGCTTCTGCAACCACCCAAAACAACTGCATTTGAAGAACACAAAAAAGCAGCACAAAAAAATAAAAGCTATGTTGGTGATGGTGACGATGCCATTTCTCTCTTTCATTTACCAAAACCTTTCAGACTAGGCGGTAGCAGATTAAAAGGAGATATTATCAGGGCTCGCTCAATATTGCTTGTGTGTGTGTGTGTGAGAAAGACCGAGAGAGAGGTTGATGGTCAGATCCCAACACAATCCTAGATAGAGCAGCCCTGACACAACAGAAGGGCATCCAGAATGTGGCTGGTGTTTTATGTGGACAACACAGATGGTCAAATGAAAGAGAGATGTCCGGTGCTGGTGTTAAAAAAACATTTTTACCAAAACTGTAGATGACCAGTTATCCTGTGGACAGTGAGTTTGGTGTCCATAACACATGACTAATGGATCCTTAATGGTAAAGACATCATATTATATACATTAGAAATGTTTTTGACTTATCTGAGTGCCAGGTCGATAGAAAGGGTGACGAAACTTCTAACAAAACATTTCTTTCTTACGCTACAGACAGCTGATTTCAGTTTGTGTGCATGGAAGAGAAAAATGGTGGCGTGGTCTACAGTGGCGGTATGGGTATTGCACAAAAGGACAAGAGCGCAATAGACAGAAACAACTGCAATATGTTGCTAACACAACTATTTCCAAGCATCTGCACAGACAGCATGTTACATCTATGCTAACTGAAATCTCAACATGATGCTAAAGCTACCAGACCCCGATCTTCAACAGGTGACAAAACCAGCAACGAGAAGTCAGGATTGAAGCCTCCATTTCTACCTGTTCAAGTTTCTACAGTAGAATCACCGTGGCGATCGCTTTCAAATCTCTTTGGGCTGATTTTTTAACTTCGCTTTGTGTTCTCATGCAAATACTAAAAAAAGATGTGTGTGTCCTCATTATGATAGGTGTTTGTGTGGGCCTGAAAGCTTTATATTGTTAACTGGTAATAAATTGACAATGTATTCAGTCAGGTTAAATGTAACATAGAAGTGTAATTAATTACTTTCTCCAGCGAGTAATAAAGTAACATACTGCATTACTTTTAAGAAAACTAACAAGCACAGTAAAGAACAGTAAAACGAATACCACCAGGATCAGTTGTGTTACCATGACAATAGCTCGTTTATTTAAAAAACCTGACAATATTGCGACTGCACAGGAACACGTGGCCGCACACACAAATGTCAGTTTGTGAGTTATAACACATTCAGGGCGCTTCCTTATTTTTGAGGACAGACGTGTATTCCTCTCATACAAAGTCCTGTTAGTGGAAATCTATCCGGCGTGACCCAACTAGGTTTATCGGCTTATGCATCAAATAGGAATCAACATCGCAACACAGAAAAGGTGAATGTCATGAAAAGTTGTAAATGAATTTAATGAAGACAATGCGTTTACGGCATTTATCATTTAAATTAAAAAAGGGTACCATTAACTCCAGCAGCTCTTTCCCCCCTCTCCGCATTGATTTTATGACACAGGGGACACAGTGCTTTGAGTAATTTCACTCAAGGATTTAGTGCATGTTACACTGTAGCTCAAATAAATGTTATTTAATCAATAGGGAAATATAGTGCCACAATAAATATCTTGAAGTCCTCACATATATGGTCCTAAATCATTTGTTCTATTTGCTGTGTTCATCAGTGTTATCTGCCAGTAGAAATGCAGCATTATAAGTGTGTGGTTCAAGTTTGAGTGAATCTGCTGAGGGCTCTGGCTGTTTCCATCTAACTTTTAGCGGTTTTCTTCTACATCGAGCCATTTGTTTAATTGGTTCATTATGAATGTTGACTTTGGGCTAAAAGGATAGACCAAGTCTCAGAAGGAAAGTCCAAATAGGAAATAAATGTGTAAAACAGCTGTAGTCTGATTTCATAGCAGGACTTTAATTAATGGTCAGCTTTGACTATTAAAAAAAAAAAAAAGATTTCACCCTGACAGTCCCTTAGCTCACAGTCTGACGCTGTGCTTTGATTTGGTGCAGCCCAGGTCCACTGCTGTCTAGGCTTGCCAAGTCTGCTGTCTTCCCTGAAGATTTAGTCAATACAATCGGTTTGATACTTTCCACATGAAAACATGCACAACCTCTAAGGATGGTGGTATTCTTAGAGATTTGAATTATTAGGCTTACTGAAACACAGCACCCTGGGACACAGTTACCAAAAGCATTTGCATTATTTCTCATCACACCACAGCGGGAAGACAACATACACTCTACGTATCGCCGTTCCCACAATGTGAGCGCATTCCCTATGAGGAACGCTGCCTGCTGGCAGCAATCTCGCTTGTTATTATCCCCGTCCAACCTGAAGATCGGCAGGACCAGCTGCAACCAAGTCACCTGATTACGCATTATTTTCACTGCTCTGCTTTTTCCACCGACAGAAGCCGTGCAGTCCAGTAGCAAATGCAAAGCGTCCCTATATTAAGACAGGCGAGGGATTATCCTCGCATAGTCTGTGTACCCTTGCAGCCTGCCACCCTCTCTAGACTGCTATTTCAAGCCAAGTTAGAAGATGATGTCTCAAGCGTGTCTCAACCTGAATACGCTGAGCAAACAGAGGTGAGACTGGCCAAAGTTAAAACAAGTATAGTTTTTGAGTTTTATAGATGGGCCGGATGGTGCAGAAGCTTTTGTAACTTCCACATCGATAAAACCTTCCTGAGATATTTCATTTGTTCAAAAACCTCAAATTGTCAAATATTTAAAAGGCAAAAAAGCAAATCCAGAGAGACGGTGAGTAAGCGAGAATGCACAGCAGGTGTTCTCGTGTTGAGACTAAGGAAAGCAAGCAGCCATTTCAAATATTCAGTGTCTTTATGTATTGACAAATCTGTACTTTTAAATTTGAGACGATATAAACAGCAGCACTTCTTCCTCCTTTTGAAGTTACCTGTGTAAATGTAAATAGAAATGTCCAGTATCTTAATACTGCTAGTTTTTTCAATTCAATAAAATGTTATTTATATTGTCACCTACAGTTGCCTCAGTGCACTTTAAATTGTAAGGTAAAGACAATACAATAATAAAGAGATGCTGAGAAAACCCTAGCAATCAGATGATCCCCTTAGCAACAGTGGAAAAGAAAAACTTCCCTTTAACAGGAAGAAACCTCCCACAGAACCAGCTCAGAGAGGGGCAGCCATCTGCTGTGATTCGTTGGGGGTTGGAAGAGGAGAAGGTGGGTAACGTTTTTTTAACATTTGAAAAAACTCCAAGTGCTTCTCCCAGATACAAATCTTGTAAAACACACACCAATGAAATGGAAAAAATGACTAAATGGCCTGTATTTGTATAGCGCTTTTACCAGTCCCGCCTAGGGACGGCAAAGCGCTTTACACACCCAGTCATCCACCCATTCACACACCGGTGGAGGCAAGCTACAGTTGTAGCCACAGCTGCCCTGGGGCAGACTGACAGAAGCGAGGCTGCCATATCGCACCATCGGCCCTTCTGGCCAACACCAGTAGGAGGTAGGTGAAGTGTCTTGCCCAAGGACACAACGACCGAGACTGTCCGAGCCAGGGCTCGAACCGGCAACCTTCCGATTACAAGGATTTGATGGTGCCAGTTTGTCAGACTGGCATCGCACATGTGGCTGGTGAAGAGCTGCACATCTCGTAGGTGAGCACTCAATCTGCAGCACCGATGTAGTGAGTTTGTTGTTTATACAGTCTGACACTGCTTTGACACCCGTTTTATGAGAAATATCGTGATTTTATTTTAACTAATCGCACACTGTTGGGGCATAGCTAATGTACTAAATCGAGTCATCACTAAAAGCCTGCAGGTAGTTAGCAAAGGTTAACTGAATTTACAAAGAATATTCTCAGCTGCAACAGCCAAGAAAATGTTTGTTTACAAAAAAAGCAAAACCAGTATAATAATTGAGCTGGCTGGCCATTTACACCACAAGCATCACATTTCCCAGTTTTAATTGGGAATGCTACAACCCAGTGAGGCAAAGACATGATGATTCAACGGACACAGCAATAGAAACAGACAAGAAAAGCCACAAACTCACCAATGCAGAACACTTTCACCACATGTCATATCAAAGTCATATTCATATTTTTAAGGAGGTACATATTAGTGTTTTTCCTTAAAAGAAGATGAAATATATATATTAGAGAGAAGGCAAAACAGAAATAGCAGAAATTATTGAAATGCCTTTTTTTTCTTGTTGTTGTTTTCAAAAGCAATGGGGGAAAAACTCCAAATAAATATGCCTAAAGATATAAAATTTCAAAATTTCCTCCAAAACTTCCAGATTCTGGAAGCATGAAATTGTGCAAAATGTCCAGTTATGTAGTCGCATTAATAGTTCTTTCCACTAGAAATAAGGGGCCAAGTCCAACTCCTGTAAAAATATCCATACCATAATCTCCCTCCACCAAACTTTACACTTGGCACAATGCAGTCAGACAAGTACCGTTGTCCTGGAAACCACCAAAACCAGACTCATCCATCATTTTCCAGACAGAGAAACATGATTATTCGCTCCAGAGAACATATCTCCACTGCTCATGAAGAGTCCAGTGGTTAACCCTAACCCTGCATCCGACGCTTAACATTGCGCTTGGTGATGTAAGGCTTGGATGCAGCTGCTCAGCCATTCCACAAAGCTCTCTACACGCTGTTCCTGAGCTAATCTGAAAGCCACATGAAGTTTGGAGGTCCGTAGAGATTGACTCTGCAGAAAGTTGGTGACCTCTGTACATTATGCACCTCAGCATCTGCTGACCCTCTGTGATTTTACGTGGCCTGCCACTTTGTGGCGGAGTTGGTGTTGTTCCCAATCGCTTCCAATTTGTTAAAATATCACAAACTGTGGAATATTTAGTAGCGAGCAAACGTCACGACTGGACTTGTTGCACAGGTGGCATCCTGTCATGGTACCACGCTGGAATTCATTCTCAGAAATGTTTCTAGAAGCAGTCTGCATGCCTGCATGCTTGATTTTATACACCTGTGGCCATGAAAGTGATTGAACACCTGAATCCAGTGATTTAGATGGCGGAGTGAATACTTTCAGCAGTATAATGAAGAAGGAATGTTTTATGAAATAATAACCTGGAGCTAAAGTTTGGAGTTGAGATGCATCTAGGCCAGGACTTGAATTTATACTTTTTCAGAGATAGATGCAAGAAATAATTATTCATTATTCTATGATCTGCTTTTCTATGATCTGCTTGTCCTTACAGATCTGGACTTTATTGAAAATGGGAATGTCAGATTGCAGTATAACACTTGGCCGCGTCACTGCAACATTGGTGAGTGTTATAAATTGAAAATAAAATGGCAGGATTTGAAAGACATTAAACAAACAATTGGTTATACTAAGAGAAGGAAGAGAGCTGAGCTGCTCTGTAAGTCATGGTGACATGAAAATATAAGGAGTGCCAACAGTGTGGGCAAGCAGAAAATGTATGAGCCTGGAAATCTATGGAAAACAGGAGCAAAGACAAGTTGGTACAAATTCACCATGAAGAGAAAACATAAGCAAATAAGTGCTTAAAAATGTTAAATAATTCAGCACTTGTATGGTTTAGTATGCTCAAAGGTGTAAATGAAGAGGAACATGGCAGGTGCATGTTTGAAGGTCAAGGTAACCAAGTTACATTGCTAATGTGTGAACAGCTGGCAACAATAACAACATGGACACACACTCAAGTGCACGGAGAGACGAGACACACACTTTCAAGGGTGATTTATGAGGGTCCGAAGAACAATTGAAAATGAGGCACTGAACCATGTACGACAGGTCTATGGGGATGAGTCTGTGACTGCTCCGGAAGGCACCGTGTAGCTACCATAACTCTGAGTGATGGAGAGTATGGCTATGGGACACTGTGCATGCCTGTGCTTTCGTGTGTGTGCGTCGATATAAAACAAGTAGAGGCCAAAAATGCCCTAAATTTAAAAACTCGCCCAAACAAAAATGCAGTCAGCGGCAGAGTTAGGTGTAGCAAGGTGAAAAGGTTTACGGCGAAGCAGCTTAGGACTAATGTAGCTTTGATTGTCTATAAGAAAATTCATAAAATCCTGGCTTACAGCACGAATAATAATAGTCATTAACAGAACTTCTGTCGGAGGGGAGGTGCTGGAATCACAGCTATCCGGTTGTTCAGTCTGACGTCACTAGCCGTGTCTGGGCCTAAACTCTGCTGCAGGTCCATATATCAAACGATCACTATGGCATTACTGAGAGTTGAAAAACTGTCTAAAGTTTTTCATCTTTAATAAAATGATCAGCGTTCTGCTCTACCAGGTGTAACAATTGAGTTTAACATCCAGGCATCCATGAAAACGGAATTTATGACATTTAACGGAGTTAGAAGTTAGCAGGAAGTTAGCTCGCTAGCTTCTATCTAAATACAATATAGCATGTCCTGACTGCGGGGTTTTGGAAACAAATTAAAACGTACAGCTATGTTATCACTTCCAACATAAATGAAGACAGAAAACTAAACAGCAGTGACGTCTGTAGGGTTACTGAAGTTTGGCTAGCTGGTATATAATGATGTGCTATGTGACCTCTAGCAACACAGCTATGTTAGCATAATATAAACAAGCTAACTTTTTTTCCACTTGATAAAAGTTAACGTGAGTGTTCTCGGTGGTCAGGAACAAATGTAATCGCATGCCAGGATGCTGTAAAAGGACCAAACTTCAGCCAGGAGAACAACTGAGATAATCCATCCACAATACGAGGTTAGTCATTCATATACTGCTGCATGGTCTGGGCTGTAGTTACATCCTAAGGTTTTAAAAACTGAGCTTAAATAAATGATTAGCGGTAATAAAAGCCGAGGGAGGTCAACAGTGATCACTGACTGTTTTAGGAGCTTTTTGAGATTAAATAGAAGAAAATACAAAACATTAAACATGTTAACAACACAAAAGCCATATTAAACGCAGACTACTTTAGGCCCGGAAGTAGGATTCGTCACGTCATCACTTAACGACCGGATTGTGTTTAAATGGATTTACAAAAAACCCAAAACGCTGAGTTGCTCAGTAGTGCGGTTTTGGGCGCTTTAATTCAGCCACAGAGGAGATTCAGGGGTTTTTTTTTCTTTTTCGTTTAGTCATGACCAACAAGTAGGCGGTTTTCATTCCCAGGAGAGAAAATGAAGCAGTTCTGTCAAAGCCACAGGCATGTCTCATTTATGCAAGAGGTGTCCTTTAACAATGGTGCGTGACATAACAGGTTATGGCATTAGTGAGGGCTGTCTCTCTCCCAACTGTGATGCAGAAAGGCTGCTGGTGTGAAAGGGAAAACACATGAACAGGTTTCTTGAATCTAACTTAATACTTTTAGATTGTAAACTGAATCAGCAGATAAAGGCAGTGATGAAAAGACAAAACGAGGGAAAAACACAAAGTTTGTAATCACATGGCAGCCAGTATTACCACAGGTATGTCAAGGCAACAACCACAAAAGAAACCTCGTGAGACACACAATGGCATTGTGCGTCAGAATATGTTGGCAGCCTTTCTGAGTCTCTCCTCCACTCAGTCATCACCAGCTCAGTTAATGTTTTGGCTTTGACACGTATCAACTTTTAGACAAATGCTCAAATTTGTCTCAAATTTCCCACATAACCATCTCTACGATTTAGAAAGAATGATTTAAACAAGAGAAATTATTGAGTGAGCAACATCTTTCTGGGCAAAAACGATCTCGGCACATTTTGGACCCCTTGGTACCAACTGAGCATCATTCAAAGGCCACATCGTGTCACAAAGCTCAAATCCTCATCATCTGGTTTCTCAACAGAGTGTGTTTGGGATGTGGTCAAACGGGAGATTCACTTCATAGATGTGAACCTGACAGATCTGCAGTATGCAGTGTTGGGGAGTAACGGAATACATGTACCTGTCATGGTCCTGGGCCATGTTGGCCCAGTATTCTTAGTTTTATGTATCTTTGTATTTCAGTTCCCTGTTTAGGCTCTGTTTCCTGAGTTGCCCTGTTGTGGTGTTCCCTGAGTGCTTTCCCTTTGTGACTCTCACCCCCTGTGTGCCCCTCTGTGTATCTGTGAGCCTTCGTCTCTCCTTATGTTTTATTCCATGTTTCCCCTGCCCGTTATGTCTAAGTTCTCCCCGTGCTCTCTCTCCCCCCTATGTGCCCTCTCTGTATTTATGAGCCCTCGTCTCCCTTTGTGGTTGTTCCATGTTTCCCCAGCCCGTTATGTCTGTGTTTTTCCCCGTGCTCTCTCTCCTCCTGTCTGAACCTCTGTACTTCCTGTTTGACTCTGCCCGTCTCCCGTCAGTGTCTCGTTATGGTTATCTGTGTCAGCTGTGTTCCCCGTGTGTTCCCACTTTCCTCGTTAACCCTCTGTGTATTTCTGTCTGCGTCTCCCTCTGTTCGGCGTCGCGTTCTCCCTCATGTTGTGTGGATCTTCCTGTGTCTACCTGCGAGTGTTAGTTTACTTTTCCCAGTTTAGTTTTGCATTTCCTGTCCTCTGCCGTGCCAGCATTAAAGCTGTGTTTCTCGAGTTCATCCCCGTGTCTGTGAGTTTTGCATTTGGGTCCTCCTCCTCCTGCTTGCCACACAGCGATCCATGACAGAAGAACGCGACCACGACATGGACCCAGCAACTCACAACCCCTCCGCTGAGCTCCGGGAGGATTTGATCTATACGGTGGAGTACCACTGTCAGGAGTGGGAGGCGCTGCCAGGAGACGAACACCGGGAGGTCGTAGCCGTCCGTCTACAGCGGATGGTGTCCGGACTCCCGTGGCTATTCGGCGCGCTGCGCCCCCACATCCGGGACTTTCTTGTGTCCGCCGTGGGCATCCGTCCGGGGCAGCTGTCCCAGAAAGAACCAGAAACGGTCAGGATCGGGACCATGGGGCCCACCACTGGTACGCCGCCTGTTCGCTTCTCATCGGTTTCTACATCTTCGCCACCGCCTGTCTACACTACGTGGCGCACGGAGATGCCAGAGGCCAGTGACTTCGGTGAAGAGGAGCGGCAGCAGGTGTTACGGGCGTACCGGGAGGACGAGCTCCGTTGGAAACCCTGGCTCATCCCGGAGGAGGACCTCTCACCTGCTGCACAGCCTACCAGCCGCTCGCCGTCTCCGATCCGCTTAGGCTATTTTTCGCCTGTCTCCTTTCTGGCAAGGATGGGGGCGGACGACGGGGAACTCACCACTACGTCACCCTCTGTGTTGGCGCCATCAGCGCCCATCGCGCCAGCTTCCTCTGCTCGAAGGAGGCGGCGCGCCCGCCGCCACAAACCGGACAATGCTAAAACTACAAAACATGAAGTGGACGGCGGGTTCATTTTTGATAGAGCTATTTTTGTCGACCCTGAGCCTGCCATTTCTCGGACTGTTTTTTCTGAGCCCGCTCCTTTTCCTGCTCGTGTTTCTCCTCCCAGGTCAGTTCAGTTAGCTCCCTCGCAGCCACCCTCAGTTCAGTTAGCTCCCTCGCAGCCACCCTCAGTTCAGTTAGCTCCCTCGCAGCCACCCTCAGTTCAGTTAGCTCCCTCGCAGCCACCCTCAGTTCAGTCAGCTACCCTCCTGGAAGCCCCCGCTGCCTGGTATTCCCGGCAGCGGCATCTTTTCCCGTCAAGATTTATCGCTAAATCATTCGATCCTCCCTTAAGAGAGAGACTGCATCCTCGCTGCCTTCACCCCAGTACACCAGTGTCACCTGGGTCTCCAGTAGCTCAGCTCCCAGTGTCACCTACCCCGCAGCCACTCTCGGCTCGGTTAGCTACCCCGCAGCCGCTTTCAGCTCAGTTTCCAGAGCCACTTGTTTCAGCTCAGTTTCCAGAGCCACCTGTTTCAGCTCAGTTTCCAGAGCCACCTGTTTCAGCTCAGTTTCCAGAGCCACCTGTTTCAGCTCAGGCCCCAGAGCCACCTGTTTCAGCTCAGGCCCCAGAGCCACCTGTTTCAGCTCAGGCCCCAGTAGCTCCAGTGCCGCCTGTAGCGCGGGCCCCAGTAGCTCCCACGCCGCCATCTACCTCGTCAGCACCCGTCCTAGTTTTGTCCCAGACTCCTCTTATGATGGAGGTGAGTGACTGTGCTTTTTCATCTCATGAGCCTGATATAGTGGAGTGTACTGGGTTGCCCTTTTGTGGGCCCAGCTATGAAGAAACTGGTGCCAAAGACTGCTCTACCATTAATCATGATTTCATAGACACCCATGCTGTGACTGACCTAACTCTAGTTACGAATGAGGGCCAGTCGGAGCAGTGTTGTGATAATGAAAGGACTGTGTGTAACTGTTTTGAAAAACCACACAATGAAACCACAGACAACGTTCTTGACCCTGTAGAATCCAGGACTTTTTCTAATGTTGCTCCCATAGCCGCACCACATGGAGCCAAGGTTCATGAGACAGCGAAAGGGGTTCACACGTCGACTGTACAGTCTGCTTCTGAGCCTGCTAGGAATGGCGTGAGCTTTCTCTCCGCCTCAGACTGTCATCTACCGCAGCCGACACGTACAGCCGAGACGGAGTGTTACCCCCGCGTGCAGGTCGTAGTGGAGTCTAGTACCGTATTCCCTGATGGTGGGATTGCAGACAGTGCTCAAGACCAAATGCACAGGAACGTGAGCTCTGATGCTACTGCTTCTCAGTTGCAGACTGTTAGGCCAGCCATAAGCATGCCTGCCTCTTTATGTGGCTCTGAATCCAGCTACGGACTTATGTGCAATCCTACCATGAACTATTGTGTTGACAATACCGACAGGGAGTTGGCATCTACTACTCGAGTTACCGAAAGTGTTCATGACCTGAGAAATTATGTTTTCAAAGCTTGTCATGCTAACAGTGTTCTATGTGCTGCCTCACCAGTCGCTTCTGAGCTTAAGACTCTCCCCAGGGCCTCCTCAGATGCCACGTCAGCTGGAGGGTCCGAGGGGCCCGTTCAGCCTCATGCCACGTCAGCTGGGGGGCCCGAGGAGCCCGTCCAGCCCCACGCCACGTCAGCTGGAGGGTCAGAGGGGCCCGTTCAGCCGCCTGTCTCCGCTGGAGGGTCAGAGGGGCCCGTTCAGCCGCCTGTCTCCGCTGGAGGGTCCGAGGGGCCTGTTCAGCCTCCTGTCTCCGCTGGAGGGTCCGAGGGGCCCGTTCAGCAACCTTCCTCGTCAGCTGGGGGTTCAGGAGAACCACACCAGCCTCATGCCACGTCAGCTGGAGGGCCCGAGCCGCCCGTCCAGCACCATGCCACGTCAGCTGGAGGGCCCGAGGAGCCCATCCAGCCACCTTCTGCTTCTGCTCCGCCTGGTCCGGCTCCGGCTTCAGCCTCATCTTCGCCTGGCCCAGCCTCAGAGACTTCGTCCTCGTCTGGCGCGGCCTCAGAGCCTTCGTCTGCTGCAGCCCCAGCCTGTGCTTCGTCTGCTGCAGCCCCAGCCTGTGCTTCGTCTGCTGCAGCTCCAGCCTGTGCTTCGTCTGCTGCAGCTCCAGCCTGTGCTTCGTCTGCTGCAGCTCCAGCCTGTGCTTCGTCTGCTGCAGCTCCAGCATCCGAGTCTTCGTCTGCTGCAGCTCCAGCCTCCGAGTCTTCGTCTGCTGCAGCTCCAGCCTCCGAGTCTTCGTCTGCTGCAGCTCCAGCCTCCGAGTCTTCGTCCTCGCCTGGTCCAGCCTCCGAGTCTTCGTCCTCGCCTGGTCCAGCCTCCGAGTCTTCGTCCTCGTCTGGTCCAGCCTCCGAGTCTTCGTCCTCGTCTGGTCCAGCCTCCGAGTCTTCGTCCTCGTCTGGTCCAGCCTCCGAGTCTTCGTCCTCGTCTGGTCCAGCCTCAGCTTGTGCTTCGCCTGGTCCGGCCCCCGCATCGCCACCGTCTGGTCCTGCCTCGTCTGGTCCTAGGCCCACCGGGCCTCGGCCTACACGCCTGAGACTGGAGAGCCGCCGCTGCCTTCCGCGCGGCCGGCCCCCTGAACTGCTCCGTCGTCTCCTTCGCCGCCGCCGCTGCCTTCCGCGCGGCCGGCCCCCTGAGCTGCTCCGTCGTCTCCTTCGCCGCCGCCGCTGCCTTCCGTGCGGTCGGCCTCCGGACCAGCTCTGTCACCTGTGCCACCCGCCTGGTCGGCCCCCCGACCGTGTGACCCGTGAACTCTTGTGCCTGTGGGCTCTGGGTCGGCCCCCTGAACTCTCTTTGAACTTTGGTCTTGTGCTCCTGTGTTTTCTAGTTGTTTTGTTTCCTGTTCCGGGCCCTCCGTCCTGGGCCCCCGCCGCCCGCCCTGGGTCGTTTTCTGTTTGGTTTGGTTTTCCTGTGTTTGGGCTGTCTGGGGCCAGCCCTTGTGGGGGGGGGTACTGTCATGGTCCTGGGCCATGTTGGCCCAGTATTCTTAGTTTTATGTATCTTTGTATTTCAGTTCCCTGTTTAGGCTCTGTTTCCTGAGTTGCCCTGTTGTGGTGTTCCCTGAGTGCTTTCCCTTTGTGACTCTCACCCCCTGTGTGCCCCTCTGTGTATCTGTGAGCCTTCGTCTCTCCTTATGTTTTATTCCATGTTTCCCCTGCCCGTTATGTCTAAGTTCTCCCCGTGCTCTCTCTCCCCCCTGTGTGCCCTCTCTGTATTTATGAGCCCTCGTCTCCCTTTGTGGTTGTTCCATGTTTCCCCAGCCCGTTATGTCTGTGTTTTTCCCCGTGCTCTCTCTCCTCCTGTCTGAACCTCTGTACTTCCTGTTTGACTCTGCCCGTCTCCCGTCAGTGTCTCGTTATGGTTATCTGTGTCAGCTGTGTTCCCCGTGTGTTCCCACTTTCCTCGTTAACCCTCTGTGTATTTCTGTCTGCGTCTCCCTCTGTTCGGCGTCGCGTTCTCCCTCATGTTGTGTGGATCTTCCTGTGTCTACCTGCGAGTGTTAGTTTACTTTTCCCAGTTTAGTTTTGCATTTCCTGTCCTCTGCCGTGCCAGCATTAAAGCTGTGTTTCTCGAGTTCATCCCCGTGTCTGTGAGTTTTGCATTTGGGTCCTCCTCCTCCTGCTTGCCACACAGCGATCCATGACAGTACCGCCATTACGCCAAAATACAGTATATAATGACCAATGTTCCTAAACAACTAAATGCCGTGTTGCCATATCATTTTTTGATTGGTCGACATGGTACATTTTTCCACCAATAGGAAAGGGTGGGGTTTTTTTGGTTTTGTTTTTGCTCACAGACGGACAGTGCTTTCGAGCGTTTTCCTTATAAAACGCCGGTTTTACCGTTACCCGCAGTAAATATAAATAACGATAGTATTCAGGAAGAAAACCAAACATTGCATATATTTTTTATCATAACTCTGGTTTTCGTGGCCTATCAACACAATTTAAAAACTGGTATAAAGTCCACACTTTTTCCTTCAATTGTTCCGTCTGTCCTGCTCACATCTCCAATGGTTGTACACGTTGTCATTAACGTGGCTTCACTCCACATCAGCCACGCTGCTTTGCTAGCTAAAACACCGGTGTCAGCGCATAAGGACGCTGTCATAGCCTGTCGACGACGTTGATTAGCTGCGTATATATGAATGTGAATCGCATTATTGGCTGGACTATGGGATAAGGTGGCATCGTTCTAATTCCATAGGGGAGTAGCCAGTCACTGACTAACACTGC
Organism: Simochromis diagramma; assembly: GCF_900408965.1. Taxonomy (NCBI): domain Eukaryota; kingdom Metazoa; phylum Chordata; class Actinopteri; order Cichliformes; family Cichlidae; genus Simochromis; species Simochromis diagramma. Next base: position 4,486,258 of record NW_024386792.1, on the reverse strand, counting down.
AAAACAGAATTGTTAACTTATTTATTTTAATTTCAATTCAGGTTAGATTTTTTTTCTGTGCACAACGCAGATTTTCAGTGCGCAGCGACCGTGCCAGCAGTGCGCAATTGCGCACGTGCGCAGCTTAGAGGGAACATTGGTGTTCGTGTTTTCCTCCGAAACAATAAGTTCCGTTGGAGCAGCCTTTCAACTCCTCTCTCTGTCTCTCGCTAGCAAAGTTGACCCAGACAACAAAGTAAAGCTAGTTTTTGGCTACGAGCCGACAGGGACCCCGCCGTATTAGTCAGAGGTCCCTTTACTACGGTTCGGAACCGCGGACCTGTTTTATATATGCACGGAATAGTTTTCTATACGAGATCGCTGCAAAAAGTGCAGCCTTACCTAATGTCCACCTACTGTTACTCATTTATATTAAGATTTTAACATCTAGTTGGTATTGGTATGGCGAGTTTGTTAAGTAATCCAAAGTATTCAGAATACCTGTAGTCAGCCTGGAATCCAGAGCCACACCACTGTGCCAGCCTCTCTCTTCACATGTTGCCTCCCTTGAGATTCCTGACACCCCTCCCCCACCCATCACCTTCACTCAATACCAGGTTGAGATGCAAATGAGGAGACTTCACTCAGGCAAGTCTGCTGGACCAGATGGAGTGAGTCCCCTCGTCCTCAAGACCTGTGCCCCCCAGCTGAGTGGAGTCTTTCATAAACTGTTTATGCTGAGTCTGAGTCTGCAGAGGGTCCCAGTGATGTGGAAGACATCATGCCTCGTCCCTGTACCAAAGACGCCACGTCCCAGTGGCCCCCAGGATTACAGGCCCGTGGCACTGACCTCCCACATCATGAAGACCCTGGAAAGGCTCATCCTGGACCAGCTGCGACCCATTGTAAGACCACATCTGGATCCCCTTCAGTTCGCTTATCAGCCTCGTCTCGGAACTGAGGACGCCATCATCTACCTGCTCAATCGTGTCTACACCCATCTGGACCAGCCGGCGAGCACTGTGAGGGTCATGTTTTTTGACTTTTCCAGTGCTTTCAACACCATCAGGCCGACCCTCCTGGGTGATAAGTTAGCAGCGATGCAGGTGGATGCTTCTCTGGTGTCCTGGATTGTTGATTACCTGACAGGAAGACCACAATATGTACGTCTCCCACAGTGTGTGTCTGACAAGGTGATCAGCAACACAGGGGCACCACAGGGGACTGTCCTCTCCCCCTTCCTCTTCACCCTCTACACCACAGACTTCAGCCACTGCACAGAGACCTGCCATCTTCAGAAGTTTTCTGATGACTCTGCGGTGGTTGGATGCATCAGCAGGGATGATGAGACAGAGTACCGGGCTGTGGTTGACTCCTTTGTCACGTGGTGTGAGCAGAATCATCTGCAGCTCAACGTGGCAAAGACCAAGGAACTGATCGTGGACTTCAGGAAGACCAGGAAACACTTGACCCCTGTTTCAATCCAGGGGGTCAGTGTTGACATCGTGGAGGACTATAAATACCTTGGAGTACACATTGACAATAAACTGGACTGGGCTAAAAACACCACAGCACTTTACAGGAAGGGCCAGAGTCGTCTCTATTTTTTGAGGCGACTGAGGTCCTTCAACATATGCCAGAAAATGCTGAGGATTTTCTATGAGTCTGTTGTGGCCAGTGCGATCCTCTATGCTGTTGCATGCTGGGGGAGCAGGCTGAGGGTCGCAGATGCCAACAGACTTAATAAACTAATCCGTAAGGCCAGTAATGTTGTGGGGATGGAGCTTGACACCCTCAAGGTGGTGTCGGAGAGGCGGATGCTGTCCAAGATAAAGACAATGTTGGATAACACCTCCCACCCACTCCATGACATGCTGGTCAGTCACAGGAGCACGTTCAGTGAGAGACTGAGATTACCGAAAAGCACCACTGAACGACACAGGAAATCATTCCTGCCTGTGGCCATCTCCCTGTACAACGCATCCACTTAACACACTGTTTGCTGCTACAACTACACATGTTTCTTTTCCAACTATTTATTTATGAGTGAAGTATGTATGTGTATATATGTATATATTGTACTATTCTTAGTTAGTGTATTGTCTGTCTTGTCTTAATGTTGGTTTAAAATGGAGCACTGTAACAAAAAATAATTTCCCCCAGGGATTAATAAAGTATTCTGATTCTGATTCTGATTCTGATACATTACTCTCATTGAGTAACATAACGGAATATGTTACAAATACATTTTGGAGCATGTATTCTGTAATCTGTAGTGGAATACATTTTAAAAGTAACCTTCCCAACATTGACTGTATGACACTATCATGTCAACATGGACCAAAATATTTGAGGAATGTTTCCAGCTCCTAGTTGAATCTGTACCATAAAAAAATATGACGCTGATTTTTAGGTGCAATTTTAATTCCATATGTTTGCTTATAGCACACCGTTACATGCCCCACTGCTCTCAATAGTCACAGTTGCCGAGGAAGCTGCTTTTAAGACACGTTTGTCTAGACCCGCTTATGCAGAGACTCATCTCTGCAGGCGCAGAAGAGAATATGAACGTACAGCTCCTGGGACTTCCACACAAATCACTCAAAGACCACACCACTCTAGATCACATCTGAATACACTTTTATTACAGATTAATTTTGAAGCAATAAAGTTATTCTTTGGCTTCAAGCACTTCCTTGTTCTCTAAGAGGCGGATGACGATTAAGGTGAAGCAGAGCAATCTCATTTTGTTTTGTTGTGTTGTGTTCAGATGAAGGGGAAACAGGGCCCATTACTTGTCTGGTTCATAATAAAGCGGTTTACATGTGTTTGCTGACACAAATGTTCTCTTGACACATCAAGTCACCCTGCAGCAACAAAAAGTTGTTTGCGACATGATGAAACAATTTTGTGATATGAGTCCTGAGTTGATCCATTACAACGGCTTCTCTCCAGAGGACACTAAAGTTCTTTTGCCAGAGGTGCAGAATCACAGCAAGTGACTCTCTGGCACCTTAGATTAAATTAGATTGGGAAAGAACACCTACACCAAATTTTACGACAATACTGGGACTTCCACTGTCCCGTGTAAGAAATGCTTTAGTATTATTAGGTAAAGAGTGCAACATAACCGGAATAGAGCACCACTGGGACAATTTGGCAGGTAGTCCTTGACATCTATAAAACATGTGGCTTGCATCCACAGTTATTGCTGTGTGCACTGCCGTGCATACTGATGGCTCTGTGTTGGCTGGCAACCATTCGTGCTCCTGCTAAGTATGTATGTTACTACAGTGAAAAACAGAGAAGTAATTTTGACGGTTGGAAGCATTTATGTGAACTCGAACTGAATGGGAACAAAGAAACAAGCAGATAAATTTAAAAAAAGAAAAGAATAGGATGAAGAATTTTGGCAAACTTTGGTGTAGCTCCCTTCGTGGTTATTTATAAACCAAAAACTGGCCAGTGTCTCCGGGAGATTAACTGTGCAACACCCTCAATCTCTTGTTGACCAATTTTCATCGCTTTGCGATTGCAGAGGTCATCTGGTCGGAGGCAACCCATCTCTAAACAATCTTAGTCTGACTTGAACTGGCTGCATTCACTCTCAAAAAGGTTGCAAATAACTTGTCTAATTTATAAATACAGACAGATTGTAAAAACACTGCATTTAATCTGCACAGAGAGCATCAGGAGCTTGACCCAACCGCCTTAACAGTCACTTAAAAAATATGAAAAATAGATAAGTAAATAACTGTGTAAGAATGATAGATAATTAAAACGTAAACTAAAACACTACCTAGACCCCTGGGTACTGTACTGTAGTCAACAGTACAGTTCTTCCTGTGGGAGGAAGCTGTTGATCAGTCTGGAGGTGCTGCCTTTTATACTGCAAAACCGTTTTTGGAGAGGGTGTGAGTGGTCCTTTATGATGTTCAGTGCCCTGCTCCTGCAGCGGTTCTGGAAGAGGTCTTGGACAGAGGAGAGGGAAACTGCGATGGCACTCCCAGCTGCTCTACCTATCCTCTGCAGTGCTTTTTTTGTCTATCACACTGCAGCTGGATTATCGCGTTGATATTCAGTATGTCAGACACTTTCAAACATGCCTCTGTAAAAAGTCCTAAGGATGCTGGAGGGGACAGAGGCTTGTTTCAACCTCCGCAGGAACTGAAGTCTCTGCTGGGCCATGCTCAGGTCCTTCGAGGTCTGCACACCTAGGAACCTGACTTCTTCAGCTCTCTCCACTGGGCGGCCGCTGATGCTGAGAGGAATGTGCTCGAGCCGTGTCTTCCGGAAGTCAACGATCATCTCCTTCATTTTAGCTACGTTTAGCACCAGAGTACCAGATTAAAGAAAAGAATATATAGAGGTACATTTTTATTTCAGTGACCACACAACATGCTATTCTGCATGCATCAGATACAAGTCATTGCTGTTACAGCCACTCTTTTATTTATTGTGTACAATAATTACGGGTCAATCTAATAAATAAACTCTTATAGACACATCTGTGCATCGTAAACTGCCCATTCTCTATGCAGAAAATGCCTCAGGTGTGTGTCCTGTGTGCACATAAAGACCTTTTTAATCCGGGGGGTGGGGGCACATTATCAAGCACTGGTTACGCGTCGAGCTCCGTATCGATTTCATTATGTTGCTGTGTTTGTGACTGACAGTTAGGAGGGCTGTGTGTTTATTGTCGTAATTAAAAGGCTGTTTTTGTTGATGTGTAACCTTAATTAAAAGATAAAAGTTTATATCTGCACCCTTTTGACTTTTTGTGCCCGGCCTTTGCCACAGCTGACTCTGGGTGAAGAAGCAGTCAATGAGAAAGAGAGAAAGGCAGAGAACAAGAGGGAGGAGGGGGTAGAGTGTATGCTGCCAAAGATAAACAGCAGTTCTACCCATCCCACTTCTGATTCTCAGTGATTACTGTGAATGCCCCAATTATTAAATATTAATAGGTAATGTTTTCCTCAGGATGACAGTGTGTTCTTTTTCCCCAAATTTTGTTTAGTTTTAACAGGTAGCACTGCGGATTGTCCAATGTGCTCCAGGCGCTGTGGATTTATTGATAAGTTGTGTGACTTTTCTTCCCCCCATCTGCATAATAGCTCAATCTCTGTGTTTTGGGACTTCCTGATTTATCAATTAAGCACACAACATCAATATAAGTAAGAAAACAGATGCAATGTAACAATGTTGGAGACTTTCAACTGGGGCATAGAAATCTAGAAGAGGGAGAAAGTTTTTCATTGCAATAACACATGTTTTTTCGCATGACCCATGAAAAATGTTTTTAAAAAACCTGACAAGAATATCATAGTCCACAAATCATGTTTTCAGGGTACTTCATCTTATTAGGAGAAGTGTTGCTCCCCACTTGTGCCTCTGTAATAATTTGTAGTGTAGCTTTGGGGTGAAAGACTGATCTATTGTGCACTTCTCTTTTGCAAATTCTCCATGCAAATTCATCAAAGCACGCGCATAAATTTATCAGAAAGCACAAATAAAATGACCAAAATGTGGGAACAAATAAATCCAAATTTAGGAATAATTCACCAAACGTGACAGTGAATGAACCACAACTCGTACACAAATGACAAACGGTTTAAAAGTTTTCTTGAATTAATAATCAAAAGACTTGTTAATGGCTCAGGAAGGAAAATAACCCAAGAGGCGCGAGCAGAGAGGTCTGCACAAGGGCAGGGGGAAGTTAACAGTCAAGAAGACGCTGAGAAGATGTCTGGTTATGAGTAGTCACAGCCCATTTTGCCATCTGAGCGTGAAGAGATGGAAAGAGAAAAAAAGGGAGGGTAAGACAGAGAGAAAGAAACAGATATAAAAAAAATAAGCTTGGTCCATGACTATGGCCAGGGTCTGCGGATCTCTGTGTGCTCAGATTTGTATATTTAATTTTAAGGAAAGCTGCTTTTCTTCACTCCCACATAACATCAGTTTATATACATGGTTTCTTCAAGGTCTGAATCTTTTTTCTTATTTAAAATTGTAGCAACACATCTTCAGAGATACTCACCGCACATAAGGCTTCAGCATATGTTGCACAGTCTGTTTGTTTACCTCTGTTTGTCTTTACTGTCAGTAACCTATGAGTCCTCTTTTCATCCTCTTGTAAGTGAAAAAAAACAACAACAAATCAATATTTCAAGACTGCATATCTAAGGACTTGGATGATGAATAGGTTGTTGATGTAACCCCGGCAAAATGAAGACAATAATGCATATGCACTAGCAGTTTTTCCACTGGCACCTCTAAGAACAGCTATTATTGTAAATAATAAGAGTCAGAGGGCCCGGTGGGGCCAGTGTCCGGCAGCCTCGCCTCTGTCAGTGCGCCCCAGGGTGGCTGTGGCTGCAATGTAGCTTACCATTATGGGCTCAAAATGTGGTCATAAATATTTTGTACTTGTAAATCAGGATTTGTATGTGTAAAAAGAATTTGTGTGTGTGTAAAAAAGATTTGTATATGTAAAAAAGATTTGTGTGTGTAAAAAAGATTTGTGCGTGCGTAAAAAAGATTTGTGCGTGCGTAAAAAAGATTTGTGCGTGCGTAAAAAAGATTTGTATGTGTAAAAAAGATTCGTGTGTGCGTAAAAAAGATTTGTGTGTGCGTAAAAAAGATTTGTGTGTGCGTAAAAAAGATTTGTGTGTGGACTTAGCCAAAAAAAACCCTGCAAGTTACAACTATGAATTTTGACCCTATTTTTCTTCCTTTAAGCTGATTGGTGAATGTCATGTCAATCACAAATTAAACAATCCAATCAGAGAACAGATGGGTTTGGCTGTCGGAGGGGCGCTTTTTTTGAACTGCAGGTCTTTGAAGGGAATAAATGCCCTTTTACATGCCAACCCAGCGTTTTCCTTCATCACCACGAAGGAAAACAGCCTGTGGTCGTCCAAGTTTGGTGATTTTTGTGTCACAGGACTACGTGTTTAATACAGGGACTTCCACAGCCTTTTCAACAGCGCTGCGGACGCAGGGGGGGGGGCAGTGTTTTGGAAATGACAGTCTTCATTACAAAGCTTTCTTCGTTATGAATTAGCATAGATGTTTTTATTGAACATTTGAAGAACTAGCAAAAAAAACCCACAAACTCTTGTAGTTCACATAAAGTCAGAGATAAAAACGACAAGGAGCAGGTGCATCTAGTACAGGTAGAGCTGCTGCAAAAACCCACAGAGCTCAGCAGCCAGCAACAAATTCTGGATCCTTTGCTTTTAGTTAGCAATTAGCATTAGCAGCACATCCTGCGTCCGATGTGAAAGGACTTTTATGCTGCGCACTGTGACTCACAGTAATGGTCCCGGGTCAGCCCTGACGTTGTGTTAAACTAATCCTAAAGTAATAATGGTATTTCTAACCACTGACATACCACAACTTTATCCTTTCAACAGCTGCTGAAAGTAAGGGGACCTAACTGCTATCGGATATTTATATAGAGATTACCCTTCAAGGACCTGCAGTTCAAAAAAGTGCCCCTCCGACAGCCAAACCCATCTGTTCTCTGATTGGATTGTTTAATTTGTGATTGACATGACATTCACCAATCAGCTTAAAGGAAGAAAAATAGGGTCAAAATTCGTACTTGTAACTTGCAGGGGTTTTTTTGGGCTAAGTCCACACACAAATCTTTTTTACACACGCACAAATCTTTTTTACACATACAAATCTTTTTTACACACGCACAAATCTTTTTTACACATACAAATCTTTTTTACGCATGCACAAATTTTTTTTACACATACAAATCTTTTTTACAAGTACAAAACCGATTTACAAGTAATATTTATGACCACATTTTGAGCCCATACACCTTCACCAGTGTGTGAATGTGTGTGTGAATGGGTGCATGACTGGTTGTGTAAAGCGCTTTGGGGTCCTTAGGGACTAGTAAAGCGCTATACAAATACAGACCAAGGCATTTATTGTAAATGTTATCGACACTTTGCCCTCCCCCATGGACATATTTATGTCAACTACATTCCTGTTGTCCATGTTCTGTGCTTTACCAAAACCTCTCAAAAGTTATTGTTGTTGCCCTAAGCTACTTTTAGGGAACAGCACCTGTGTTTATGACCGAACGTTTCCACTGACCCATTACAGAAACTATAACAGATCATGCTGAGGAGAGTAAAAGAAATTCTCCTTCTGGTTTTCATTGCTATAAGAGTTCCTGAAAATGGCTCCAGAACGCCAGAGGAAGGATTTGATACATTGAACGGCTCCAGCATTACTAGACCTGGTGAACACACAGAGGCCAAATAAAATGTCCCTGTGCAACATGGCTGATGTCCAAATATTTAACATAGATGGTGCAAACAAACAAAAAACAGTTAATAATCATAATCGCGCACAACGCAAGAACAAGACTATTTACTATATCTGGCCATAAAGGTATAGAGATTGCTCATCACAGCTGTTCAGTTTAGCTCCCTTGGATCCTATTAACATTACATGTTGACAAGTGCAAACGCAGAGAAAAAACAAAACAAAGAAGATATTCACTCATTTGGTTTTTTGATCACAGCGGTGATGCAGTTTAACTTGTGCTAAAAAACCAGCCCATGTTCAGTTGGGCTGAGGTTTGTTTACTAACATCAGAGTCACACAATTTTGTCCCTTATAGTCAGGAGAAACACCAGGATACAGATGTTTAGGATAGGATAGAGATAGAAGAGAATCACTTTAGGTAGTTTTGTAGTAATTTGCAGAGAAACCTTCTACCAAGAAAATCTATCACACATTCATCTCAGCTTAGACTTGCTCTATACATTTTTTTTTACTTTAAAACCACACATTTTTACACGGTAAACTCCAGTAAATCTGTACTTTTGAGAGCATATGATGCCACGACTAAATTGAATGATGATGATGTGCTTTCCCCTATATTCATCTATGGTGCTAAACCCAAATCATACAAAGTCATGTGAAACAAAGTTTTCACAGTCCTGTGACACAGTAATCACAATACTACTGCTTCCATAGACATTAAGACTTTAAGTAGCAGCCAGGTGCTGCTAATCAAATGTGCTTGATAAAGCAATCATCATCAAGTATTTTCACCTCTATGAAAGCAGAAGTTTCAGCAGTTTGCTCTGGACCAGTAATGATAAAATTTAAAAAAAATCAAAAAGCATTGCACTTCTTTTATGGCCCTTTTTATGGTAGTTGATGACACAAAAAATGTCATAAAAAATTAATTGAGATACTTCAACCAGTTTGATCGTATCATTTATATACAGCAGTTTACCAGATTATTGGTGTAATGAGTCACATGGCATTTCCTGATATCATTCATCTTCTACTCTTTTTTAAAAAGTACTACAATACTGACAGAGATTACAGTTTTAGAGTAAGCACTGCATAGTTGCTATATTTTATATACATTTGTTCAGAAGAATCATTTTAAACTAAACTTTCAGGTGTCATTGAGTGTTAGGCTCCAATATATCTCTCTCTGAGAAGGAAGCTTTGAGAGACTGCCCCATCTGGATGGAAGAGTTACACTTTTCAAATCCAATGAAATTAAGAGTTTGGGGAGCCATGTTTGGTGTTGGCATCCTTCATGTTCCCCGTGCAATTGGTTGTTCTGTGTTGAAATTCAATTTAAGTTACACTGACTGCATTTTCCACATCCTCTGAGAATCAACGTATTCATTTATGTCTTCTGTAATGGACATTTGTTTATGATGTATTTGAGCTACCCTACTAAGTCCAGATGTATTAAATAGAGGACATCCTGGGCTTTCCATTGATATCTCATGTGTTTGGGGGGCTTTTATTACCTCCAAAGAGGAAGAAAATAGAAAAAAGTTTAATGGGAAGATTCTCTTTTCCTCGGTTCTCAGGAGGATATCTTAAGCCAGGTATGTTAGATGTGTACAAACTATGTACAAAGGTATTACATATAGTCCTGGCTAACACAAAGGAGAGGTACTCCTTTTACGTACATTTCTGACAGTGGTTAAACTCAGTGGTAAAAGGCAGTTCAGAACCTGAAGATGTTAAAGCATGGTTGTAGGCTTTGTCGATTGTGGGAGGATGATAGTTCCTTACATGGAATCTGGATTTCATCTCTTCCAGCCAGAGGGTTCAATCTATCAAAGCTTCTGTCTCCAAGACAGATGTATTGGATTTCAACATTCAGTGCAATGACACCTGCTGAGCCAAACGATTAGTTTAAAATGTTTCCTCTGAACAAGTTGACATGAAATATACAAATACAGAATGCTTACTACAAAACTTGTAACCTCATATTACTGAATCATACTGCTTTGTTTTTGATATTTGTGAAATTGTTTTAAAAAGATACATATGGGACAAGGAATAGACGTGCTTTGTGACTCTTTTAACAAATCAGGTGACAAACTCCAAAAGTGTGTTTGTTGACAAAGATAAAATAATCTTTTGAAACCTCAAATTAAAAGTGAAAACTGTGAATTACCAATGCAATTTGGTATCTTCCACAGAAACTACAGGGAAGCAATCACCTTGTGATTGCCAGAAACCTCCAGGAACCACTCGCCAACTGGTTAAGATATAAACGTTTTTCTCTAATGAGCTTTAGTTCGATGGGGTCGCAGGCCAGTCTCTAGGTCTGTGTGACTGAGAGCTTCCCTCTTGTTTTTTTCTTCTTTGATGTTAGTCTTACTTTTAGGTACATTTCAACATTATATTACTGGCTCAGAAAGACTGATGGCTCCTTTTTGATGTGCCATCTTGGCATGTCCACCAACTTCCTGCCAACTTCCTGTCAGGAACAAAAGCAGATTTGAAAAAGAAAGGACCCCTTAAGACATCCACATTTAAGGTGTCAAGGTGCCCTCTCCTTGAAGTATTTGAACCTCTGATTTAGTCTGATGTCATCCCACTAAGGATAATTTCCAAACATCCCTCTGGTACAGACACGATCAAAGAGAATTTCTTTGTCTTCAGTTCAGACAGATTTAACAGCATGTGGTTTCATTCTCGTCACCTCCTCAATAGCCCCCTGGGGGAGCCGTGATGTAGGATAATGTAAACTGTGCAATGGACCTAATCCAATGTTTTTTCAATTGGGCCAAGGGTTTGAAAAATAATAATGAACAGTGCTCTCGCCAGCCTGATGGTGCAGTGACCATGTCGTATTCAATCTGTCCAGCGGTAGAGTGAAACCTCATAAGCATACAGTATCTTCTCTAAAATCATGCAGACGGAGGGTAAGCTGACAGTAGGTGCATGTCTGGGTTTCTACATGTCCTGTCACAGAATGTGGTTAATATGTAAGCATGTCACTATGGTTAAAGTAAACTGATGGACCGCAGAGCTGTACTGATCCTTAACTGGTGTGCCTTAACATTTTAAAGTTTGTTATGGTCCTAGGGTTTTGTGCTGTTCTTGAGTATTTAATTATTAGTTCATACATGAGTTCTGGGGTTTGTTTTGTTTCCACTTGGGGTTTTTTATGCTTAGGCTTCAGTTCATATGTTATTTTTCACTTCCGGTTCTTCTAACAACAATTACAGTGACAAGTTCTCGGTTGGGTTTTTTTTTTGTAAAATTTGTGATTTTTTTACCCTCTTTTTGTTATTGTAGCATCACCAGTGTCTCTTTAACATTTTTTTTCCATCCATCCATCCATCCATCCATCCATCCATCCATCCATCCTCTTCTGAATATCCAGTTGAGGGTCGTGGGGCGCTGGAGCCTATCCTAGCTACTAATTAATACAGTTAAAACAGTTAGTGCCTCAGGTGGAGGAGTTTAAGTATCCCTGGGTCTTGTTCACAAGTAAGTGGAAAGCATAACACAAGATTGGCAGATGGATTTGGGCGGGTGCTCTAAGATCTGTTGTGGTAAAGTGTATTGAAATGTGTATTAAAGGCAAAGCTGTCGATTTACTGGCCAATCAGCGTTCCTACACTCTCCTATGGTCATGAGCTCTGAGTAGTGACAGAAAGAATGAGGTTGTGAAAGCGGCAGAAATGAGTTTCTTTTGAAGATTGGCTGAGACTTTCCTTAGAGATAGTGTGAGGATTCGGTCATTCGAGAGAGAATCAGAGTAGAGGAGATTTCTACTCCTCCACATCAAAAGGAGCCAGTCCAGGATGCCTGCTGGACGCCTCCTAGATAAGGTATTCTGGGTGTGTACCAGGAGGAAGCCCGAAGCAGATCCAGGAATCACTGGAGAGATTATATCTCTCGGGATGAGATGGAAGAAGTGGCTGGGGTGAGAGAAGTCTGGGCTTCTACGCTCTGTCTGTTGCCCCCTCGAACCAAACGTGGATGGATGAATGGATGATTGAAAATGATGCAAATGATGTGTAAAAATCTGTGATGTGTATGATTCAAAGCTGGGTTACTGGTGTGAATGGCGAACTGGCACCAACCACCTAATGCAGACTTTTCTTACTTTTATAAAAGTGAAAAACATTCATGTTGTGTTGATGCGCATCAATTGGTACATATGAGAGTGGATTGATGAAAATAATGTTGGAAAACTCCAGTTGTGGAAGATCAAAAATTCAAATTGTCATCCAGAAACACACATCAGTACATTAAAGATCATGACTAAATCATGAGCTGCTGTAAGACTGGGTTGTGTAGTCCTACCCTTCCTTGTCAAAGTGTCTGTTTTAGCTCCCTGTCTTGGTTTGCTCACCTTTTTTTTTTTTGTTTACTGGGACATATTTTTATACTCATGAAATATGTTTGTGTAACTTTCTGGACTTAATATGTGCAGAAATATTGAAAACAGCTATTAAAGCAAATTTTATTCAGCCTTTAGCCTCCTGCATTTCAGCCCTAACCTCTACCCTCCACACACTCTGACAAAGTTATCATCATAAACACTAATTCTTTGTCTGCCAATAATGAAAACAACCGCAGTTAATGAGCAAAAGCGACTCCTTAATTAAAGGAAAATCTTGTGCACAATTACAGAGACATACACTCTCATACTGTGTAAAGAAAGAGGAGGAGGGTTCAGCTCACACAATCTATTAAATGCGTACTCTCTTTTAATATTACATTATGCAAATGTGTGACAGTCCAACCCTAAAACATGCCGTTCTGTGTAATGAATTACATTTAAATGCTTTACTAATGAGCTTTAAAAACTGTTACAGCTACATTTCTGATGTCCCATGAGACATTCTCATTAGTTTCATTAAGCTTACTTTAGTGTATGCCAATAGCCTCCCAACAAAAGCTTGTTATCAGCCTGCAACACACTATACAAATGAAACTGTGAATTTCCTGTGAGTAATGCCTGTTCTGTCTACTGCTAGCTCTGCTTAGAAATGACTGGGATGAAACGGGAAGCTCACTGGAGACTGTGATGATTATAATGAATGTAAATTGACACACCACCAGAGAAAATATGGTCTATGGAGAGGAAAACTCATTACAGTTTAGGACACATGGCATTACAAGAGCAAGTCATCAAATTTCACAATCCACTTATTCGTTATTGTTTTTCAAAGGACAGGCAGGCTATGAATCCAAGAGTTTAGTAGAGTGGACTCGGAAAAATAAAACCGAGCTGCAAAAGGTGCTTGTTTTTGTCCATGTGGGTTTGCTCATGGAGCATGAAACCGCTGAAGCATGAGGGGATTTGCAGGAGCTGTTACAATTGCAACACCACAGAGACCGTGGTATGTTGATGTTCCCATGGACAACCATGATGTGAATGCTTACACCTGGGATTTTGCAGCATTTCAAATGTAATGATAGTGAGAAAAATGGAGAAATAGCAATTAATCACTATCCTTATCTTATGGGATCTCAAGTGTGAGAGTCTGGCTCCTGTTATAAACCTGAGTGAATCCTTAAAAGAGACCACAACAAGCTAGAAATGATAGGAATGACCTGACATACAGATTCAATAAAAAGCATCAGTGATTTGTCTTTGTCCTGTCTTCTTTCACACCTTCATCTCCTGAAGCCTGCACTGTTATACCTACCATGCATTCAAGCGGAAAATTTAAAAGTCTGTCAATAGAGCAATGCTCAGCACTGGTGGGCTTATCCTTATATATCCATGAGTGTGGAGACAAAGTCTATAAAAAGATCTAAAACTTGCCAGCTATATTACCTATATTATCTGTTTGTTTCATTATGCAGTTCAGATTTGGGACTGGGAATACATTTGACCTTAAAGATGATTAGAGCTGCAACGAATTATGTTAATTCATCAGTTAATCTGAATAAATTATAAATACATAAATTCTTCTTTTACGATGGGAACAAGTTAAACCGCCTAATTCCATTTTGAATTCAAAGAGTGAAACTTTGAAATGTACTTCAGTTCAGCTCATATAATGTAGAGTCTAGAACATTGCAGTGAAAACCAACAATCCTATCAACACAGATGAGGTCACAGTATGTGTGCTGGAAGGGGGGTGCCTTTCAAACAGGAAGACACCACTCCCATGTGCAAGTGCAAAGACCAGTTGAGTTGTAGGGAGGGGAACACGAAGGAAGAAAAAAAAAAAAACCATACAGAAATAAATGGGTTGGTCCAAGTACTTTATACATGTGCCTTATTCACCCGTTTCTATCCAAGCACTTCTTTGCTTTCTATTTAACATTCACACACCAATGATCACATCAGAGAGAAACTTAAAGTTCAGTATGTTGCCCAAGGATACTTTCGTATGTAGCTTGGAGCAGCTAGGTATTGACCACCAACCTCTCAATTGGTATATTACCTGCTCGGCCTCCTGAACTACAGCCACTCCAACAAAAAGTCAGACAACCTAACCACTTTGTATGTTCAGTCCATTTAATGGACGCTTTTAGGTGAAATCAGCCAAATCAAGTGGACAACCACCACTGGCAGAGCATGTGCAGCACTGATCAGCGCTGACAACATAATTATGAATAAATCATATGAAAATACTATCGCTCTTTATAAACATATGTTCAGAGAAGCTGTTGCATGGCTAACTGAGGAGTATCATTTGATTCAAAACTTCAACCTGGACTCTAATTATTGGAAGGCAGATGCACTTTTAAAAACAAAACTAATTATGACATACGTTGCACTTCTCTTGCACACAAAGACTTCTAGTCTCTGATTGCTTTTTTTTGTTTTATGTGCGACATGTGAACAAATGGAACTTTTTTGCATTGTTTTAATTCCATATCACATTTACTGTCATTCTTCTACAAAGCAGGTTGAAGAATCTTTTCTTTTTTTTATTTGATCAAACAGCATTTTGCTGTAGATTAGTTTTACTGTAGTGCGCCTTTTTTTCCCCCTCCAGCTTCTCTGTTTCCACAGCACTGGATGCAGATAAAGCACTCTTTTTTCTTTTAATCTTTAGGTTCCTTTGATTTGTTAATTGCAAGCCAGATGGCAAGTGCTGAAATCTCAGTTCATTGAATAGAAACAGACAGAGAATGAGGACTGAGCCTTTCATGGTATTTGAGATGTGAAAAGTGTAGGTAGGCTAAGCAAAGGCTGCCCAATAAGCTTACCGGCTTGTCTGATTCGGAGCATTTCTGCTTTTGATGGACATGTTTGCAATCCTTGAAGCAAGAGTAATACCATCTCTGGGCAGCTCTGCTTACCCCCTTTTCTCTCTGAGGCTTAGAAATCCATGAAGCTCCTTGACCAGCACAATAAAGACCCCTCCAGCATGTCATGGATATATTCCCCAGCATACCTCCCAGTGGGCTTCTTCACTAAGTGTCTTTCCAATTCAACCGGCTGCTGTCGATACAAGGGAGATTCTGACTTTTAGATTTAGAGTTCGGGACCAGTGAGCTGCTTCACAGAGAGCGAGTTCCATAACCCTGGGGACAATGTGATGTGGTCCTTACACCTACTGGTACATTTCACCAGCAGTCAATCATTCCTATTCACTGAGCACCACACATGAAAATCCACGAGCCATTCTGGGGGCAGCCCTGGCCAGTACTCTATAATTTTCCAGGCTACAACACACCATCCAGCAACCTCACGCTACTGGCTAAAAAAAACACTGACTGAGGATTTAGCTTGAAACATATTGCACAACGAAAGCTTGGAAGTAACCTGGAAACTAATCATGAGATGAGATGCATCAGGATATATTTTAATCAAAGAAAAAGAATGTTCAGACTGCTGATTTATTTTCCATCAACAACAAATCATAATGTTAGACATTAAAGAAAAAAAGGAAAAGACCCCCCCCCCCCATTCAAACCCAAACATCTTTAACTGCATTGCAGTGTCTTATGCTCCAATATTCTGTTTGTTACGCTACACTATGCTGTGTTTATCTCTTCTTCTCTCTAAAGTGTTGATGTAAATTTGCAGAAATGCAGTAGGGTTTGTAACTATGAGATAAATCCCGGTAGCAAGTGCTGTGCCGAAAAAGCTTCAATTTCACTCTCTCTGGGCAGGTTGCATTCATCACCACATCACCCACTCTGATGTCCACACTTTTTTCTATTACATGCCTAACTGGTGCTTTGTGACAGAGCGGGCCTTCAGTTGAGCTGTAATTTTTCAGTTGCTGTCAGTTAGCCTGGCTTTTATCAAACAGTACGGTGTTAACAAATTGCATTTCCCCAAAGCTTGACTATGCAATTTACCTGACTTACGTAAGCCGAGAGCACGTGGATCCACGTGTGAATGCTTTTTCTTTTTTTTTTAATGTTTTGGTTAATGGACACCTAGGATGAAACACTGTTAGGGAGTTCTTGCTTATTAAAAAACAAACAAACAAACAAACAAGCGAAATGATACAAAGACATGACAGCACCTCTTATGCTCTGACCCTTGCTCTTCTTACACTTCTTATCAACATAACAAAGAATGTCAACTGGACAAAATGATGTTAACATGACAAAGAGAAGGGGAAGAAAATCAATAAAAAACTATTTTGGAAGTAAAACTGTGTTTCTGCCTAAGGGGAATCAATGAGTTTGTTTTCAATCAAGAGAAATCCCCACTCTGTCCTGCACTTGCTTTCCCTCTGCCTCTCCATTCTTCTTGGTCAAACACACACTGAAGGACCACTCTGTTTCTGGAGGGCAAGAAATCCTATTACTTTTGAAACCACCTCGGTGGCACCAAATAATAGCCCAGCTGGGTGCTTGATTGCTCTGACAACTGGCACTGATACAGAGGTAACTAGTCATTCTACTGTATGTGTTGCTGAAACTTTCCCTTTAGGGCTGAAGAATATGTTTCTGCACTGCCCCATGCAGTTCCTATGATGCATTCACCGGTAGCTGTCGCTTACAAATGGTTAGCATTCATATACTGTAGACCAAAGACAGCTTGAGTTGCAACTCAAAGTAAATGTAAAAATGGCATATTGTGATATAAAAAAAATATCTATAATAGATGATTTATTAGAAGTGTGCAGCAAAGCTTGTTTGTTTAAAAAAGTTGACTGATGGATGTAAGTTAAAATAAGAGTGATAATTAGTTTCCAGTAGGCAACGCTTATCTGTTGTTAAGTTAAACAACAAAACAACAACCCAAGAGATGCACTCTATATCTTTTGCATTTCTTTTCTCATTACCGTTGTCTCCCATTACTGGTATCCTTTTCGTGTCTCAACTCTTGTTCTTCACTTGCTTTTCTGTGAAAGCAACACTATAAAAGGTCCTGCTCGGCCTGACTCAGCCTGAAGGCCAAGGGACTGTACGGCTCCCTTGACAAAGTGAGCCTGCTCACTTCCTAATGACTCCTCTACCACAGGCAGATCCAAGGTGAGAAATAATAGGAAGGGAATAGCCAGTGGAGGGGAAGCACCTGTAAGTTTTGTTAGACTGGACAGTGAATTTGGTGAACTATATAGCTGTTTCTGTCCGAGTCGGTAAAAGCACCATATAATGAGTCTGTAAATAGAGTTAGATAATGTAGCTCTTTCCGCCCTTTTCAAGCTCTCTGGGGCTTGATGTCTTTCCCAATTTCTCTCAGAGTAACTCTCTCTTCCTGTCTCTTTCTCTCGCACACAAACAATCAGCGATAAACATCAAGGACAGTACATAACTCTAATCGATAGAATTCCCCCATTAGTGCTGCTACCTACAGATGACCAGATCCTAATTTCATCATGAAGCTCACTCAGAGAGCTAACATCAAATTTTATGTCATCATAACACAACCTTTATGTTAGACTTTGATGAACTACTGTAGCACATTGATTCTGTTATTATTCTGTTGTAGATTTGCTGCTCTGTTTGGGATCATTGTCCTGTTGCGTGACCTAGTTTAGGCCAGGTTTAAGCTGTTGGACAGACGGCCCACTATGGAAATAGTAACCACAGCCCTAATTACCAGATTTGGCACCCTGCAACTTTTGGAGATGTCATGGTGTGTGCTTTGGCAGGTAGGAGGTTGGACCCAAATGCAAGAATCGTACGCAGAATGAAAGTTAAAGCGGCAGCTTTTGTTGCTGGAAAAACTTTTAGAAGAAATAAACTTCACAAAAAACAAACCAAAACCTCAAACATGAAAACCAGAAACTAAACTGGACTAAAGAAACTAAATACTAACCATAAACTAGAAAAACAAACCAGTAACTAAAAACTTCATAAGGCTGCCAAAGGGCGGAAAAATAGCACAGTGAAGGTACAACGCAACAACTAACAGAGAAAAACACAGGGCTTAAATGCACCAGGGAGTAACGAGGGAATGGAAATCAGGAGGGATGCACAGCTGGGGCTAATCGAGGCACAGGAAGCAAAGCAGGATACACGGACATAGGACACGGATTGTCAAAGTAAAACAGGAAACACGATGCAAAGACAGACTCAGAGATACAGGCTTCACACTGAGATATGTAACAGAGGGAACATACAGACAAGGGAGACTAGACATGAGATGTGGAACCAGGTCGTGCACATAGAAAACATGGGGACAGAGACTAAACACAGGCTAAGAAAAATACAAAAGGAGGAAGAACTAAGATCACAAAACACAAACAAACTATAACCAAAAACAGGACTAACAATCATCAAGGAATATGAAATCAAGATCCCAGTACCATGACAGGAGCATGTACCTTGCATCACATTAATGCTTATATGCACGTGGTCAGAGCAGGACTTTTAGTAGCATGCAACAGGAGCACAATGATCCAAAAGGAAGTGACCTTAAAGGACTGGAAAGAGTTGAAGACACATTTCTAAGGCTTTGGGACTCCAGTGAACCACGGTGACAGGCATTAACCACAAATGGAGAAACTTGGATTAGTGGTAAACTTTCCCAGACGTGTAACTGTACATACACCACCAAAATTACTCCAAAAGGGCTGACAATTCATCCAGGTCACAAAAGAACCAAGAACATCATCTAAAGAACTGCAGGCCTCACTTGTCTCGGTTAAGGTCAAAGTTCATGATTCAAAAAGAAAGAAACTGGGCAAACATCCATGGTGTTCAAGGAGAAAACCACTGCTGACCAAAAAGGACAAATTTGCAAATAAAACATCTGGATGATCCCCGAGACTTGTGGAAAAATATTCTGTGGACTTTTATTCTGGAAGAGACAAAAGAGTAACTCTTTGGAAGGTTTGAGTCCTGCTACATTTAGAGTGAAACTAACACAGCAGTACATAAGAAGAACATCAACCAACAGTTAAACATGGTGGTTGTAGTGGGATGGTCTGGGGCTTCTTTGCTGTATCAGGATTTTCATTCATGAATTAACATGAATTATGAATTAACTAGATTTAACTATCTACGAATCTAAAGAAACATGTACGTGTGACAAATGTGCAAAAAACAAAGAAATCAGGACGATTCAAATCACCGCTTCTTATTTATTCCGCTGCTTACTATTACATTAATCAGGAATCAAGACTGCCCCAGTTTAAGCTTTTCTTTCTCTATAGCATGTGGACTTATAGCTGAGTCTCAAACATTTTGCCAATGCTTGTGGGTTCCCACACTTTATGAGAAGTTCTCTCTGCGCACAATCTCTCTGAGGATCAATTAGACGTCGGGGCACAGAATGGCAGCTGACACATTCAGTGAATCCTGACAGGTCTATTAAAGACAGTGTGTGGCTGGTGATCTTATCATGATGGAGGCCAGTGAAAAAAGCTAGGGCTATTATTTCCCATTGGCTGGTTTTAATTATTCATAAGCCTCACACTAAGTACTGTAAATGCACGCATACAGAATAGCACAGACACGCTCTGTCCCATATCTGCAGCAGCTGGAAAATTATTTTCCCAATTAAACTGCTGTTTGCTGAATAAACACTTCCCAGCACACCAGCACCTCCTCAGTGCTGTTTGATATGCAAACTGGCCACCAGTCTCTAATTTGCTACCACTGTAATTGTAAACATTAGCTGAGAGGAGTTTATATATGGCAACACTCCTGATCCTCCCAGCTGCTGTAAGTCTCATCAATTAAATTCAATTTGATTTATATGCTTTATATTGTAAGGTAGACCCTAGAATAATACAAAAAAAAGAGAGAAAACACCAAAAATCATATTACCTCCTATACAAGCACTTTGGCAACAGTGGGAAGGAGAAACTCCATTGTAACAGGAAGAAACAGCAGAACCAGGCAAGGGCGCCCATCTGCCATGACCAGTTGCCAGTTAATGGATAAAGACAGGACAAAGACATGCTGAGGGAGATATTAATAAAAAGTAATGGTTAAATGCAGAGAGGTGTATAAACATATAGTGAGTAAGAAAGGTGACTGAAGAAGAAACACTCACTGCATCATGGGAATCCCCTACCAGCCTAGACCTATTGCAGTGTAGGCTCACCAAGGTGAAGTGTTCTCTCTTTCTCTACTATCTATCTCTATTAAAACATACTCCTTCTAGTGCAGCTCATCAGCTGTGCTAAAGCAAAAATAGTGAGTTTTTATACTTTTTCATATCTATAGCTGTGGGTTAATGAGCACTTCTGCGATTGTCAGGCTCATTTTCATGTTATTTTTCTCAGGTTTGCTCTACTATCTTTCTGACAAAGGTATACGGTGAAAGAGCTGGAATAGAAGTTAATTTCTTTTTCTCCTCACAATGTAAAGAAAAAGCAGGCATTCCTTTAAATATTATGCTAGAAATCCACCTTTAATTAAATAAAAGGCACTTTTAAAAGTGTCACTAGGGAATTACACCAGCACGTCTAAGTGAGCTTACATGAGTCACCACTGAGAGAAAGCAACAAAGTGAGTCAGGGGCTAAAGCTTTTGCTGCTTTCACTGGGCAGTGCAGTTTTCTAATAATAAACAGGCTTATCTGTGTTTCTTTATGTGCTAGCAGAAATCTGGGTGCCTGTGGTGCTATACTTAAAGCAGGAATCCAAACTCTAAAGCGCTACCACTACAGGGTTTGGTTCTATTTGTTTATACAAACATGTTAGCCTGGAGATAAGCACCAACTAATGAATTCACATCATCATTTGAAACTGCTGAAAGAGGCAACAAGAGAAAATAATGTAACTTGTGCTCATGCAAAATGATGATGTGCCAGCAGATGAAGAGCAACTTTTTGGCAAAAAAGACTAAATTACATAAAGAAACCCAATGAACCTAAAAGTTTGGTGTTGTGTTTTTTTCTTGTTTTTTCCACATCAAGTTCATGCTCACTGCACTCTAAAACAGCAAAACAGCTGACAGCGAGTTGGACATTTACACTGAAAACGAAATGAGATGTTTGAGCTTTATTTGTGTTTCAGGTACCAATTCAAACCACAGACAGGGATCTCAGTCACTCCTTTAAAAGATTTGAGTCTCACAGTGATGACAAAAAGGCAGGAAGTGCAGTGCGGCCAGGGTAAAAGTACAAATCATGTCATCTGATTAAGCACCACTATTTTCAAAGATCAGTTCAGTCAAGGATCTCAACAAGGTTTGAATTCGCACAATGCAGACTTTACAGTCACGGCTATTCCCCGAGGAGGGCGGATTATGTGCTTCACACTGTATCACATACGTCGATTGTTCGCTGAGCGTGAACATTTAACTTGATATACAGTATAACACATAAGCTCCTTATTTCTCCCTGTCATTGTCTCACCGTAGCAACGGTACACAGACAATGTTTCGCTAATGCACAGCAGCTGGATCAACGTTTTCCACCGCACACAGTGACTTATTGTTCCACTGGGAAATAAAGTTGTAATTGATCATTACACAGAGAGTAGACGGGACTAGGAATAAGCCCACACTTTCTTTCACCACTACATAAAACATGCACAGCATGCTAAATATGGGTGTATATTGCAAAAGAAATGCCCAGTGTATCGTCTCATATTGCACTTCAATCGATGGCAGATGGAAAACAATATTGGCAAGATTTGCAAAACCATTACTGTGAGAGCACTTGTGGAAGATATGAATGCTGCATGGTAATAAGGAAATATTGCACTGCAGACTAAGAATAATGGGTTTTCACCCAGTGGGTGAGTTTCCAGGTTCACTGATCCTTTTTTGCCTTCATGAAGTGGCTGGCTAGTTTTTCATGGCACATTGCTGGCCACATGTTTTTACGTGATTGTTTGCAAGTCACCAGCTGCTTCGTTTAGATGTGGACGGCAGACTGCACACACCAAATTCAGATAACATAATATGAGGGTTTTATCCCCTAGATTACGGCGCACGCTGGTGAGACGCAATGGTGCTTTAAAACTACACTCCTCTGTTATTTCCTTAACAATTTTCTTATACTACGATTAATAGAAAAGAAAATATCTTCACATGTAACTCAATATCAGGACACGATTTATCATGATAACATGCACAAAAAGATGACACTAATTAAGCCACACTGCATGAAAACATCCCAAGGATACGAGGATTCTAATCTAAAAGTTTCCCTTATCACACAAGAAATTTAAGCACAAATAAGGCAGTCTGTCGTGTGTTAAAGTTGGCACGATGGTAATAAAAAACAAAAGGAACCAAAGAGGTAGGAACAGAGAGATAATGGGAAAATTACCTTTCACTGAAATCCTAACGTGTGTGTTACTTTTGAGCCTTTATATCAGTTGAAATGCAAACCAAGCTACGGCGTGAGGTCGCGTTTAACGAACAGCACAAGCTGCTGCTACACCTTTTGTCCAGAAACATCACAGATGTGAAAAGTGAAACATTACAAGTGAATGTGACACGAATGAAGCTGATTTACAGACACTGTTTAAACCCAGAGAGGACCGACTGATGGAGTGTGTGTGTGGCTGCTGTGTCTTTAAACTTCCCTTTTTTTCATCCAGCAGATTCAGAGTAACATTAACATCCAGCCAGAGGCTGATTTTCTTGCTTATTCAGTGCCAATCAAAAAAGATCAAATATGCAAGTGTGTTATTAACTGTTCCAATCCGGTGTGACAGTGTCCTTTTTTATGTCACCACTAGCATCTGGTGGGGTATGATCCCTGTTGCACTGGGTCGTGCTCTTTGCTGAGGGAGTTCAAGGAGCAGCGGCGGATGAGGTGATTGGCATTAGTGTCGTGTGATGCTGCAAATACAGTACTGCCAATACCGATTCGGATACTTTTAACTGGTAAAGGTAGCTAATCTAAAGGAGAGCAGTGTGTCATGATGAGTAGATTCTAATGAGCACTGAATCACTGAGATTTTTATTGTTCACAATAATTAGCATAACACAACAAAGCACAGCTTTCAGCTTTTCATGTATTTTCAAACTGTGTTTATTGGAGACCTGGCGTATAAATGTAAGAGGTATATTTTTTATTTAAACAAAGAAAACATTAACACAATTCAGAGGATAGAAACAAAGTATACAGAGCTACAGTTTCCTATACTGTCATTTTCATAGCTTTAACAGTGTTGGTGTCACTACCATCTATATCTGGATTGATCCGCCTATCACTAATTGGCACACCTGTCATGCACTGGTTAATGAGATTCTCGCTATTTCACATGCAGGAGACATGCACACACACACACACACACACACACACGCAGAGAAAGACGCAGTGTCAGTGACACGTCTGTTGGCAAGAAGCCGGAGTGAGAGCTGAGAGAGAGAGCGCACCCTGAGCCAGCCAGAACAGCGGGGCGACGGGTGCCAGTGAATTACATGTGTGTGGTTGTAAATAAAGAAATGTGTGAACTTGAGAAGCTGTGTCTGTGCTGAGAGAAACTCGCCGGTAACAGTT
Source organism: Simochromis diagramma (assembly GCF_900408965.1). Taxonomy (NCBI): domain Eukaryota; kingdom Metazoa; phylum Chordata; class Actinopteri; order Cichliformes; family Cichlidae; genus Simochromis; species Simochromis diagramma. Next base: position 4,462,182 of record NW_024386792.1, on the reverse strand, counting down.
TTTTGCTGCACTCCCATAGCAAGATGCTCGCTGGGCTATTGGCGTATGTTTGTGTGTAAGTGAGCTTGGGGATTTATGAACCAAACTTAGTGTTCAAAGCAGTGGAAGGATCAAACAATGTAAAGCATCTTAAAGGTCAGGAAAAAATAACACAAATCTAAAATCAACACACTGGCTTTAATATTTCCTAAACCTTGATGTAGTGCGCTGGAGATGTCTGTGTGTATGATCAGTGGATTGCTGCTGAATGTTTAATTCTTGACAGTTGGGTCCAAGCGCTTTAATTCTTTTCTTTTCTTTGACCGACAGCTTCAGAAATTGATGTTGCTTTAAATAAACAACTGAATTTAACTTTACTGTTTCAGCAACACTTGAAGACGCCATCCTCATTCAAGAGCTAGCTAAAGAGCTGTTCTTCATCTTCAAGACAACACTACCTGTGCTGCGATGTTAAATGTGTCAATGTTTATGAATTGTCCAATCAAATACTTAAACGAGGCAGGTATTCCCTGCACATTGGTCAGGGATTGGATTTTTTTTTTCTCTTGACGTTCAAACCCTCACCTGCTTTACTGCATTGCTTTTAAAATCTGTTTTTCTCAGCTGTAATTTTTGTGTTGCTTTGTTTTTCCTTTGCTTTCCTTTCTCTATGCTGCACAGTGGCTTTGGTAAAGCACTTGTGACCTTTGTCTCTGTGTGTATTAAATTCACTTACAGAGTTGCTTGCTTGCAGTGTTGGGGATTTTAAAGGATAGAAGGGATTTTGTGGAAAATGATACAAGTAAAAAAAAGTGCTCAATAATCAGGAATGACTCCCATTAGATCAATGTATGAACAGTCGCTGCTACAAACAACACAAACACCTCTCTTTTCAACCAATGACAGCTTGAACTGTTATAAATAATATAGCGCTGCAGGTGGTTTAACTGATCCACAGTCTCCTGATTAGTTTTTACTCAAACAGTGCTTTCAGACTGTATAATGCATAATTCATATACAGATGGTCAACCAAGTTAGAAACAGCCCAAACCTGCGTCTATATGGACTTTCCTAAAAGACCTTTGCTTTACTGCAAGGAGACTGCACACATTAGGTTAACTGTGGTATGTATTTGTGTGTAGTGTGGTGTTTGCAGTGTGTTCTTCTTCGGACTTCAGTGGTCTTTGCAGTGTTGTATAAGCTGAGCTGTAGGTTTTATAAACATTATGTTATGGGAATTATTGCTCCATCGACACAAGTGGAAGAAAGGAGTGAGGTGATCAATGTGCTTAACGGGTGAAAAACAGAAGAGAGAAATGATTTCTGTATGGATGGCGTGGAATGACTTGTTAAGATAATGGAAATAAAAGTGCATGTTTGCATAAAGAACTAACAATAACATTATATATAGTTATATTATTGACATTCTGCAGATCCTCCTTTTGCGTCCAATGAACCAGACCTGTTGGCAACTAATTATGGAATTAATTAACCAGCCTTCCTGGAGGACACTGTTTAAACCGCATCCTAAAAATTAAACTTTTACTTAGATACAAATTACTAGCAGAATTGATTGGCTGATTTTGATGAGATCATTAAATGATAAGAAGGTACAGTGAGAAATACTGGTGTTTTGTTGGAAATAATCTGGAGTTGAAGGTTTTGTGCTTTTATAGAGCCCCGCTGATCTGTAAGTATTAATCCACATATATTAATTTAGTTGCAATTATTTTATTCACAGTGTTACTGTATCAGTTTAGATACCAACAAACCTGGATGAGGTTTTAGATCAGGGGTCTCCAACTCCAGGCCTTGAGGGCTGGTGTCCTGCAGGTTTTAGATATAACTGTGGGTCAACACACCTGAGTCACATGATTAGTTCTTTACCAGGGGCCCGTTCTTCGTACGTCGCTTACTACATCCAAGATCAAATGACACATCCAAGACCAAATCATCGCGCTAACCGTGAGCTCTTACTAATCCGGTTCTCCGAACACACCTGCTGTTGACGATTAGTACAGCTGGATGAAGTAATGTTAGATCACTGGGTGTCGTAACAGGGGCTACGCATCGATAGTAGAAACATTGATCGGCAACCCTTTGATTGGTCGGCGAAAATGTCGAAGGAGCGCGTTCGGTATTTTTCGGCAGCAGAGCAAGAACTCTTGAGTGAGGGATTTCAGGAGTTTCAGAGTTTAATCAGAACACAAGGGAACACTGCAAAGGCTGCAAAAGCAAGGAGAGAGGGCTGGCAGAAAGTTGCTGACAAATTAAACTCGTAAGTAATTTCATATCACGCTATATTATCCAATATTATATTACATTATATTATATTATATTATGTTATATTATATCCCCTTTCACATTAGAGCCCCAACAGGACCCACTAGAACATGGGAACAAGTAAAAGTGGAATATAAGAATATTCTACAGAATGGTAATATTTACCACTTATATTGCTTTTCGTCTCTTGGAAAGAGACCCTGGAATACTCTGTTTGTTTGTTCATAACAGCAACCAAGAAAAGGGCAGAGCAGAAGAAGACAGGTGGTGGTCCTGCACCCCCTCGTCAACAAGTTGGTTAAGTAAATAATACCCTCACGGGAAAATCGATATCTCTCAATGAGCACACTGTCGCGCTGAGCTAAAGGATCCTGTCTATCCCGCAATATATGCTGAATTCTGAAAACTCTCCTTATCAATCTTGCACCTTCCGCAATGGGTGGCTCGCGTAAACGGACAGGACATGGCTGCGACAGACTTCCCAAATCCACCTTCGCTTTTATAGCCGTGGTCTCCCATCTTGATTACACGAAGTAATTTACAATTACTACTCTGAAATATGAATTACATCTGTAATAATCACATACATGTAATAGAATGTTAATAGTACATTTCCCTTTTTTAGGATATGACCTGTATGTATCTGTGTGAAATCAATAAAAGGATCAAGTACTGCATTATCTTTAGTTACATTGATGTTATTTATTTATGGTGAAACAGTGGTGGAATATCACTGTTGCTTTCGTATACATGAAGCGGACATACCTGCGTGGCCGCGATCTAATCCTGTTTACATAAAGTAAACCTGCTCCCAAACAGGTTTACGCTTACGGCTCTGTTGCTACGACAGCAAGTCCCGGATGAGCTTCGGGGAACCGAACGATCCAAGATCACGCGAAATCGTCAACAATCTAATCCAGCTGACTTACTTAGCGAGGTACGAAGAACGGGCCCCAGGGCCCTATTTCAGGAAGCCGGTTTAGAAAACTCAGAGTGAAAAACGATACTCAGGGTTGAGTAACCCCGAACTGTCCAACTCGGAATATTCGGTTTCAGAAAGGCTGATAACAATTAGTTCAGTCAACGCGGAGTTGCTTTAACCCCAAGTTACGCGCGCGCACGAGGATACATAAAGCCCTGATTAGTGGAGCACAGATTAAGCGAGTCACCATGGAGACGGAGGGAAAGAAGGCGCGGTCAATGTATTTTACAGCGCTTGAGGCCGAAATTCTGATGGCAGCATATGCCGATAACATGCAAATTCCGCGGAAAAAAAGTAACACAGCCTCAGCTGCAAAAGAAAGAGAGCATGCATGGCAAAACATAGCCGACAGAGTCAATGCGTGAGTGTTAATTTAAACATTGATCTAGGGATTTCCACCCATTTTACACGTTATTTTATTATATTTTATTTTATTTTTTATTTTATACATTTGATTTTGTGATGTGATTTGAGCGCAGGTGCAACCCAACAGGCCCCAAACGTTCCTGGCAGCAAGTAAAAATGAAATATAAAAATATAGTCCGAACAGGTAAGGTGTAATTGTATTATGAGCCATAGTGCTTGGTCTGTTTGTCCGATGTAAATCAATTGCAGTTAGAGGCTACATTAACCCTAGAACACTATCGCTATAAATAGTAACACGATCACTAATGCCGGGTGATTTATACCCGGTATAATATAACCAATGAAAAGTAATCAAATATATCAAAATATGACAACACATGACAAATTAGAGTGGTCTTCTTTTACTTTCAACTGTGCCATGTCTAACAAAATGAAAAATAAAACTCCTAAAACAAAATAATGACTCTGGAAAGCTGGTCTTTGGTCCACCCATTCCTGGGACATTTGAGACTTCCCTGGTGATGGCACAGGCTCCTCGACACGCAAACAGCTGCAGGAGTGAGAAATCATGTAAATGTATTTTCTCGGGTGTAAATCACCCAGCGATGGTGTTCTAGGGTTAATTTCCCCTCTGTAAGCACTTATTGAAATTATCTGAGCACATTACAAGTACATATTTGCTTACTCTGTATGCTCAAATGTGACCCGTTATAGCCAACAGAAAAAAAAAGCGGAGGCCCGAAAAACAGGTGGGGGTCCTCCACCACCACCACTCACAGAGGCTGAGCAGTTGGCTTCCACATTTGTGATAATGTTGGCAGCATCACATATGATCTTCACAGTGCAGAGAACACAAATTAGCATCCATTACTATAATGAAATAATTTGTTAGTTTGAAATGCTATAGGGAACTATGTACCTGTACATTAATGCTGTGGATGACTTCCTGTTCACATAGTCTCCTTCATTTACTGAAGGAGCAATGATTGGAATGTGAGTGCCATCTATACAGCCAATCACGCCTGGGAACCGTGGGAATAAATGTAACATTTAAGTAGTAGTTCAAGTATCACCACATCATGAATTAAGTTTTGTTCATCCTGATACCTGCAATTTTGTGGAATCCCTCTTTGATAAATCTTGTGGGTCTATGACCGGGGAACACCACAAACGAGTACAGGAGACGTTTCAGTGCAACTGTAACATTCCTGACTGCCCGACAGACGGTAGCCTTGGAAACGTGCTCAGCGTCACCAATATTATACAGAAAGCTCCCGTTTGCAAAAAACCGAAGTGCAATACAAATAATATGTACAGAACTGAGAGGATGTCCGCGATGTGTCACATGAGCAATATTAGGCCTGAGGATGTTATTCAAATAAATTATGGATTGTGCTGAAAAACGGTAACGTTCACACAGGAAATCATCAGGAAATGATAAAACGCGCTCTAATCACTCTCTCCCGGCGGAGAGCTCTGCGGAGAATTTGGGCTTCAACATCTACTGGCTCTTCAAGGAAGGAGCACGCCATGTCTGACACTTCCTACAGTCAGGTTTCCGACAAAGAGGCGGAGAAGGTCAGGGTTAGTTGAAGTAAACCTGCTAGGGGGCAGGTTAGCTTCACGGAGTGTGTCGTCATAGTAACTCACTCAGAATTAATCTAAACTCGCTTTGTGAAACCGAAAACCCAGAGTTTTCGTTAACTCAGGGTATACTTACTCAGAGTTTGCACTAAACCGGCTTCCTGAAATAGGGCCCTGGTCTCTGGAGAACTTCAGGACATGTTGAGGAGGTTGTTTACCCATTTGAATCAGCTGTGTTGGGTTAGGACACATCTAAAACCCGCAGGACACCGACCCTCGAGGCCTGGAGTTGGAGACCCCTGCTTTAGACAGACAAAACCCTGGTCAATGAACGATGAGCCACGCTGACGTCATAACTGGCATCAGGTTGGAGATGATGTGAATATTTAAATGAGGATGAGAGCAACGAAATGACTTTAAGACTCCAGCTTTAGATATTATGGAAAATTAGAGTTAAATACAATAAATGCTGACTGAATGGACAGTAGTATAGTGCTGAATTTTGTCTGCACTGACACATACTGTTCATATTTCAGCTTCACTGGGTTGAAATAGAGGCTCAGCTCTTTATTTACCCGTTACTATGGTGAATCCTGGTATCAGAGCTCCATTGACAGTGGATTTCTTTCCCTACCCTTGCACACACTTAACTTGGGGTGAGCATAATTAGAGGGGGTTTTTTCTCAACTAACTCTGAAAACTCACACCATCTGAAAGTTCAGGGTTAGAGTAATTGTTAAGCCTGCTTTCTGGAGCAGGGCCTGGACATTAGCCATGCAGAAGCAGAATCTCTGCCTCTGCTCAGAAAGCTAAGTGTCTTGTTGAATTATGACAGAACTTGGAAGGATTGCAGAACACCCACAATAAGAAAGTTGAATAATGAGACTGAGATTTAATTGCAAGACACAAAATGAACCAAGAAAACTTCTTTTGGAGACTATTACCGTGTGTAAGGCTGGACACTTCATGAACATGACACCCTCGTCTGTTGTTATGTCCAAAACATAAGGAGGTTAATATGGTGTCTTTAATCCTAATAAGTTTGTTCACCATGTGCTAAAATTAAACCCTTACCTCTATTAAATCATAACCAACAATGGTTTAAGCTTTAAACAACACATTGTCATGAAGATATGACAATATTTTAATTACTATTGGTTTAATTATTAAATCAGTATTCCATCTTGAAAGTATGATAGCTACACATCTATATATACGCAGTACTCATCTCTTTAGCACGCCTCATTTCTTCATATTTTGCTTCCAAGCCAGACTTTCTTGTCGAGTGGTCTTGAGCAACAGTTCACCAGGCATTCTGAAGGTCTTTCAAAGTTTCTCTTTGGATAATGGATAAACTATAAGTCACTCAAGCATAAAAAAACACACCTAACTCAAAGAATGGTTCAGTGATGTGTCTACACATAACAAACAACTTAGCAAAGAACCAATTTTAAATTGTATCTTTAGGCACTGTAGCAGAAAACACATCATTTGTTCTCATTTCTTTATTTGAATCTGTGAAAAATTCCAAACTTAACACGGTTTGAAAGGCATAAAATGAAATTTTTGCACCAACAAGGTGATTCCCAAAGAACTATTAGTCAAAACTTGGCATTTCCTGCTTTGAATTGTATCCCTTAAAAAAATTGAGGATTTTTTGTGGCAGGCCACTTCTTTTAACTATCTGCAGCAGATGAATAGTCCAGTGTCAAAGGCTTGACCCTGGACCCAAGAGATGTATCTGGCCCTTAAGTTGATCCATCTACTGTTTACTGATGCTGCATCAGAAATGGCTAGAACTGTTGAATTGATGAATCCAGATTTGAAATTTTAGTTTCAAATTGTCATCAGTAAGTACAGAGAAGATCAGGAGAGAGGTACAACAGTGAGTGTGTAGAGCCATCTTCAAAACACGGTGGAGGCTCTGCCATGTTTGTGGCATTTCATTCAGTGGTGTTGGGGATCTTATCAGCACTGATGAAATTATGAACTCAGAAATGTCCGCTGGAGCTGGTTTTGATGCACATTGTAATACCAACTGGAAAGCTTCTGATTTGCTGCAGTTTTTTTTTAGCATGACAATGATCCTGAACACACTGTCAACAAGGTAAAAGTGTACTTAGATAAAAAAGCAACTATCAGTCATGGATTGGCCTCCCTGGAGCCGGAACTTCAACATTACTGAAGCAGTGTGGGAATCTTCTTTACAGAGCACAGAACAAAAGGCAGCTAACATCCAAAGAAGAGTTTGAATGTCCTTCAAGAAGCCTGGAGAACTATTCCTGAAGACTACTTAAAGAAATTAGAAGAAAATTAGCCTAAAAGTGATTGGGCTGTGTTGAAGAATAAAGGTGGTCAAACCAAATATTGACGTTGAAGCTTGTTAGAATTGTTCAAACTCTGTTTTTAACTTTCCATGTACATTTTAGTGTGGTTTACTTTTTAATCTACTTTAGAGTTTTTTTGATTTTCTATTATTTGGCCATGCTCAAAGAAAAAATGGTGCTTATTCTCAATAGAATTAAACCTACAGTTAAGATTATTTATTTAAGCAGAGTATCTGAGTGAGGAGTTCAGAACAGTCCAAATAATCTTAACAACACCACAGAGTAAGTCCAGAGAGATCATTCTGCTCTCTCTGCCTCTCATCCAGTCCTGCTTCTCATCCTCTTCACTTCTTAAGTTTTTGGAGAGTTTGGAGTTTTAGCTTTTTGGGAGGAAAAAATCCTTTTATTTTGCATAAAAAGAGCTCAGCTTAAATTTCTTCAACGTGACTGTGAGTTTTGGTAGAATTTTGGTTATCGTTAAACAAGTTAAAAGTCCCATTGCTATGTTGCCACACAGATTCTGAGACCCAGTCTGGATAACGAAAATAACTCAGTAATTCAGAGTTAAAATCCACATCAGCAGACTAAGAACAAACATTATGTTTTTCTTTCTGACAAATTGTGCTTACCGGACGAGCTAAAATCAAATCTCTACCTGCTCCATATACTCTGTCATCACTCCCAGACTAAATAAAGAGCTTGTGGCAACCTGAGACGTGGAGAAGTCTGCAGGATAATCACCAGTCTGCAACATAGCAGAGCAGCTTGTGACTGCGATGAGTTGGCAAACTGACTTAACTTCAGATCTCTTATGATCAAAGCTGAAGTCTGGAGTACTGAAAATAATCTGGAGCAGTGCTTTAGCTTGAATAATTAAGACTGATTTTATCTTTATGACAATGGCATTGAACAAAAAGTCCACAAACCTGCAGTCCTCTTCTTAGATCAGAGTTGTGATGGAAATGAATACATTACCTCTTAAGTTACAAAGTTTGTTTGTATTGTGTTCAGGAAGCGGGGACAGTAGAAGGAAGTCTTATTTTAAGCATCAGTAGGACCACACAAAGACAAAAGTGTCCGACAGTTAGAGGTATAAGAATATGGAATTCTCTTCAAGAGAATCTCAAGAGTTGTACAAATACGCACCGTTTTAAATTGTGTTACATGCTTAAAACGATAAATCAATATGAAGAACACGAAAGTAATTTGGGCTAAATGTGGAAGGAACATTTTTTCTTTGCCATCCAGTAGTGCTGTCTATTGTTGATTATACTGATTTGTTTTGTTTTGCATTGTTACATATTGATAAATGTTAGAGTGCTTTTTTGGGTTGTTGGCACCCTCTTGTAAGATTATTTGGAATTCAGATAGGGGGCAGGTGCTAATAAGAATTTATTCTTCTTCCTGCTCCTTTTCACCCATGGGTGCAGTGTTATATAAATGGAAAAGAGGATTTATATGTAGGAAATGAAATACTGTTGAACCATGTGTGAAACAAATAAATGAAATGAAATGTAACAAAACAAATCCCATGGTTTTGAAGCTGAAGAGGATCTACTTCTAATGCTGAAATTTTGGGGAAACAATCTCAACACAGGTCATCTCGGGCCCTCCTTTCATGTGAGGGTGGTCAGTGTACTTTCAATGAAGCGAACCACCAAGAACTCTCCAACTTTTTTTTTCTTTGAAGGTGAAAGCTCTGAGTGCTCCGAACCTTTGCTCTCCTTTACTCTCTGACTGACTGTCTTTGACACTTACAGGAGGATTTCTCATGAAAGAAAACTGAATCATCTCTAAGGGCTCTCTCAGCCCTTGAAGAATGATTTCCACTGACTTAGACATGTCAGCGCTGGAGACCACCTAGTGAGTTGAAAAAGAGGGTAAAAGCCCATTGGGCGCCATGCATCGAGGTGAGGACAGAGTCTGGGATGGACTGAGGCAACTGCAACAAATTCTGTCACATTCCCCTGGAAACAGGTCTCCTACGTATGTGCCCGAGGCTGCAGAGGGAAACAGAGAGTCAGCAGCTGAACAACAAAAGGCCTGGTGAAGGGTCTGGTGGAGCAGTGATGGGAGCAGAGAGGTGGCTCGCAGCAGTACCAGGGGAAAAAATTAATTAATCCTGGCTTTGAAAGTGAAATATGGGAGCTGCTGGAATAACATGTTTCAGATGCCTGTTTGTGATGACAGGTGGGCAAGTCTATGTAGGCGTTTTATGCCCCAGACATCAGAAAAAGAAAGAGCGAGTCACGGAGAGTGACATGAAAAGAAAGAGAGGGAAAGCGAGACAGCCTGAGAGCTGAGGACATGGGATTGGGTGACACATGCTGCAGTCTAACCTTCATATTTGCTCCTGAAATAAGAGCCGAAAAGGAAGCTGAAGAAAAACAAAGTTAGTACAAAGAAAAACAATAAGAACTACTGAGAGCCTAACTTGACCTTTGAGGATTTGCATTTACATATAGCAACTGTACTAGTGCATCTCAAAAGGTGTATTTCTTTTTATGATTTAATTTAAAAAGAAAGGCTTTCACATGTTTTATATTCATTGGATGTGAAGTGAAATATTTCAGGGCTCATTTCATTTTATTTTATGATGATTATGGCTCATAGTGCATGAAAATTCAACATGTAGGATCTGAAATTATTAGAATATGTCATGTGTGTATATATATATCTATATATATATAGATATATATATAATACAGCACATTTGAAAACCATGTTCATTTATACATTTGGTACTTGGTTGGGCCTCCTTTACTATGAATGACAAGGCAATCAGCATATTTTTGGAAATATAATAATAATTTTAGTGCACCATTTTCAGTGTCCACGAGAGTTCCTAATCTGCCTCCACATCCCAAAATCCAGCTGTTTTAGTGCACCTTTGCATGAGCAACTTTTACTGAGGTTTCCTATGTCTGAATGTACTGCACATTGAAAAGATCTACCAATATAAAGTGAATATGACTCAATTCCAGTTCAAATAAAGTTCCAGTAAAGACCTTTCCACTGAGCTTTAACCTAGATGTTACAAAGACAGATTCTATCATCAGCCACTGATTCCTGGTTGTCTTTGGTTATGTGAGAAAAAAAAAATTGTTCTGTTTTCTGTAAAGATGATCCCACATTGCTTCAGTAACGTAGAGGCCTGGGGAGGCCAGTCCATGACCGATAGGTACAAGGACTGGCATGAAAATGAGGGAAAAAGCAGCCAACATAACATATATAAAATTGAGGGGCGGCTAAAGACTTTTGCACAGTACTGTAGCTATAATCCTCCAATAAACAAGCATAGCGTTTCAGTCATTCATGCATACTGTCCTCTCTTTTTCATTCCCACATGATCTTTTACAGATACTGCATCTAGGGCTGAAGACACTGATGCTAAAATTATCTCCTTCAATTTTTTTTTAACCCAGCGAGCCTTTTTGTCAGCCCCAAACTGATGCTGCGTGGGCGGCAACTGTAATGTACAGCTGATGGCTTGCATTTCTCTTTCACATTTCAAGAGCCCACATCAAAATGAGCGAGTTTCTGAGACTATCACAGAAACAAGAGAGCAAAGTATATGGCTGTGAGCACAGACAGCAAGTAATATGGGCTTTTGCTCTGGACTGAACTTTGGCTTGCTAAATAAAGGGTAAAAAAAAACATCAGTTCACTTCAATCTTTGGCAGCCCACCCTCTTAAAACCTTACACAGTGAAGCAAAATGAAATATTTAAATGCTCTGTTTGAAACATTTATCTGGTCACATTTGTTTTGTATTTTTATATATTACCTTACAATAAAATCCACAGTACTACAAACATTAGACTGGACTTCTAGTATTCAGAGCTCTGCAGCTAAAAGGAAAACATAAGAAAAGCAATTAAATGAAAGTGTATGAGACAGAAATGTGTTTGTGTCTTATGTGCATGTCTGTGAAATCTCTACAAATCATAAGTTACAGGTGAAGTGCCAGATATTTAATGGGACAGTATGACAGCTCACTAACTTTACATGCGTGGTTTCAGCACAGCACAGACATGGGATAAATTACTTTTGGACGTCAAGGTGCCGAACGACAAGTCCTCATCGCGGCAGTGATTCTCTGCAGAGGTTTATACAGTTCCTAACTTTAGGGTCCACGCAGATATGGAGCCACGAAGCATTAACAGAAAATAACAGGAATGAGGAATGAAAACAATCACAGTCCAAACACTCAAGAACATCACACTTTAATCAGGCAGGCTGTTTGTATTAAGTATAGTAAATATACGCTGCTCAAAGAAAATTAGGGGAGCACTTGGTCATCGTAGTCTAACACACAGTAAGGTGAACTTCACGGATATCATTCTGTTCGGTTAGGAAGGATAAAGCATTGTGAATCAGCTTCACCTGCTTTGGTGCGAGGGTTTACGGGTGGTGGCCACAGACCATATCTCCTTTTTCCTCCAGACTTATTTTTTGTCTTGTTTTGCAGTTTTTTAGTGTTCTTGTCACTGTGAGCGCCATGAGAAGGTACCCGCAGGCCATTCAGGGTCCAACTACTCCAGGATGGCGCATCCGTAAGCAGCATTACAAGGTTTGCTACTATATGTGTCCCAGCACATACCAGACGACGGCAATTACAGGAGGAGAGCATGCATGAACAGTATTTGTTCCTTTGTGTGAGGACGAACAGGATGGGCGCTGCCAGAGTCCTACAAAGCTTTCAAAATTGTCACATTAAGACTCCGTGAGGGTGGCGTGAGGGTTCAGCATCCTTTAGTGGGACCCGTGTTCCCAAGCCAGCACCACGAAGCCAGAACTGGCAAGTCTGCCACTGGCACTCTCTTCACTGATGATGGTGCAGAAAGCATAATGTTCACCACAGTGAGTAGTTTGCATCCGTCACATGTGCTCAGTGTGAACCTGTTGATGTCTGCCCTTTTTTTTTTGTACTTTTTATTTTTATAGGATCCATGTCCTTGCTTGACTGTTCAGTCTAGTTTCCTTGGGAACAATAAAGTATCTGATCTTACAGCATATCTTGTTAGCAGTATATTTCTAAAACATACAGTAATAGGTGATATAATAAAATCTGCTGTGAAAGTTCACTCATAGCTAACCAGATGATGCCTTTACATTTTTCCATACTTTCCAGTTGCAGTTGTGGCCGATCCCTGATGTCATTAAGCTGCCTCACCAGTGACATTAATCTCCATCATCCTGGACTGCAGCTGTTGGTGGTGATAGTCCCTGTTCTGGCCTCCAGAAGACGAGCTATGAGCAGGAGAGCCACTCTAACCAAGAGCTGTTATTGGTGCGTGTGCCAATTCACCAAACTCACTTCATTGCAAAAAAAAGTGCCATAACGTCCGATGATTGATCAGCCATTGATCAGTCGCAGTCTATGACTGTCCAACACTAACACCGCAGGACAAGAGACTCAACTGACTCACAGCTGAATATATTGTTCAGTTATTTGTTTATTTAGTTAACGGATCAGTGGGAAGAGTACATCTGTGCATTCGAACAATGACTTTTATGAAAGTAGAAAGAACACAAAGGTCACAGAGATCAAAGGAGACAGGACAGGCTATTTTTTTCCCACATTACTGAAGCATCTCGGATACACACATGTCCACAGTTGACGTTTGGCTTTTTGTGATATAAAATGTTATCACTTTATTTATATATATTTTATTCTGTGAGACATTCAAAGGTCACAAATGACAAAGTAAGTAATTTTGAAATAAAATTTTTTGATGGTGACTAAATAGAATTGGACAACTGAATGCAGGAGCAAATTGAAGATTGAAAATGGAAGCAGTGTCAGTCACTTCATTTTCAGATTATTGGGGAAATGTCTCTCTTTATGTAAAGGCAGAAACAAATAAATATAATACTGTATAATGCAATAAATAAACATAATGGAGTCAGCCTCTAAGGAATTCTGTCTTGCTTTCCAAATATTTATTCTCTCGAAAGTCAACTTTTCTGATTTAATATCATCCCTGCTGAGTCAGCTCATACACAGGAACCATCCAGTCTTCTATTCTCGTTTGCATCTTTTATTTGGGTAAGCAGCCTCCTTAAGTTTGCTTGCTAATGAGTTAAACCGTTTCCGATGTTTATAAGATGCATTTTTATGAATCATGTTGGACTTCTGTTATGTTACTCAAGCAGCATTTCAGTAAGTTTAGTTACCAAAGCAGCAAATAAACTCAAACACTGTCACCTGCTTTACAGCTCACTGGATGGTGAAAAGCTATCCAGAGGTGTGTGTGTGTGTGTGTGTGTGTGTGTGTGTGTGTGTGTGTGTGTGTGTGTGTGTGTGTGTTTAGAGGATAAATATGTAAAATATATATATTAATATATTAAACTCACGTGGATATTTTTGCATTAAAAAGACCTTTCCCTGTTATTCTACGTGAATGTCGATGCTTATTTTTAATGGGAGGACAAATGCACATATTTTCAGTAACGAATGTGGCAGATATTGTGTCCGCTGTTTTTTTGTGGTGTAAGATGCTAAAAATAGCCCGCTGAGCTGTCTTCTTCAAGCCAGATCAATGACGCATGCATCCGAAAGACGAGAGCGCAGCTTCTAAATGTGAATCCGCACATCAACTTGAAAGGTCACTTCAGTGGCAGATGACTGCACTTCTACTCACCTTTCCCCCTGGTTGGAAACTCTATTCTGTAATTGCAGGCAAAGTCACACACACAGAATACAAAACAACAAAATTTAGAAAGTTTAGGCCGTGCAGTACAGTAGACTCGAGAGATCGGGACAAGGACACTAAAACAAAACAAAGAACCTCACCGAAGAGCAGGTTTGTCAATGAAAATCAGTCACATGTATTATTGGAATGAAACTTTGCTGGGCTGAGGTTGAGCTGTTTGGAGACAAAGACAGAGAAGTAAGGTTGAGACGGTCTGGATAGTGCAGGGGAGGGTTAGTGGATATGTTCAACAAAGGATGTTGTAGAGGGAGCTGCGAGGCAGGAGGGAAAAAAGGAAGACTCGAGGACATGCAGAGGGTCGGTGTGATAGAGGACGATGCTAAGATTATGTAAAAATGTTTTTCACAATAGAAATACAGATTTTTAAATTCTCCATTCTTATTGAGGACCAGATATTCATTGAACCCACTGAGCCCGACTTTACTGCTTTACACATTAATATTTTACATGTTAATGTCTTGTAAAAACAAAAACAAACAAAAGTACAGCAATCAAAAATAATTAAACAAAGTCAAATAAAGTCTTCCATAAGCCCTGAATGTTGTCTGTTGTGTGCACAGCCCTGCTATGGTGTGGCTGACGTTTTAAAAGTAGCCAGTGGTAGACCCCTCCTGCCTGGCTGCTGTTTTTACGGCATGTTGTGATAAGACAGCAACGTGTCAGCGTGTTATGAGCTGTCTCCTGTATCAGACACATCCTGCACTCATACAGTTCAAACATCTTTCTATCTACCATGTGCTGCTCTACACATATAAATATATATATATCTGTGAGCTGCTGCTCTATATTTTAAGGACTTTTGGAGTGTTCAAAAATAATGAATGATGCAGCCACTGGGAACAAGCTATGAGCCATTATAAATAGCTTAAAATCGGCTATAATTGCATTCATTTCATTTGCCTCTTTGAAAACACTACAGATGGATACAGAGTACTGGCTCTACCCAAACTGGTCAGAAGTGTGGAACTAACAAGCTCCAAAGGATGTAGAATTTAAAGTCCATTCCTTTAAGATTCAGCATTTTTATCTGTGTTTTACTAATTACAGAGAGCTTCTTGGTCTCAGCAACGCACCATCATTGTCCTTACATACTCTAACACAGCTAAATGGATGGAAAAACATATGAGCAGTACATCATATACTTGTGGTGCTCTGAATATTTGGACAAAACATTCAGGATCTATTTTTTTTTTTTTGAAAAACTGAGGACTGTGTATGTTAATCTGCAGAGATTTATCCTCAAAATAACATCTTTAGCCCGTTTAACCAGTCTGTGGGCCTGAAGACGAGTCTCTGGGCCGAATGCAAAAGATTTCCTTTAAATCTGGTTTACCATGACCACCACTGTGTATTCTGACATGTTTCTATCAGAACCAGCATCAACTTTTACAACTTGAGCTACAGTAGTTTGTCCATTGGATCAGACCACACGGGCCAGCCGTGGGCGCCCATGCCCACCTTCACCGGTTCACCGCTGTTCTTTCCTTGGACCACTTTTGATAGATACTGACCACTGCAGACTGGGAACACCTCACAAGATCTGCTGTGTAGGAGATGCTCTGACCAGTCGTCACAATTTTGTCACAGTTTGTCAAATTAACTCAAATTCTTGCTCTTTTCTGCTGCTAACACATCACCTCTGAAGACAAAATGTTCAACTTCTCCCTAATACGTCCCACTCAGTGTGTATCAGTACATTGGAAGAATCGAGGCGGAAATATCACTACAGTCTTTTGCAGCTTTTAGGGAATCTTTGAAGTTTTGATTTTAATGAATAATCATCACAACAAATGTGGCAAAACAGGATGCATGTGGCCAGCAATGATTACTTTTTCATAGTAATGATGAATGTGCTAAAAAGGTACAGTGATGTACAGCCATGCACCAGGAAATAATCATGCGTTAGGAAATTTGCCTGACGTGACACATCTAAGAAATTTCCAGCACGCTGACATCAAGCTTTTGCTTTGCTGAAGCTTCAGCTCCTGAGTTAATAATTTAAGCAACATCTTGTGCTTTCTCTAAATGAAAAAAAAAAAGAAAACGCCTTGTGTTTATTGAAAGAAAAGCAATTATAATTTCTGCCTTTCATTCTCATTGCAAAGTGTTTCTGCGCAACAACGCATTATTGCAGAGACGAACCAGGCGTCTAATAATAGGACTTGTGTTTATTATTCCATTAGAAGAGTATGAACTTATCCAGAGTCAGTTAGAATATTCTCCAAGTAGTAAACATTTTATTTAAACTGTCACAAGCTGTTCAAATAAACGCTGATAAAAGAGGGACATTTTCCATTTATTGCTACAGCTGAACAGCACGCTAGAGCCATGATGTGAAACAGGGTTAAGTCATGTTGTTATATCAAAAAGCTTTATCATCGGTCGATATTTAAAGACACGTTTTATCAATTCAGTGGTGGATATAACACAACATGCTGTGTTGCCGACCATATCAAAAAGCGATCACTTACCTAATTTGGGCAAAATGGAAAATGGACTGGTACTTATGCTACTGCTTTTCTACACTGAGGACTCAAAGCACTACAGAAAACAATCACCCATTTGCACACACATATTTAGCAGCACTTTTATTCTGTGCCTTTGAGACACACACAGATACATCTTGCCCAAGAACACGTCACAATGCGGACTGGGCCCTGGGGATTGAGCTATCAACCATCTGATTAGTAGTTGACCTACTCTACCTCCTAATCCCCTGTTGGGAATCTTGTTAATGTTGGGAATTGTGTAGCAGGGTGTGCATACACTGGTGTGTGTAGTTGAGTACCACTGAATACCACTCAACCTGCAGCTGTTGGGCTGAACGTTGTGATCTGATGTACTTACACGGTCAGAAGACTTCCACTTTAGAAAATAATTTGAAAATATTAGAGGTTTTCTTTGGAATATTACTAAAAATATGAGCAGTGGTAGAGGAGAGCTCTCATATTTGTCAGTAACTACTACCATATTCTGCACTCTGAGCTTATCTGCTCACTTCAGGGCTGACTAAAGTTAAGCGACTAAAGGATTCACTCTTCTCTGGCTTTGGCAGCCGTTGCTACTTCTCTCACACATCAGACGACACTAACTTCTCACAAGTCACACAAAGTCACATACACAGGTGCATTTAGCCACTGGAGATTGGAGAACTGTTGAGGACCTAATTTAGCAACAATCTGCTGTCTCTCCTATCGTTTTTCCCTCCTTCTCTGCTGCTCCGTGCACAGACTCCTGCCGGCTGCACTGTTAACCTGGCTTATTGTGCCCTGCACTGTGACTCTCAGGTGCCTCTTTAGTTAGTGGCTGGTCTGTAAAATCGAGTCACTGCAGTGAGGTGCTGGTTTTAGCTTTATTCTATTTTCTGAACAAGCTGACAAACATTGCATTTGTTTGTGATGGTTTAGCAAAGTACTTTTAGTAGTTTTTGCATTATCTAGTTTTACTCAATATGCCAGTGGATGCATGCCCAGCCATTTTCAAATGGGTTGTACCTCTTTTAAAACGGGGTGTATCGCTTTCATAGTCCCTCTCCTGAGGTTTCCTCTGTCTTTTTTTCCCTCGCATATGTGCTCAGGTGTTTGGGAGGTTGTTTTGGATTTTTTAGGTTGATGTGAATACCGTTTCTTTGATCTGCTTGCAGTTTCTATTTACTGCACCATTTATTGGTCTCTTGAGACACCCATGCGTGTCTGCTCCTTTCAAAAGTCAAAGAGAAGAGCTGTTTCACACCATTACTCTCCCATGGCAATCGGGAATTCATTTGACCAGATTTTTCCTTTTTGCTTGTGTTTTTCTGTCCTTAATATCACTTCGCTTTCAGTCCATTTCCACTGTCACATCTGTGTCCCCCTGTGTGTCTGATTTAATATGAGCAGTGTCTCTATATTGACAGACACCTCTTAGTGTTTGTGTTTTTGCTCGAGAAAGTGCTTTGATAATTGCACTGTTTATGGGTTTGGAGCGCTTTTGCCTGCATCTGTTTTTTGTTCATAAAGCATGGTTGTTCTTGAAGGTGCCATTATAACATGCAGACATGCTGCTGGCTGTCACCTCTATTAAAGGCATTGCTTCATCACGTTTGCTTACAGGTTTGGTTGGTTTACTGAAATAAAATGACTATAATGAATGGATCTTTTTCAAAAAAAAAAGCTGAAGATTGCACTTCATACATGCAGTACATCTGATCATAATCAAATCCGAAGCCCAGGCTTATCTGTCATCTGGCATTTGATAACATGTATAACTGTGACAGATGTTAAGACAGTCAATAGTGAATTTTCTGAATATCTAGATACTGCTTTGTCATATCTCATTTTCTATTTATTAAAGGGCTTTGGAGGGACTAGGCTTGATGCGACAAGCACTGCAGCAGTCAAGACAAATCACATCACTCTTGTAGATTCACTCTTTGTATATTTAGATGGCTGACTCACACTATGAGAGCATTTTTTTCTATACATAAAATTATGTGTAAAAGAAAGCTTTTGTCCTGTGAAAAACTGAGGACAACCCGTTAATCAGTAGCTTGTAGAACCATCTTTGGCAACAATAACTTGAATTAATCCTTTTGTCCATAACTTTATCATCTCTCATATGATTTTGGAGGAATTTTGGCCCATTCTTCTTTGCCACTTTGCTTCAGTACACTGAGGTTTCCATGCATTTGGTAATGCCCAGCTCTCCTAAGGTCCCACCAGAGCATTTCAAACAAGTTGAAGTCTGGACTTGGGCCACCGCAAAATATTGATTCTTTTCTTTTTCAGCCATTCTGTGGTCGACTCTCTGTTGTACTTATTGCCCTGTTGCATGACCCAGTTTGCACCAAGCTTTAGCTGTCGGGCAGATGGCCTCACGTTTGACTATAAAATCCTTTAGTATACAAAGCCATTCACAGTTCACTCATGACTCAATAACAGGTCCCATGGCTGTTAAACAAGCAAAAATTACCACCCCTCTACCACCCGTATGACAGCCCGTATGAGGTGTTTGTGTTGATATGCTGTGTTTGAATTTTCATCGAACGTACTGCTGTGCATTATGTTCAGATATCTTCACTTCAGTCTTGTCTTGTCCAAAATACATAGTTCAAGAAGTCTTGTAGTTTGGCCAGATGCACACTTAAGCTTTGTTGTCCTATTCTTTTTAGAGAGAAGATGCTTTCTTCTGCCAGTCCTTCCAAACAAACCATACTTGTTTAATCTTTTTCTGTATTGTCATGAACTTTAATATTTAACATACCAACTGAGGCCTGTAGAGTCTTAGCTGTAGCTCCTTGATTTTTTGCAGTTTATCTGAGCATTGCACAACCTCGTCTGACCTTGTGCTGAATTTGCTAACCCTCGATATGAATTTATATTACAAATCCAGAAACTTTTCTTTTCTTTTTTCTGAAGCAACAATTTGACTTAAATCCATATTTAACTTACTGTGTAAAATAAAAATGTAACTAACAAGGGTTGCTAAGATGTGAATAATTCATCATCTGGAGAACTTTTAGTCACGTTTTAGTAAAGTTAGATGGTGTGGCTGTAGTAATGAGGAAGAAGACCTTAACAGCACCATCACTTTGATGCAGACAAAATCCCAAGTAAACAGTGGAATCTGTCATAAAACGTGGTACGAGACTCAGATCTTATTGACAGGGTCAACATGTGTTATTATTTACCAAAAATATATCAATATTAAACAAAATAAAAATCTGGACCATTGTTGGATGCAGATGTCTATAGTGCACTAAGTTTTACAGTATAGGCAGAGAGGCGACACTCTTTCTATTTTAACATTATATTCCAGTGTAATGCACAATGTGATCCCTCATCATGAGCCTAAAACATTTTCTTTTTAAGAATTGTTAATGTCATTTTCATTATAGTCACCATTTACTGCTTAAAGATATAAAAGATTGTCTTTCAAGAGAGCAATTGAATGAAAGCCAAATTGAAAGCAGCCCCTCCAAAAAGCACTATTAAAGAAGATGTGTTAATCACTCTTTTTTGTTTTTAAGAGAGAGCTGATGAGGAGTATGTTTCCTCATAGGTTAATATATCTCATTTAGTAAAATGGCATTTTATGGGAGTGTGACAATACTGAATGCCTAGCCACAGGAGGAAAAATTTGCAAGACAGATATAGCCGAACATTCAAGATCAAAGTAGCAATAGACTAAGACCATGTTATAATGAAGGGTATGCAGTTCTGAGCAGATGGGTATTTAGACATGATTTAAAAATAGAAATAGAATTTCTGGTCTTGTGATCTGGTGGAAGAACATTCAAAAGTCTTGGAGCAGAGCAACTAAAGGCTCATAGTAGTGGGGCGAGTAGATTGAATAGACAAAAAAAAAGCTGAAAATGGCCAAGACGGTGCCCTGGGCACACCGTAATTAACCGAAATGGATTGCTATCTGTGAGTATGGATAGTGTTTGCAATAACTGCCAATGAGTCTTTTACAGCGCTGTGGAGGAATTTTGGCCCACTCATCTTTGCAGAATTGTGGAGGGTTTTCGAGAATGAACGGCCTTTTTAAGGCCATGCCACAGCATCTCAATCAGATTCAGGTCAGGACTTTGACTAGACCATTCCAGAGACTTCTTTTTGTTTTTCTTAAGCCATTCAAAGTGGATTTGCTGGTGTGTTTTGGTTCACTGTCCTGCTGCAGAACCCAAGTGTGTTTCAGCTTGAGGTCAAGAACAGATGGCCAGATATTCTCCTTCAGGATGTTTTGGTAGATGGCAGAATTCATGGTTCCATTTATCCCAGCAAACCTCCAGGTATCAAGGCAGCACAGCAGTCCCAGACCATCACACTACCAACACCATATTTTACCTGTTGTTATGATGTCCATTTCTGAAACGCTGAGTTAGTTTTAAGCCAGATGTAATGGGACACACACCTTCCAAAACATTCAACTTTCATCTTGTCAGTCAACAGACTATTTTCCAAATATCTTGGGGATCACTTTTTCACAAACGGCCATAAAGGTTTTTTTCCCCTAAAAAATAAATACGTTAATTTAGAAACTGCATTTTGTGTTTACTTGTGTTATCTTTGTCTAATATTTAAATTAGCACACAGGGGCACACAATTTTTTCAAAACACTGTAGTTGCGCAAAATCTATGGAGGAGGATGTGATGGGAGATTATATCAATAGCTGCAGTAATCCTTTTCTGTTTGATATTTTTAGTAATTCACATGATTGTTGAGAATTTTTTGGGCTAAGGATCATTCAGGGGGCGTAATTTCCAGGGGGGGTTGGGGGTTATGACCAGTGTTGGGTAAGTTACTTTAAATTAGTAACTTAGTTACATTACTAGCTACTTCTATCAAAAGTAACTCAGTTACTTCAAGTTACTCGTTACTTTCAAAGTAACTAGTTACTAGTTACTACATAGAATACGGCTATGCAGCAAACTGGCGCGAAATGACGTGCACCTGCACTACAGCGATGTTAAAGCGGCAGAGTTTACTTCTACGTTTAGAAGATAAATTATTGAAATTAAACAGTGATATTCAGCGAGTTTAAATATTTTACAATGTAACGCAAGTACATTGTAAGTAACTGTAATTAAAATAGCTAAAAATGAACAGTAATTAGTTACTCTACTTTTTCAGTGGAAAAGTAATTTAATTACAGTAACGCGTTACTTAGTAACGCATTACACCCAACACTGACTGCAGGTCATAACTTCTTACCTGAAGTTCAGTTCACCTGACACTCGGACCGGCGGCTGCTACGGGTCTCTTCTCTTGCCTCCCCTTTCTCTCATCCACCTGCTGGCCTCCACCACTTGCTATTGTTATTGAATCTGTGGAAGCTCCGCGATAGCCACCACACGAAGTAACGAATAACAACCCTATCCAAATCCAAGTAACGAGTAACGCGTTCCTGGTTTTGGCATAATAACTAGTTACCGTGCTCGTTACCACAATAATAACGTAGTTACTGTAACTCGTTACTTAATAACACGTTACAGTAACTACGTTATTATTGTGGTTACTTATTATTATTAGTTACGTTACGTTACTTAGTCCCAACACTGGTTATGACCCCCCCAATAATCAGACCCAACCAATATAACCCCCAAATAAAATTACGAATTATCTTGCATAAATAGACTTGATTTTCTTTACTCATTTCAGGTATTACCAGCAAAATAGTTGCATGTTTAATCATCTGGGAATTTACCCAGATTTATTTATTTATTTAAACAGAGCTCTTGGCCGCCCCAATGTTCAGCACAAAGTTACGCCGATGGGATCATTGACCTGTTCCATGACCTAATTTCAAACAGATAGCCTCCCACATGACCCTATAATCCTTTAGTATACAGAAAAGTTCATGGTCGACTCGATGAGTGCAAGGTGCCAAGATCCTGTGGCTGAAGAACAAGCCTGGTATCCGTTTAAAACAAGTCATACTTGTTCAGCCTTTTTCTAATTGTTCTGTCATGAACTTTAATATTTAACATGCCAACTGAGGTCAGTGGAGTCTGAGATGTAGTGCTTGGGGTTTCGTTCTGAGCACAGTTTGACCTTGAGGTGAATTTCCTGGGAAGACTGTGGTATTGTATTAACATACAGCTGAACGCTCAAGACAGGCAAACTGCCAAAACTTCTGCTTGTATTGAGACTCTCACACTTGCTAATGATCAGTTAATCAGCTGCACTTGATTAGCAGTACATGGTTGCTACTTACCCTCTCAGCTCCTATAGGGGGGAAAATAAAGACAGAATTATACTTGATGACACTCTATGTAATCAAAAGGAGCAGTTGCACATGTATGGGGTTTAACACTTGTTAAAACAAAATAAACAATGGCATGATTTAGCCTGCATGCTGTAGGTTTTTTCTTTCTTACTTTTGGTGACTCTCTTTGATGCCGCCATTCCTATTAAAAGTGTTCTGATTTACATTTTTTTTTGTGTTTTGTTGCCCGACAACTGAACAAGAATGAAATGGAGACTGACTCGTGGCTCATTAAAACTACATGTTAACCAGCAGCAATCTCAAGCTGTTTCTCTCCAGTGTTGCAATGCTGGTTTTACTATGACAACGACCGTGCTCGGATTTGAGCTACATAAAATAATCAATAATCAGAGAAACTAAGAAGGAGCACGTCTTTCCATTGCTCGAGTCACATGCCATGGAAATGCCATATGGATGCATGAAGCCTAAATAAGAATACGTTGCGATCAGAGTAAAATTTACTCCATTCCCTGCTCCTACTGATTGTGATGCTTCAACTGTTACCTATTCAGAAATTCAGTGCAAGTTACCACACGTATACAGCACAAAATGAAATATTAAATCCAAACATATTAAATAGCCCCAAGAAAATGTAGTTTTTGCTATAAGTAATAAACAATTGTAGCACACAGTTGCAGCCGTGGGTCATTCTTTACAAGTAGAGTGGATGTGTGGGTCTCAGCTCACAAACAATGAGTCTTCCAATAACGTTTGGATGCACTGATTAATTATTAATGCGGCTTTGAGAATGGTGGCATGAAGCACCATTAGAGTACACTTTTTTTTGTGAGAGGAACAAGCTCAGTTTAGTGGCTCAATTCTTATTCAGTACTTATGAATAAAAACATATAATTTATATGAAGTTCCACATGAATAGTCTTAAACTAAGGGGAATAATTTTTTGAACTTTTAAAGTGATGGTCCCAAATAATTGCAGTTTGAAGTTTTAGTTGAGTTTAGTAAGTCCAGTGAAACCTTTCAGATAGTAACGAATGGGAGAGACACCCTTCAATTATGCTCTGATTGTTGATGCTGCATAGTTGGCCCACCAGAGGGCGCTCTGCAACTTCCATGTTGGCAAATTCTGTTTGGAACGCCAAAAATACAGTCGGCGTACATAAGTAGGTAAATAAATACATAGCAAATGCCAGAGAACTCTGTTTGTGTTTTGTTTGTCTGAAAGAATATATCCACCAAAAATGTGTGATTTGTGCATCACCAAATATCGGTCAGGCTCTACTTAGGATGCTGTGTATAAACAGTAAAACTGTTCTGCCAACTTGCTGTGAAATTCTTGAGGCTTTGAGAGTGAACTGATATATTTCAATATATTTTGCAACAGCAGGCACATCCAGCAACAGCTGTGACGACTTCAGCGTCTGTCAGTACCAGCAGCTACGCTCAGACCAAGACAGATGTGAAGCCTCCACTCTTGTTAAAACCCAAAAGTTATCTCACAGTGGGACTCAGCGTCATAGCTGAGGATATGAGGCTTGTTACTGCTATTCCTCATTCGTTTTTGTGCTGGGATAACCAGCTGATGTAGCTCTATTTTCAGAAATCATAAATATTGTTGGTATAGGCTGTTCTGCTCTATATAACAGCTGATCAATTGGTCAAAGAGTTTGATAAAGTGGTCAGCATATGTCAAATAATCCCTTTGAGCTGCCATTAATCAGGCATCAGTCTGCTCTGTATGATGTCTTTAAGTGGTCATCGTTTGGAAAAGGTTTTGGTATCTGCATAACCCACACGGCATGCCAATTAAAACTTTAATTAAAAATGAAAACAGCCAATCAGAAAAAAAGTTGTATTATAGCAGCTGCCACAGCTTGTTTCAGACAGTGGTTGATCAGAAGTACTGCACCAAGACTTAAGTAGCAGAATAGAAAGGTTTATTTGGAAGCATAAAGCATGTAAAGCTACTGTAGTAGAGTCTCAAGGATAAAATATATCAACAGAAAGTAAAATAGGTCCATCTTGGTATATTTTGGACCAGTTGAACTAATTAACCGATAACTATAATCATACCTACAAAAAATTGAGACACATTTGGCCAGTGTGCAATGCTGGTATTCTAAATACAAATTTCATTAGCATGAACAAATAGTGTTACTATAGTCCCGTCATAGAAACAGTATTTGTTCACATGCACAGTGAGACTCTTGGCACTGAACTTCGAGGAGATAGAGTAATGCTGATTTTGACAGGGTATTTCTTGCAAAGGATTTGCAAACAATGGTTAGAAGAGAGATGAAATGCTTCATTCAGCCTCAAACTTCATGTGGTAGCGGGAAAGGCTGAGTGCATGCTAATCAAACCATCTTCATTTGAAGAGCATCCTGACTCTTGCAAAGCCTTAATCCATGACTTGTTCTGAACATTATCTAATAATTGGACCGTTTCCCCTGGTGAGAATGGGCCTGCAATCTCTATCCCCACCATGACAGTGTAATGCATTGCTATGCACATTCCATATGGCTTTGAACTTATCTTTACCCCACCACCACCACCCCCAACCAAATTCTTAGTTGCCTCCCACCTCTCACTGAATTGAAATGCGGTACAAAACATTACTTCACCACAATCGCTTGTTCCTTCGAGCTATATGCAGCAATGTTAAAGATTAATTTTAGGTTTTGCTGTTTAAATGATGTTTACTCTGAAATAACACGATAAAATGAGGATCATTATCACATCAGTTGCTGCATAGATCTCATTAAGTATGGATTTGGTTTTAATTCCAGAACATGTTTCATTTGCCCTCGTGGTCCTCGTGGCAAACTACCGAACACGTTTGCAGTGACCTAGTACTCGCATGTCACTCAGGTATACACACTTTACTGAGGCTTACAGGCACATTGAAGAAAGACTTGTGCTCCCTTGATCTCCTAATCTCATATACTGGCCTGCACTACGAGCCAGCTGACCAGCAGACAGGCACCTCTGTGTTTTTTTTAGCTCGGTGGGGAAACAGTGGACACAGCAGGTTGCACGGAGCAGGGTTTGGGGGCAGCAAGAGTTAAACATCAGCCCCTTTTCCTGCTTAGTAAACTAACAGCTCTGAGCGTCAACACTGCCTCAGTAGCCTGTGTTTGAGACCTGCTGATTGCATCCACCACCACGGGCTCTGTTCAATAGATCATTTATTTTTCTATTTATTATATTTCCTACTTATGCTTTGAGCATTCAGTCAGTTCTATCACCAAGAGTTGAAAATCAGTTCAAGAAGAGAAATTAGGACATTTTTGTAAATAAATATGAAAAACAATTTTCTGGAAATAGCTTTATGAAGGCTGCACACTGAATGAGTAAGTGCTCGCCCAAAGTATGTGTGAACTTTGTCCGCCGCTGAAAAATCAGCCTTTGGTTCGACTAGTTTCCACCTCCACACTATTAATATATGAATATCGCACTACATCCTGGCACATGACCAAACACAAAATATGTCTCTGAGTGTTGGATGAAGAGAGCAATGGCTGTGGACACGCTGTACTGCCATGCCATGTCCTTGGCATCACTACTGAAGTCAAAAATGGACCCGAATAAAAGAAAAACCATGTGATCGGTCACCTTACTTTCCCTCTTAGACTTTTTTTTTCTTTTACTGAAGATACTTTGGCACATCAAAGCAAAAATGACTGCTGAATTCTCTTCATTGCATCTCTTTCAGCTTCCTGTTATTGTGCATGCTGGTTCAATGTCACGGCTTGCTGGAATACTTAAATAACACAAAAATTAGTGTTAATATTGTTTGCAGCATAGCTTTTCCAGCTGGATGAATCAAAATGGCTGTTTGACAAAAAGTGCAACTGAACCATGAAAGCAATCCAAGAAACTGAACTCACTTCAGAGTGTCCAGATTCTCACCATCATGTGGTTAAATCAGATCCCACGATGGTGAGAATCCGGACACTTGTTTTTACTCTCACAGTTAAAGCCCTACTCACACAGGCCAAGAGACTAGTTGGCAACGGCCTGGCAAGTTGTTGGCGGTTGCTGACAGTCACTGTGAATCCAACTGCTAAAGCCCCAATCATGAAAGCCTGGAGAACAGTTGGGGGATTTAATCGTTTGAAGGCAGTTGGTGGAGGAATTCAGTGGCAATATGAGCTGGTACACGGGAACTCTGTTAGAGAGGAGGCAAGAGAGTAAGTCCAAAAGGAAGATCGGGAACATAAGAGTATGGGTTAACAGTTTTACTTGAATAAGCAGTGAGCAGTGCCGTGGGAGGAGTGAGGAGGCAACTGGCAAGTTGGCTGAGAAGGTGAGTCGAGAGCAAGCAGGTGAGCGGGCACGTTCTTCCTTTGAAGATTACAGAGAGCTGGCGAGTAGCACTGGAGGTTTACGGAGGGGAGCATAAGAAAGGAGCCAGCCCAGTAATTTCACCTTAAGCTTCAAAACAAGGAAAATATTGACAAAAACAAAAAAGAGGGTTTCGAGCCACCAGCTGCCTCACAACAACAGTCAGTGACACTCTGGTAATCACCGGTGGCTAGGTTAAAATGTATATTCTCTGGCCAATTGGTGAGTGTTTGTGGGAGACTGCTTGCTGTCACTCAGAGATAGCGGTTGTACAGATGTGTATGATGTTGTGCTTAAAACCTCCTTGTGATTCCTTTGATCACCTTGATAGATTACTTGGTTGGATGGAAGACGCAAACACTCAACAAATACTCGGTAAGTGGCAGGAAACTGTGAAAAGAATAATGGAAACCGGGCACGGAGAACATCTGCATTTGACATTAAAGTTGCAGATTTTGAAATGTGTTGCTTTAAGCAGTTAGAGCCAACGTTTACTTTGAAGGCAAACCTCTTCCATTCTTCACCTGTGCTTTGCATGTAGTTAGTAACTTCCATGCAAAGTACAAGTGACTGCAGCAATCTTCTGGTGATTAAAGCAATCGCAAGGTTTTTGGTTCAACACTTTTCTTTTTGATTGATTTCGCCTGGCAAAAGCCAGAAATCTCTGGCAACCATTAGCCAACCAGTTGGGGAATCCGCATTTTACTTGTGGATGGTCGCCCACTGGTCTCTAGGCCTGTGTGACTGGGATAATCTAGTTTAGTCCCCAACCAGCCACAATGGCCAGAATAAATCTGAATATCACCAGAAAGTGTTGTTTCACCAATCCGACACTGGCTGGAAAATTTGTCTGGCATGTATCACTCTGGATAAGGAAATGTCCCAATCAGAGGATCAAGCCCGAGGGAGTCAAGGGTCCTAAAAGACATCAGCTAAGTTAAGATACAGCACTTATAACATCCCTAACTCCTCTGCTACATACCTTCGCCTTGCCTCTAAATCAAACACCGGGGTCTTTTATTAATAGCCTGTCAGGAGAGTTAACATTTATTTCATGTGTATTCATCTGAACAGGTTTTACAAATGGCCTCATGCTTGTGAACATGCTTATGAAAAATTAGGCTTGTTTCTTTTTACCCCTCACCTCATGAATTTCAATGAATAACTGAATGTACAGCTATGCATCTACCTAAATGCAGTTTTCTGCCTTGGGGTAAAAATGAAAAACTGCTTTATTTAGAAAAGCTCGGAAATATCGCAGCTTGTGGTAGTTTGTTAAAATCTGACAGACTATCATGGGACGTTGTGATGACAGTTCATAGTGTAGTGAAGGAAATGCTCACTGAACCCCAGGTGAAAAATGCAAATTATCAAAAGAAACTCAACTAGTAATGAAAGATAAATAAATAAAAAGACACTGTTTTTTTCCTGGGATTTTCTGTTGGGTTTTTGGGATTTTTTTTTTTTTTTTTAAACAAACAGCTTCAAACAGCCTCCTAGTAATTGAAAGTGGTTGTTTACTCTTGACAACCAAGGCACTTGAAAACTGAGATGTGAGAGAAGGGGAGTCCCACGGGGCCACTGGTACCGGTACAGAAGATGTTATCAAGCGTTATCTGGTGGTGATCTCCCTAAACATAAGTGAAACAGACAGCGCCTTTCCACAGAATTTATGGTGGCCTGTTATTTCTTTTTGTGAATACCAAGCGTTCTCCCAGCACTGGCACTTTCAGAGAGAAACCTGGTACACTGACACAAATTGATTATGGGAGCGAGTAGACAATCTGTTTCTTCCTCTGAACTGATAGCAAAGAAGGACGGGATGAAAAACACGGGCATGGACATAGACGAAGAACGCGCGACTGAGAAAGAGGCTGAGGGAAAGAAATAATGGGATGGGAAATTAGAAGTGAGAGAAACGATGCGGCGCAAAGTTTTGCAACAAATTCCCATTTTCAAAGACAAACATGCCAATGAAAGTGTTTTGCATTGCAGATCCATCTGGTGATAGTGCTGTACCTGACAGAATTTCAATGATAAACACATTTCCACACTTTGCTGTTTATAAAACTGATAGCACAAGTTTATTAACTCTACGGGCAAGGCCTATTCTGCTTTCTTGTTCTTACTGCAGCTGATCCGACAGCAGGACTCACTTTTCATGGCTGTAAAATGAATCAATATTCACAACAAAATGAATGACACAATGTCATGAAAGTTTTATGATTGTATCATGCATAACCTACAAATGGCTTACAAGGAACCATAGTTAAGCATACAAAACATTTTCAGACCTCGTGTTTTCTCATCTAACAATAAAAGTCTAATGTATATGTAATATTCCAGTTGCTGCATAGTAGCATAGCTTGTGTGCCTCAGTAAATGGACTGGACTGGTTCTTATATAGCTTTTTTTCTGCTCATCCCTCATTCATCCATTCATACAAGCATTTTTTTCTATCTAACATTCACACTCTGATGTGACACATCAGAGAGCAATATCTTGCCAAACTGTTACAAACTGGAGCAACCGACGATTGGACCACCAACCTTCCGATAACTGGATCACCCGCTCTACCTCCTGAGCTAAAGCCAGGTGGTAAAGCGACCTTTATCAGCGGGAGCTTAAGCCCATGGAAGATCTAATTAAGCTGAGAAGGGTAGAGTCCCAATGAAAATGACCCTGTCCCAAAACCATCAAGTTACAGAATCAACGAAAATAGTTCATGTATAATGCAGACGTTTCATGTTCTGACTATGTTCAAAACATCAGAAACATTGCAGGTCGTCAGTGAGACATTTAGGTTTGGCTTTCGTGGAATTTGTGAACACCACTGACTCTGGATTTTAGTGGTTAGTGATGGATCAGTCATCCTGTCTTCTGGACATGAGAACCACGATGTTGCAGTGAAGTTGGGTAGAGACGAACTAGAGTCTATCCTGACTGACATGAGGGTGTTTTGTAGTCTTAAAAATAAACATGTATCCACACAATCTTACACTCACATGCAACAGCCAATTTGGAAGAATATATCCGAGTAATGTTTATCAACAACAACCCCGTTCTGTCACATTTTGTGTGTCATATCTACACGATTTCATCTTTTAGCGTGCCATTTAATGGTTGGCACGAAGGTAAGGGACAAAGCTATGATGTTATTTGTTAAAAAAAAAACGTTCCATAAAATAGCCCAAAATACCAAGAAAATGTGTATAACCCATTATGCATTATTTACCAGATACATACATTATACATTAGATTTTCTCTGGTCTGATTTAATGAAATAACCTTATTTTGTGTTCTGCAAAGTTTCATTCCTTAAAGTTGTTAAATAACGTTGTTAAATAACATTTTTTGCACATGTGCCTCATATATCAGCACTTCAATAACCCCCCTCAGAAACATTTATACTGGCAGACTTCAGCAGAAAGCCAGCATCATCATCAAAGACCGCTCGCACCCTGGACACTCACTTTTTTTCCCCCTTCCCTCTGGTAAACGTTACAGGTCCATCAGGTCAAAGACAAACAGACTCAACAGAAGTTTTTACCCACAGGCTGTCAAACATGCCCTACCTCCACCCTGATTGGAGAATAACTGCACTGCCAACACTCATGGACATTACACCTTATTTATAAATCGTATTTCTATTTATACTTCAATGCAACCAACACCCCTACCTCTTTAAACTGTATTTATTATAACCTTATTTATTATAACATGTATGTGTATGTATATAGATGTAAGCGTGTAAGTGGAAATATGTGTGTGTGTGTGTGTACGGATGCATATATGTATATATACATATATGTATGTATGTGCATGTATGTATGCAGGTGTATCTATAACTTGTACATATCTTTCTTGTGTAAATGTAAATTTGTCTGTTATTGTGTAAACACTTACGTTATTGTGTACTTCACACACGGAGAAATGCCGAACTGCCTTTCATTGTTCTTGTAGCAGTGACAATAAAAAGCTATTCTATTCTATATGCATTTGTACATTGCTGTGAAAAAACAATTGCCCGTTTCTTGATTTTTTGTGGGGCATATTTGTTACATTTACATGTTTCAGCTCATCGAACAACTTTTAGCACTAAATGGCCTGTATTTGTATAGTGCTTTTCTAGTCCCTAAGGACCCCAAAGCGCTTTACACAACCAGTCATCCACCCATTCACACACTGGTGATGGCGAGCTACATTATAGCCACAGCCATCCTGGGGCGCACTGACAGAGGCAAGGCTGCCGGACACTGGCGCCACCGGGCCCTCTGACCACCACCAGTAGGCAACGGGTGAAGTGTCTTGCCCAAGGACACAACGACCGAGACTGTCCAAGCCGGGGCTCGAACCGGCAACCTTCCAATTACAAGGCGAATTGCCAACTCTTGAGCCACGATCGCCCCACAAAGACAAAGATATCTTGAGTAAATACAAATTGCAGTTTTTAGGCGATGATTTCATTTATTAGAGCAAAAAGATGTTCCGACCTATACCTGGCTCTGCACTAAAAGTGCCTGAAGTTTCAAAGCTGCGAAAGCTTTGAGTGGGGATGAACACTGGCTGTTTATTCTGGGATCAAAGCACTGCAAGATCATAACGGCATCCAGTAAGAAGCATGTGACATCACTGTCAAATGCAATTATTAAATTAATGCCAAAAGAGAATTAAAATCTCAGTTCATCACTTCGAGGTTTGCGAGCCAACTTGCTTTAAGAGCTACACAGACAGCACTAATCTCCACTCCTTACTTTATGTATATGACAGCACAGGTAAAGCTGCAGAGCTAATACATTTGTCCTTCAGTACATGACACCTTAGCCTTACTAATGAGCCATTTAACATCACAGTGAAGGGAACAGCAGTTTAACGAAAGGCCCCTTGTGGATTTGGTAAGAGCATGTCAAGACTGGAAGAGACAGTAATACTTCACTTTGACAGGTGGAAGAATGAATAATGAGAGGTTTTGCAGGTCTTTCAGTATGAAGCTAATCACTCTACATTTTCCATTCACTATCTATCTGTGGAGGTGTAACAGTACCTGCACAGTATGCCGCAAAACCAGCTCATAATGTGCTTCGCATTGTCTTAACTTACCATTATATGGCTCCAAATTCATTTACTATCTGATCTTCTGTGAAGCCAACAGACTATAGTCTCAGAAAAATGCTTTTGCACTGTAGACACGGAATGACACTGAATATTTAAATACCCTCTAAAGCATATTTCCTCTTCATGTCTGAGCTATTTTAAAATATTCCTCCAAGATGCACTTGAGGGTCTAGGAACCAGAGAACTAGTTCTTGTGAGGGTTTTTTTTTTTTGCACTGAGGCTTCTTGTATTCATGAGCTGGAATAGGTAGTACTCTCCAATGGGATTGAAGTGTGTGATCAACAGAAACTGTCAGTCATTGTCAGTGTGAGCGGAGAACTCATGGGACATTGTTAACTTTTCATTACAACACAATACTTACAGTTAGACTCCAACAGCTCGCCTCAAAAGAGCCAAAGCATGTGGAGAACAAACAGAAGAGGCTGGCAACCCGCAGATGTTCATGCATGTTGAAAGTTAAGACATCATTTTATCTCTAACAATTTCATGCAACTTTAGTTTTTTGTGAGGGCAAAAAGTAATACTCCAATTCCATCATCAATTTTCCCCTCAAGGTTAAAAAAAATGCAGTAACAGTGTTGTTATAACCCATTTTCTCATAATTTTTCCCAACCTCACCCACCGGAGCAGCTATTCTTTGCAGGAAATCTAAACCTCTTTCATATTTGCGTTAGGTAGCATATTGTGGAGGGTACCAAAATGAAACATATTGTTCTTATTTTATTTATGCTACATCATTGCTAGCCACTATCCAAGGATGGCTGCCTAAACTCTGTCTGGTAATGGATGTTGTAGATACCCAAGAGGGAACCAGCAGCATGGTTCAGTACTTTGATTTTTAAAAATAAAAAGTTGCATTAGAAAAACATTTGAACTTAGCCAAGCAACCGAAAGCACAAGGATGTAAATGCTAGCTTGGAAAAAACCAAGACCATCGATGCTAACAGTGCTGAGGTTAGCTAAATTGCAAACTAATCCGACAATATGTGTTTTTGCGATGTCGTATAGTTATTTCACATTTCAGCAACATTTACAAGGAACATGATTAATTGTCTCGTATAGCTAGAAAAATCCAAAAGTCTTCCTTCATCGAGTTTAACGCCTTCCTTTTATCATATGCTGTGTTTTAAATAATTTTTGAAGGATTGTCTGTTTCTTACTTTGATATTTAATATGAAGCAATCTCAAAATGTGCTGCTGATTACACCAGGGGCGTAATCCCCCGCCCAATAATCAGACCCAACCAATATAACCCCCCAATAATATTATGAATTATCTCGCATAAATAAGCTGTTGATTTTCTTTACTCATTTCAGTTATTACCAGAAAAGTAGTTGCATGTTCAATCATCTGGGAATTTACCCAGATTTATTTATTTATTCAGACAGAGATCTTGACCCCACCCCCAGTGTTCAGCACAAAGTTATTGATGGATTATACTCTATGATATCCCTTAGAAAGCAATCTGCTTTGATGACAATTTTTTTTCTGCTTTCATCTGCAGTGTGGTGCCCTTTTTTTTTACCCGTATTTACAAATCTCCAAACTGGGAAAGAAGGCAACTCTGTTATATTTACCGAGATCAGCAGCAAACTTTTAAGCTTGAGTTGATAAATATGTGAAAATGACTCAGCTTTGTAGCATGCTTTACAACTTCATGGACTGTAGGTTCTAATTTGTGAATGATGTCGTACGGCCGTGTTGGGAGAGGGTAGTCACTTCTTCAGAGGC
The DNA here is from genome assembly GCF_900408965.1 of Simochromis diagramma. Classification (NCBI taxonomy): domain Eukaryota; kingdom Metazoa; phylum Chordata; class Actinopteri; order Cichliformes; family Cichlidae; genus Simochromis; species Simochromis diagramma. The sequence continues at coordinate 4,428,042 of NW_024386792.1, read as the reverse complement.
GCAACTCATATCTCCAGTAGATGGCAAATAGCAGTGCTGGTGCATGGCTGCAACTGAACAATTTGAAAGAAGGAGCTGTACAATATACCTTTGTAGGAAATTCTGATGTCAACAATTATGCAAGTGGTGTGTCTCCTGACGCTGTCAATCTGTTTCATTTCTTTATTTAATTCATTGTAGTTTTTACTCTGAAACAGCACTGCTCATTGGCTTAAGGAAAAGTTGAAACTAATTAGGATCCAGTGTCACTGGCAGTGTTTTATGGCATCGACTGCAAGACCTGAAAGTGAAAGTTAGTTTTCTGAAATGTATCCGATCCACCCGGGCAAATTACACAATGCTCATAATTGTAGTTGTCCAGTAAAATCCTCCGAAATTCATGTGTCACTAATAATGTTGGTCATTAATACTAGTTCTGTTTGTACGCTGATAATCTCGATTTTCATTTCTAGTAATTACTGCAACACTGAACATGATACAACATATTCAATTTCTGTCTGAACAAACCTCTGGCTTAACTGCCTGGAAAACCTAATACCGTGACCTGCTCATTAACCACAATCCATTGTTTTATTTGAATTGGCAACTTATCCTCTTACCACTCCACTTGCCATTTAGTGAAAAGTGAAAAAAAAAATAAAGAACCACTGTCAATAAACTGTGGATAATACATTAGACATCACGGCATTTCTCTAACTACTAGTAATTTATGTACAGCTTCCTTTCAGAAAAAGGCAAAGGATGGAGAAAAGACTAAAAAGAAATTAAGGAAGACGGAGGTCTTGCAGTGGTGGAAGTGACAGCCCAGCATGCAAATGTGCCCATCCATCTTACTGGGGAACACTCACTGTGCTTTATCTCATCTAGAAGGAGCAGTTCATCTCAGTTGGACAGCCATTTGGAAGCATTAGACTTAAAAAGCAGGGCTCTAAATCGGATAGCAATTGTAAAACTGCACATATCTGGGTTTGCCTATGCCTAGAAAGTCTCCTCTGCACAAAGCATGTCAGTGGTGACTCAGCCCTGAGCTGCATGCCATGTGAGCTTTAGTTAAGGCTACCTGACCCAATTTACATCAGCAGACTAAAGGAAATAAAACTGCATATGTGTGAGTAGGTTAATAGAATCTGTGTGCAGCATTTTTGTTGCCACTGTAAGAGGGGAACATGTGTATGTATATATGTATTCTTGAGAGCTTTTTGATATTGGCCACTACACAGCTAAATTAACCTAAACACTGACCTAAATTGTTTTGTTTTTTCCATCAAACAGCTTTTCTTAAATCTAGACTTTCATCCATTTAATAAAGATTAAAATGAAAATCATGGTTATCATTGTTATTCACAGATTTTAAAATTCAAAACAGAAAAGAATTGATCAAGCTAATCAATACATTAACTTGTGAGCTTTAATGAGTTTCTAGGCTATACGATCAAATACAAAAATATAAAAATGTAAAATATTTCTCAGCTGTGCTTCGTTATTTTTTCAGTTGTATCATAATTATATATGTGTGTTTAAATACATTTCCTTGTGTCTTCTGTAATACTAACTATGGTATAGAGTCTATAATATTGGCAGACAAAAGCTGCAACAGCATACGATTTGTAGGTAGAAAGGTGTCGTGACAAAGCCTTAGTCACGTCCGACAGCATCCGAGTCCATCTTCGATATTTGTCTGGACGTGTGAGGAAGGAAAGAAGAGAGACGTAAAGCGACAACAGCACACTCAGAAACAGCGAGAAAATCTTCAATGCAGCCTCTCTGTTCTGTTTCCCGGAGCTTTAGAAAGCAATTCTGTGAACAGCTGCAGTCACTGCAACATGGCAGCCTGAAGGAGGCTCACTGCTTGACATGTAAGAAAAAAAAAACCTTTAGAAAAGGCGAATTTAGAGAAGGTGAAGGCAGGGAGACATCACTGGACAACAAGAGGAAGCCGTGGAGCGAGTTTGAAATGCTCTGAGCTGTGGGAAGCAGTCATCAGGGCTGGTCAACCTGGGTGGAAAATTCCTGAAAAGGGCCCAAAGGATACTGGACTCACAGGGTGGTAATACTGCAGTATGAAAAACAATTTGAGGGATTTATTTTGATCTTACCTGCAAACCAAACTGATTAAAGGGTTAAAAGATAAAGACCAGTTTTGATTACTACTTGTATGTTTATAATATGTAAAAGCACTGCAGGAAATCTTTTTTCAATTGACTTATTGTTTAATGCAAAATGAGCCTAGATTATATTAGAATGTAATGGATACAACATGCTCAGAAAAGTAGTTTTGGGGACAAATACAGTTACATTTTTTCCTGCTTTAATCATCCCTCTGATGTTTTAGATGAGATAAAATTATAGATTCAAACACAGAACCATACTGGAGGCTTAACACTGAGATTTCCCAGCACTGCCACTGCATTAAAACAAGTGTGGAGACAACACTGGCTACGCAAGACTACATAAATGTTAGCTAATTAACATTTATTGCTCTTAATACACTTTTAGCTAAAGATGCCAGACAAAAAACTGTAAAGTCTGTAGATTTAGTGTTATTACCAACAGCATACTTTATCACTTCACTGGTTTGCTTTTAGCTGACCAAGGTTAGCCATAGGTGGGTGACTCTTGCATGCTTCACATAAGAGGAGTCATCTTATTCACGCCTTCAACACTAAGCCGGTCAGTTTTCCACTTTTCAGCAGTAGAAGCTGCAGCTGCCTTTGCTGTCTTATTTGCTGGGGTAACGTAGGTGAAGGCCAAGCATTTGGGCGTCTTTGGTAATAGTTGGAGCTTTTCTAATAAGGGTACCATTCCATCACAGCAGCCAGTTTCAGCAGAGGTACAGGACTGTCTATCCTCTGCAAGATTACCTTCTTATATGATGTGAACAAGAGTGTTGTTTTTTGTCAGCATCACAGGGGCATTTCTCATGGCATTTTGCCCTTGCCTCTATTACTTTATTAATTTCCACAAGCAAAATTTCAGGGTTATTAGATGCTGCTGGAGTCTGCATGATTTACAGATGTTTGGCAGCAAGGAGAAAAATAGCATTAACCAGGCATTGGGAAACAGCTGTGAGCATTTTAATGTCACTCAGCTGCTTGTTATACTCTAAATGCATGCAGACATTTAAAAAAAAGCCTGATAATGGAAAGTGGTGGGTTCTTTTAATAGGCAGCTCATTTTTGTTGATTTTTTTTCTAAATCAGAAATTATTTTTTGCTAAGATGTCAGTAAAGATAAAACCAGGGGGAAACATCAGCAGTTTACACAGTTATACACCACAAACCACATTTACTTCAACCACATTCAGTAACATATCATATAAAAGGGCATAATGAGAGCTGTACACCACACTTTTTTTTCTCAATAAGTTGTGTTCTGTTCTGTTTAATAAATTCGCAAGAACTTCAAGACTTTTTTCTCTTTGTCATTATGGAGTTTTGTGTGTAGAACTGTAAGGTGAAAATGTAATTGAATCCATTTTGGAATAACGCTGTAACATGACAAAATGTGGAACAAGTGAAGCGCTGTGAATGCTTTCAGGATGTAGAGTAAAATGACAAATGTGGCTTTGAGCTGGAGCACTGTTTGGGTGAAGACGCATTAGGTGATCATTGTGTGCAAGGACACCAACCAACACAAGGGTGGCCAATTAATTCTCCAAAGGGGCCACACCACTATGCTTAAAGAATTAGAATTAGTATAGAGTAGAACTGAATTCACCTTATTGGTGTTGCCCTTGACAACAATCACAATTTCTCATGTGCGACCTCGGGAAAATGATCTAACTATCCTTGCTGTGGGAGGAGAAACTATTCTCAAAAGACACCATGGCTTTGAGCTAAAACAAACAAAAAATTACATATAGTATATGGAAAAAAACACAACTGAAATATTGACTTTGCTCTAAGCGAGTGTTAACAATTTATGGTTAATCTTTTCACTTTCCCCTTTGCCCCTATTAGAAATGATTACTATAGCAGCATACATTAAGTGAATCACACCAAACTCTAACATGGTTTAAAATGCAATTAGACTTTGCAAAGTTTGTCTTTTTGCACTTTGGGAACAGTCTTTTTAAAAAAAGGTTACGTTTGAAACAAAACAATGGAGGCTAGCTTCTTGTTACTGGAGAATTTGCCTCTGCAGCAAATGAAAATCATAAAACACGATTAAGAAAAAAGGACAAAATACACTTTTCCTGAGACATCTGAATAAGGAGTAAATAACATTTAAATGTTAATGCAAACCCATTTTTCTAAAACTAAACTCCTGCAACATTACATTTAACCAAAGTTGATACAGCATTAAACAGAGGTGCTGAGCTGAGGAGAACAATACTGTATCCCTCAACTCTCTTAAATCTAGTGACAGCCTCCTCGTCAATCCCTGCTTTTATATCTTAATAATGATTTAATTTTATAAATAATTATTATATTGGCTGATTTAGAAGGATTGCACAATTATATGTTATGCGTTGTATTATCCACTCCGCATTACCGCAGATGCCACTGTGCTTTGGGCTCATGTCAACAGAGAAAAGCGAACCCTTGAGCATCATTTACCAAATGGAAAGCTTTCGAGAGAAACATATCCTGTGTCCTGCTTCTCTCCCCTCTGCTCATATAAATCAGCGTCATTGTCACTGACAACTGGACAGACTCCAGTTTTTAAAAGGCATCTCAGCGTGCCAACTCTGGGACGCATAAATGTATCCCTAAACATATTCCTGTCTTTATGCTTCACTGCTATTCATATTGGCCAAGTGTTAAACTGCTTTTGTTGTGAGAGCCTATAACTTCAGAGTGCAGCCAGTATTGTATGATTTAATTTATTTGCACACTATAAATGTATAATGTGGCCCTTTCGGCTTTTTTTCTGGACTTCAAATGGCTGGATGCAAGCCCGGATGAAATGCCCATGCAAATTGGCCTGCACACGCGCAAATAAACTCATTTACAACCAAGCATAATAATAGCATCTTTTGACCTTGATTGCCTTCAATAAAGGCTTTCAGAGTTTCTTGCAAACGTCTGACATCTGTCTTTGTGCAAAAGCTTCTGACTACCTAATATTTGCCTCCTGTGTTGTCATTGTTTTCTTTAAATGCCTTTCAATCCGTCAAATCTTGAGGGATCAGCAATAACAGGCATTCCAGAGGTAATTTCTAAATGATGAAGCTGAGGCAGAAGTCATAAAGTCAGTTTTACCAATTAAGACTGATGCAGGCTCACTGGGTAATGAAACTTGTCAATCACACATCGTTAGCTAATGGGCATTCCCTGATTTTCCCTTCTTTGTGACTATAATGGAAAGCACATTTACAAAATCAACTGCATGTTCTATTAAATACAACTTGAAGCTAGTAATTAAGCCACAATCAAATCAGGAAAGGTGTTGAGTGACCTGCTTGCTGGGCACTTAAGAGAATGTGAGCTTAAGGCACTTCCACACTGCTACACTGTTTGAACAGGCAGCTATTTTGGTCTCTTATATACAACCTATTTCTCCATCACACCATTCATATAACAGGATTGACCAAACTCCGTACTCCATACTGTGAAATTACCCGCACTGATGTCGTTCTGTTGTCGTGATACAGGTACAAAACATATGTATATGCAGCTCTTAAGTATTTGTTACTGTTGTGCACATTTCAAATTCCAAGGCCACTTTTTGCATCTATCAGCTTTGAATAAAAGCATGTGATGCATGAATGTTTTACCATATGAGTTTTATTACGGTATGGTGAATTCTTTGTGAGATTTTTTAACCTCTTAAATCCCAACAGCGTTACCGTGATTCTATTGGTGCAAATAATTAAAAGGCGGGGTCAATCATGCAAATACACCAATAGAAGCTGAAGTTATTGCTCCGCAGAGAGAAGCTGCAGAGACTGATTTCACTGTGCAAAAACAAGACCAATTGTGCATGTGCGTGGGTAATCCTTAAAAAATATATTTAAAAAAAACAACTATTTTTATGCATTTAAATAAAGTTAAATCAGTTCTGCTGTTCAACACCTAAGAAATGTCACCTCTCACAGGTTCTGCCAACATGTGCCAAATGCTCTTTCACTAAAACAGCTGTAACTTTGCTCTGTTGCACAAATAATGTCCATATGTTAATTAATAATTTTCTGGAGTTTATTGTCTCCCGCAGCATATTTTCAAGGTAGTTGAGGAAAAAATATTCTTATTTCTCTGTGTTCCATCCTCAGTTACATTGACACAATAACATCTGCTGTAATATTTACACCTCTGATTAAATAGCTTTACTTTGATACCAAAATTGTTTACACAGAGTTTATAATCGCAGAAAAATACTCTATTCATTTTGGGCATGTCATTTTCAAGCAGGAACCTCAGAAATGACCCTTGGGGTTCATTAAACATTGCGTGTGAATGCATGTTGACCATGAGAGACTTGTTCATATTGTGACGCTTTCACAGGTATTTTTGAGCATATTAAAGGTTATGGTTCAAGTGGGCGTGAAACTCTTAACTTTCAGCTTCTGTGTACCTTTTCTTAACATGATATTCAAGAGGAAGAAAAAAATAAAATAGATTCATTGAAATCTAATCTAGTCTGAATTTTTTTTTTTTTTATACCCTGTTAACAGGACATGAAATGTTCTTTATTTCAGTTCTGTCATGGGAGAAAAATAACAAATTGCGTTTCTGGCAATGCGTGGAATTGCAAAAATTAGAGAGGGGATAGAGAGGATAGCCTAACATGTGAAAAAGGAAAAGACCGCTGTGTAATTTATTTCAACAAAGTAACTGTATTCTAATTATCACCTTTTTAAATGGTAACTGTAACAGAATACAGTTACTCATATTTGGTATTTTAATTATGTAACGCCGGCACATGTATTCTGTTACTTCCCAACACTGTGGTCTTTAAAGGACATTAATATGTGAGCACCATGTTAGTATCTCACACTATGTCAAATATCTCCCCCTCTCTTTTTTTGGTGTTGTTCTTTTTAATTTTCGCTGTGTCTTCTGTATTTACTTATCCGTCTCCTTTTTTGACTGTGGGCTACTCTTGTGCCACCTCTAGTGAGTTCTTTAATCCAGACCTAATTACTTGTCCTTATGTTCTGTTAGTCTATTAGTGTATTTATAGTCCTCTCCAACCCTCAGTCTTCAGCTTGCCTTTTCTCCACGTCTTCTTTTTACTTCCTTTAAATGTTTGGAACACCTTCAAGAGCTTTTGTGTTTTATTCTGGATCCGCAAAATGTGTTCCCTTTGTTGTATTCATCTTCCTGTTAGTACCTTGTATCTTCCATTTGGGTGCTCATGTTGATGAAAACATAATAATTGCTTTTATACCTGGCCCTTTTTTGTGGAGAAATATCTTAGGTTGCAAAGCTCTTTTGAAAGAAAAACTATTGAGTCAGTTCATATATTGTAATTTATTGTGTCAAAGTGTGGCATATCCAGTCAGCATAGAGACTTTGCAGAGGGTTTAAGGTCAAACCTCTTTATTATCTGTAAAATATGCCACCAAGATCCGTACTGCAGCTGAAGGACCATTTATCATCAGACCATTAAGCCCCTATCACACATGTAGTGCTTTAATTTCACCGTGCTCTGACCTGCACTCTCTAGTTGACAGTTCAAAGTGCACAGCAGGAGATCCAATGCACCTATTAACTCAGGCCTGTATTCCTCAACAATAGATCCAACTGAAAGCCACAGTGTATTAGCTCTGTTTGCTTATCTGTGCTGAAAAGCTGGAAAGTGTGAAGTAAAAGAAGACATTTTAAACTTAGCTTGAATACAACATACACACAAGTGTTTTTTCTTACTTTGTCAAGGTTAGAAAAATCAATAGAGTCAATTACAGTTTGTTTTTTTAATGCATTTTACTGTGAATGTACATTCACCACACAACCGCTCATGTTATGACCTTAACAATTAACTTTCTGAGTGCTGCACTCTCGAAATGTACAAGGAAAAGTTTGTTTTCTTTTAAACAATTTAAGGTTATATGACAATATTTACAAAAAGCTTATTTTGTTAATATGCATTAGTTATGTTGGGGGTGTAAAAGAGACATTAAATTTTATATAATTTTTACTTACTTACTGAAATTCAATAACACAAAGAAATGATGATAATAAAATAATGAATTTGAATAGAATTATAATTAAATTGTATTTTTGATACTTTTATATTTTGACTAACTAAGATTGACAATAACTAGGTATAGTTATTTTAGCCTAACAAGGCTGCATTAGCCATTTCACATTTTCTATCGAGTATGGTGCCAGCTGTCTCTATAAAGGTCACATTTCATATTCATATGTGCATTTTGATAATATGTTAACATAAAGCTTCCCCTGTTGCTGACATCTGGACTTTGATTGGGCATTTGCAGCACCTGGACTCTTTAATTTTTCAGCCATTCTGTTGTAAATTTGCTGCTGTGTTTTGGATCATTGATCTGTTGCTTGATCCAGTTTGGGCCAAGCTTTAATTATCAGAGCGATGGCCTCATATTTGACTCTAGGATATTTTTGTATATCGATGAGTTTATGGTCATCTTAATGACTGCAAGGTGTCCAGATCCTGTGGCTGCAAAACAAAACGAATTCACCTCTGTCCTTGAAAGTTGGTATGGGGTGTTGGCATGAGACATCTTGTGATTTCACCAAGCGCAACTTTGTAAACTTAAACTTAAACTTAAGCTATGTTGTGCATCTTATGAAAGAAAATAGACTTTCTCCTGACAACCTTCCAAACAAGCCATTCTTGTTCAGCGTCTTTCTAATTGTACAGTCATGAACTTTAACGTTTAACATGCAAACTGAGGTGTCCAGTCTAAGATATTTCAAAGTAATGAGTTTAAATTAACATCATAGCCCCAACGTGTTCATGCTAGGTAGGCTATTGGTCTTGTCGCTAGCAGGTAGAGTGACCTTACAATAGCCGCGCTAATTGAGCATGTAAGCTAATTTGTTTCCATAAGTTAATTGGTTAGCGAGTACATAATGTTATTGTAATGTGTAACAGGTCATGGTGTAATTCATGTACAGTTGAAGAACAAGAAAACTTTTTGATGAGATTAGTTTCATTGCGCTTCAGTTTCCATGGAGTTAAGTTCACTAAGCTTATTCATATACAGGGTGGGCCATTTATATGGATACACGGCAATAACATGGGAATGGTTGGTGATATTAAAGTCCTGTTTGTAGCACATTAGTATATGTGAGGGGGGAAACTCCTCAAGATGTGTGGTGACCATGGTGGCCAATTAGAAGTCGGCCATCTTGGATACAACTTTTGTTTTTTTCAATAGGAAGAGGGCCATGTGACACATCAAACTTATTGGTAATGTATCGAAAAAATATCGAACCGTGACATCAAAGTATTGAACCGAACCCCTAATATATATCTATATCTCTCTCTCTCTCTCTCTCTCTCTCTCTCTCTCTCTCTCTCATATATATATATATATATATATATATATATATATATATATATATATATATATATATATATTGGTTAGACTACACGCCTTTGGAGCCCAGGATCGCAAGTTCGATTCCTGCCTGGGGCGTCTGTATCCAGTAAGGGTCCTAAGGCTAGACCCCCTATGCTAAGCGAGCCTACCGCAGACATGAGCGAGACAGATAAATATGAAGGCATGCCGGCTCGGACGTCGCCCGGATCAACAAGGTCCGCGTCAGGTGTTGAGGAACCAGGGCACCCTGACGAAAAGTGGGCTACTGGAACAAGAAGGCATCGGTGGGCAAAAGACGAAAACAGGGCGTTGTTGGAATGCTACTATGCAAGTAACCCCGGCGGAAGGGGCTACATGAATAGGATGACGGACCTATGGATTCTTCGATACCCAACATCCACAATGACGGCGAAACAACTAGTAGCTCAGTGTTCCAACATTCGAAAAAGAGGAACTGACCTGAAAAATAGGATAAAACCTGGATCCCCCGTAGCCGGTTACCAAGATTATGTGAAGTACCCTCAGAAGGTCTGCTAGATGATGTTAATGCAGCACTACGGACAGGCTCAGAGAAGAGCTTGAGAGGATGTGGAGGGTGAAGGTAATGGTGGTCCCCGTGGTAATCGGAGCACTAGGTGCGGTGACTCCCAAGCTAGGCAAGTGGCTCCAGCAGATCCCGGGAATAACATCGGAGATCTCTGTCCAGAAGAGCGCAGTCCTGGGAACAGCTAAGATACTGCGCAGGACCCTCAAGCTCCCAGGCCTCTGGTAGAGGACCCGAGCTTGAAGGATAAACCGCCCGCAGGGGCGTGCTGGGTGTTTTTTTTTTTATATGTGTGTGTGTGTGTGTGTGTGTGTGTGTGTGTGTGTGTGTGTGTGTGTATTTGATATTTGAACTGTAAAAGATAAAAGTCAGCCTAAATGTCAAATTAAATTCTACTTGATACTTGACATCATGGAGTACAGAGGAGTTGTGTGGTACTAACACTCATGGTCAGTATATCCAAAGGTTTTAATAAATGAATCTAATACTATGTTGGATGTAGAATTTTTACTGTGTTGTTAGTTTTCATTTAGCACTCATGTCTTAAATTTTAGCAGTGCGCACAACTGTACTGTCAGGTGCACACTGCACTGTGGAGTCACCTCAGTGCTACTCAATCTCTTCACCTTACCTACACATCTTTATTACCTGCATGTGGATTACTTAGTAAACTCTTGAAATAAAGCCAGTAACAGCTCTAGCAGCAAAAACACACTATATAATGTTATGAATCGAATTGTAAGCCAAGTTCATCATAACAAGACATATTACAAGAAATTTGATCGAGAAAAGAGTCCAAACTCCAAAAGTAAAAGGATTCCTCTAACCAATGTTCAGTATTCGAGCCTGTTGGAATAGCCACTAGTTTTCAAAAGGCACCGTTCTGAATTGAACTTTGTATAAAACTTGTGAATGCGCATCGTAAGTGAAAAGCCACTTTGTCCAAATAAACCAATTAATGCTGTGTCAAAACAAAAAGTAAGGTTCAAATTAAAGCATTTGGTTTGATTTAAAAATATTTTCCAAATGTTTTTTTTAAACAAAAATATCACTGTTGTCATAAAACAAATCACGATGTCACAACTCTGAAATTTGCTTTCACGCACGGGGCTGTTTGCTTCTCGAGCATTTCCAGGCACAAGCTCCAATTACCAAGAACAATCATCTCTATTCAAGCCATTAAACTTGCATTTTCCAGTTTCCATTGGCTTACAAACTGAAGACTGTCCAAGATGTCAGACATAAACTTCTTCTCTGCTGGTAAAACAGTCTGAAAGATTAGTAGCAGCACAGCTGATATTAGTCCACGTTAGCTAAATTATTTTTTGCTTCATATGAACTAGCAGTGAACTTGTAAAGATCAGAGTTTCAGCTTGTTCCAAACACAACACACCCGTAAAGAGGCATGAAAAACAAATTTTTGACCAATCTGAGCTGAATTTATGACAGCTTAATACATTTTGAGGCGTTTTATAAATAGACGCGTGTGAGACAATTTTCAAGAATTCAAAGGCGGCCGCTGCAGCAGCAGCAGCATCATGAAGGAAAATATGTCATTTTCAGAAGTACCAAGTACACTGTTACTGCTCCCACAGGATTATTAGGAGGGCAGGTAGCAGCCAGGTGCTCTAATCAAATATACTTGATTTAGTGCTCATCAGTGTGTGAGCACCTCTATAAAAGCAGAAATTTTGTCAGATGCTAGTCTGGTGCGTTCAGGTGTGTGTTTAAAAAAAAGCCACAATTTGCCAAAAGTGGACATTCTGGCAAAGTCACCCCAAGGTCAGAGCGTGCAATGTTCAGAGAAACTACTAGAAACCCAAGAGGTACATCTCAGACTCTACAGCTCTCAGTTAGCATGCTAATGTTAAGATTAAATGTTAAAATTCATAACAGTAAAATTAGAAAAAGACTGGCTTGTTGCATGGCTTGTTTAGAAGGGTTAGCAGGAGAAAGTCTTATCTCTCTAAAATAAACATGTCAGCACAGCCTAGCCTTGCAAAGCAGCATTTGACCAAACCACGAGACGTCTGGAACAATGTCCTTTGGACAGACAAGACCAAAGTTTACATGCTTGCCCATAATGTACAGTACCAATTAGGAGAAAACCAAACACAGCATATCAACACATGGATCTCATACAGCGACTCAAGAGGCCATCTGTCCTACAGCTAAAGCTTGGCCAAAAGCGTGTCATGCAACAGCACCATGATCTCAAACAGTAAATCTGCAACAGAAAGCCTGAAAAACTAAAATAATCAAGGTGCTGCAATAGCCTGCTGCAACAATCAGTCCAGACTTCAACCTGGTTGAAATTTAACGTAACCAGTCTTGGTGTTTGTGATCAGCAAGGTCCTGTTTTGTGTTTCATGTTAAAAACTCTTTTAGCCTTGTTTCCGTAGGGTTGAAAGTGAATAAAAGAAGAAAGAAGAGATCCAGCTTAATGCACTTTTAGCAAATATTTATCTAAATAAATCAACTGAGTAAATAGTTATCAAACTTTCTGCTGTGTACTAAAGAGGCCTACCTTACACGATGTAATGAAAAACCTTCAGAGTGCTACATTACACATTTCTTCTTATCCATAATGGACGGTGGGTGCTGTCATTTTGTCCCAGCTCAGGCTCATCAAAAGCTGGTCTAGCCTCCTCTGAGCTTTCACCTTCCTGCTCCTCTAATGTCTGGCCGCCCTCCACATAATCCCCTGATAGCAATAAGTCTGACACCACCTTGGACAATTCTGCATATTCCAGAGGGCATTATCCTTCTCCCCTTACCAGAGACAAGATCAAGATCATTTGTTTCTTTGATAGACTGCCTAGTATTGAAGTATCTCTCTCAGCTTATTGAATTAAGCACCCAGTACATCTGGATCCTCGTGTATCCGAGTCATGCCGTGTACACAAATGTACTGAAAAACGTTTCAGTTTTAAGCATGTCTTCAGAGACGAGCACCTCCCTGTGGTCCGTATGCTTTGACATTTTCAAAAACACGGTTGCCTAATTAATGTTTTAATGTTGCCTGCTTTCGTGTTTCATGTCAAAAACTCTTTCAACCAAATTGCAATTATTTGAAAAGGCCCTTATTTCTCCCTCTGCACACTGTAATGCCTAACCCTAGGTTACACCTTTTTTTTTTTTTACCCATAATGGACAGTCGAAAGCTGGTATGTCCTCCTCTGAGCTCTCGCGTCTGTCCTTCCTCCACCTCATCCCCTGACAGATAAAGTCTGACTCCCCTTCTACAATTTGGAGTAAAATCCTTTTTGCCTCACTCGGCCCTCTGCTTTCTGAAGTGGAGCCACTGGTTGAAAAGGGGAGTTAGCAAGTCCTGCCATCCACTACGAAGGACACTGAATGAAACTTTTGTTTTTAAAAGGGTTAAAACTGTAAAATCCTAATAAGATTAATTTAAGAATGTCATATTAAAGAAATAATTTGATTTTTAGCTTCTTTGTGGACATTGCATTGACCATGAAAAGAAAAGAAAGCTGATGAAAGCTATAAAGCCCAGGATGTCCTCTTGACTGTACAGTAGGACTCAGATAGTAGTCTATCTACTATCTAACTAATACGTTAGCTAAGGTGATGTTCAAGTGTATAAAGGAGTGTTTGTTTTATATACAAAGGGTCTGGATCTACAGGAGGAAATCGAATCTACTCCAAAATTGATCTTAAGTGTTACTCTTAATAAAACAGTGGATTATGTTGGTGCTAGTATAAATGCAAGAGAAAGCTGAAATTCTGTGAATATCTTGGCAACTCAGCTGTGAACAAGATCAATATCTGATTATAATAATAATACTCTTATGGGGGGCAAAATAATGACTGAAACTGGATACGTGAAGCTGCTCAATGAGGTAGCAACTTATTTCGACTGTGAGCAGAGGCGAGCTAATAATTAAGCTATTACTGCATCTCTGACTTGTAAATATCAAATAAGGCGCTTACAAAGAAGAATGTGCACTGATGCCACACAAACAGTGCACAGTGAAGGATTTAAAGGCTTTACAATGGAAGGTGAATGAGAAGAGGACAGCAACTGCCAAGATATCACACGGCATCAAAGCCTGCTCACTGCTTCAATGGGCTTTTACAGCTTATCAGAGTCGCCTTCCATGGCAAATGCAGGATGGTCTCAAAGTGAATTGCTGATTCTCAGTAAACTTTTGACAAGGCCTATTACACAGATGGATAGCAGTTTTCAGCAGGAAAACAGAGGCCAGGCGCACTGAGCTGTGTTTCCTGTCTCAGTGTCCCCAACACAGCCCTGTTAAAAACACTCCAGGCGACACATATCTGATAAGGCGCCCGCTTTTCAACAGGACCTGCTATGATACAAAATGCTGTTACCTAATCACAGCACTGATGGTTCAATGTATGAAATAAAAAAGTGGTGGGATGCTGCCACACAGCACAGCATCCAGCCCATTACAGATCGCATCTTTCAAGGAGCTAAGCTTCTTACAGCCTTCTCACAATAACTGATATTACCTGCATAAGTAGGATAAAAGGTATTAAGACATAACAGTGTCCTCAGCGGTGATGGATCGCATTATGTTTCCCAAAAAATAAAAAGAGTTAGGGCACATCAAGGTTGGAGTGTCATTCACAACAAGGTTTTACGATGCTTCGAGTTAAAATATATTTCGGAAACGGCTTTTCACTTAATATATCCCCCCAACTTAGATATTTCCTGACAATTGTGGGAAACAAACCCCGCTGACACCCTGTCAGACTGGCGAGCTCCAAGATGCTGTGTAAGACAACCACCCCGCAGATGAACAGCTGACACACCACAAAACAAAAAGTGAAGACAGAGACAGAAACATGACCAGATATTTCCAAGACCAGACTCAGGGAGCCGATCTATATTTGAGTCAATGCAACTCCAACAGCAAGTCCTCTGCAGGCAAAAAAATAAATAAATAAAAAATGCCATCATCAGTCATCTGTGTAATCAAAGATTGATATTTTGGTATGCAGAGCTGAATACCCTTTTACGGGAGTTGGAGGGGAATGGTAACAAAATCTTTTTCATAAATCACTCAACTGTTGGGCAACAGTCAGTCCTGTGGTGCTGGAGGGAGGGTTGTTAGCCTCAGCACAACAGTACATTATCAGAAGGGATAAATTTAGCATCGTCTTCAGGCAAACTCCTTAAGCTATTAAAAATTAATAGTACCTCATTATGCAGCGCAAAGTTAGTATGTGGAAAATAGAAATGTGCAGTTATATCCTTGCTAATATAATAATCATCAGCTTAGTTAATGGAGCACTGCCAATGTGCAATAAATGAAGTGAAACACAAATCACACGCAAAACTATGACTCCCCATCGAATACTGCTCCCTAAATACAATTATCACTCTTTCCAATACTGTAATAGTCTTACCGCTCCACATCTGTGCTGATGACATTGCAGACAAACACAAAAACTCCAATCCTCAAGCCTTTGCTAAATCTGATTAGAGCCAGCTTTGGCGAGAGTGAGAGAGCAAGGAGAAAAGAAGAGAGCGTTAGAAAAAACAAAAGCAAAGAAAATCACTCAATTTTTCTTTTCTTTTTTTAATCTTCTGGCCTCTGACCAGGAAGTAGGATCCAGAGTATAATGCCAAAGACGGGGCACGGGTAGGCAGGTGAGGCCAAGTTGTTGCTGAGTGATTGGAACTCGACAGGGGAGGAGAGGGCTGCTTTGATCTGGAGAAATAAAGAGGACATAAATAGAAAACATGCTTCCTTCTACATGTGCAGTGCAATCTTTATACGCACTAACGAGGCTGCAGCACCAAGCTGAAGGCAGATGTACAAAAAAATAACCTCTACTAAACTTTCTTTTTTTTTTTTTTGTAGGTTTCAGATTGTCTGTCTTGCTCTTTATTTTGTTAAACCGCTGGTGTTTTTTATAGCACCTATCCGCCTCTATAAATTCTACAATGGTGCTTTTGGAAAGGAAGTGTCAAGAGGATATTGCTGGATGGCTGACTTAAGAGTTGGACAAGGAGAAGAAATTGATTTTGTCTGGGCATAACACAAAAGAGTAGTGTAGCTGGGCTCGGCGAGCACTGATGGTATGTTGTGGCTTGTTTTAGATTCACTCCAGCATTGGCTCGAGCCATAATGTGATTAGAGGTTTGAATCGGAGACAAAAGAGGAAAAGCTGGGGAGACACTGAGACAAAGAAAAGTGGACACATAGATGTGGAGGGAGCGGGCTGAGGGTAAGGGGAAAGACGGATCGGCTGCCAGGACTGGAAGATGAGGGAGTATGACACGTGTGATAAGCAGAGCTATAGATGGCTAAATACAGGCCTGCCAGGAAGCACTGTAATGAGATGCATTTAATTAAAAGTACATCCAAGATTCGGGATTTTCATTCTGGGAGACAGGTAAGCTGGAGTTGAGTTCACCCAACAGTCACACAGAAATACTGGCAGAGTAGAAAGTGAAGTAAACAAACTGCCAATGGTGTAAAATTTGCCAAAAGAAATGAAAACCATGTTGAGAACATGCCTACTGTTACTAAGAGGGATGCGCTGATCCAACATTTGGTTTTGTTTTGTTTGGGTTTTTTTGCTTTTGTTCACAATACCAGCACAGATATGATGGCTTTGGGTAACGGCCAATACAGAGCCACCACAATCTGATACCAGAGACTGGGAATCAGTCATTTATTTGCAACATCAGGTTTGAGCTCAGCATTAATTTCCTAACTTTGTAAAGCAAAAAAATCTAACAAAATGTAGACACACACACACACACACACAAAAAAAGCTTATCAACGGTGGATAATGAAAAATAATGAATCTTTTGACTCTATTAAGTGGGAAGTTTTATTTGCAGAACTGTCTTCATTATGACGTCTACCCAAGACTTAATTGCTGACTTTGACAGTGATACAGCTGCCGCCTTGACTTGGTCAGACGTTGTGAACTGTGGAAATAATTGTGTCATCGTGAACTTCAGTTGTCTTCTGTGGTCTTTAACTGTTTGGTGTTGCTGAGCTGGTCAGTGCATTCATTATTTAGCAGGTTGTTGTTTTGGCCACTTCTAAAGCTTTTGTTGTCTCTCTGAGCTTTATAATCACCTCCCTCACTTGCACTAACGTCTCATATTCAAAACTACTTTAAAATGACAGTGGAAAAGATATAAAATACAAATTCAACACGCTACGTTTGATAACAAAGCGAGCAGGCCTCACCTGAAATTAAAACTGGATGTGAGTCAGCTGTCCCATTAATTTTGAACCTCTGAAAATGAGGAAAGTGCATAAAAATCGTAATACTGCATTCGAATCACATATTGAAGGTTTGATTTATAATGCACTATAACTGTCGGCAGTTATTATGTTCTCTTAGACATGTTAGCAATGCTGGGAGGTAGTATGAGAAGTATAAGTATTTTTAAGTATAAGATATTTTCATATCCAACTTAAAAATAAAATATAATAAACTGTGCAGGTTACCAGATTTACATTTAGCACGTTAAGGTCAAATGAATGATCTTTGAAAGCAACTTTTCCTGCACTATGGATAAGTAAATACAATAAGGATGAGGGGAAGCTGAAGTTTGTTCTTATGGTCTCATGTGATCGTCTTCATACGCTCCTGTATTCTCTTTTATGTCACTGTTATTTCAGCTGTCTGTTTGGAGTTCAGCAGAGATGCATCCATAGGTCATCGTACGTTTTTTGAGTAATATCTAGCAATTTTATCATCCCTTCAAATTCACGCTAGATTTTCATTCGTGTGAATAATTCTATGCAAGGAGACAAAACCTGCATTTCTCAGGATAAAGTGCGACTTTGTTTTCTTTGCGGTAGTTTCCATCATGTTCACCAAAATCTGCAAAGCCTGTAACTTCCTGGTGACTTCTTTCCTTGTTGGCTACAGCATTAGAAAGGATAACCTCCACTTGAATAGAACAAAAAGCCTTCCCTGTTTTCTTCACATGAGGTTGACTTTAGAAAAGCGCACATCCTGCGGAGCCAGTCAAAATGTGGGACATTGTCTCAATATGTGGGACAGACCGACAGACTATCATGTGGTCATAATACTTAGGCATGCATTTCAAAACAAATCATGAATTGTCATGCTTCTCACCGCAAATGACGGACTGGGAAGATGTGCAGTTGGGGATGGTGAGGGTGGTGCACGAGTCCTGGATTTTCGGAGCTCCTTCAAAGGCACGAGGACACCTCATCGCTGGTTCCAAGAAATGTAAACAAGGACGACGAAAGACTCCCCTGCCTGCAGCAAAGGCTTTGTTCCTGTAGCCGCAGAGGTAGGGTAGGCTTGGAGGCTCCTGCTCTCTGATCTGCGGGGCCCCCACAGAGCCACAACCTGCGACAAAAACCTTTTTCCTCCTCCACAGTAGACCAGCTGGAGCAGAGGGCAACTGCCTTTGAGCTCGTCTTTTATCCAGCCGTGCTTCACAAAACCCCAGGGCGTCATGATTAGGTTGAGATAAAATTAATGGTTGATTCAGTCTTTTCAGATTGCATTTACAAGTGGTGTTTTGATTGAATTTTTACTTCTTATTGCTTCTGCAAGCATTAAAGAAAGCATATATCCTGTTGAGTAAAGCCTTAAAATCCTTAAAATGACAGTAGCCTCTTCTCAGCGATTTAAAACTTCAGATAATGAGCACCTACATCAGATCCTTAATCGAAGTCTTTAACCTGCTGTCTGTAAATGGAGGAATTAAAATTTCCTCAGTATGAAAGCATACTTCTAGTTTAAAAACTATCCAGCAACTAAGAGCTGTTACAATAATAAGGAAGCTGCTGTGAACCAAAGCGTTTTCATAGGTATTCCTGGGGTGGGCCAGCAGGGGTGCTTATGAAAAGGTAGCAGGGGATGCTTTGGGGAGAAGACAGTTAGCAGCTGGATGAATCTCCTTAGCCTCATCCATTCAGTAAATTGATCTTGTTGATGAGTCAAGTAAGCTACACTCACTATAACATGAAAGTTGTACTGGGGTGTCAGGGTAACACCATGTTATTTGCCTTATTTATTGAAATGCAGCTGCCATTCAGTTACATATTTAATGTGGGAATTAAATTGAGAAGATTGACACATTGTAACACAGACCTGATCCAGCTGTGTGAGCCAGTATAAGGCCAATACAATTACTGGTCATGGAATACAGACTAGTAAATTGCAGACTGGTTAAATCTAATGCAGTATAATAGCTTACGACATTTGTGTAATTGTAAGTTGCAGGCCATGACTTTATCAGCTTGTGGGCAGAAACCGCTGTGGATGCCATGTATGAGCAGTTGTCCCCGTTATTCTGCTTTTTTAGCTCCACTTATTGTCTGCAAGAAGGATGCATGTGTAGTTGGTGCAGTGTGTCTGATACCCCCATGTCCTGCATCACCATTTTCAGAGTGACTTCTGAATCATTCTAACATAAAAAAAAAAAAAAAAAAAGGCTCCTTACTCAAGGGATGAACCTGTGCTGTCTAGTATATGCATAACAGGCAACTTAGGAAAGAACTGATTTTAAATTGTCTCCCAGCACTTTCTTACTAGCATCCTTTCACTAAAACACATCTTGTGTTCAAATTTCTTTAGTTGAGTCTATGAAAAATACTAAAGATAACACAGTTCGACAAGTATAGCATTGTATTTCTTTCTTTCTTTCTCTCTCTCTCTTTTTTTTTTTTTTTTTTTTAACCAACATGTGATTCCCAAGGAGCTATTAGCTGAAATCTTGGCACATGTCAGCATAGTGTGCAGTGGGAAACTGGACAAGTGGAGGACAAACGTGGCAGGCCTAAAAATCTGCAGCTGATGAACAGTATTTGAAAGTCATGATCTTAAGAAATAGAAAAACAGCAAAGATCTGACACAGGAGCTGAGACATAGCCCTTCAATTGATCTACTGTTCACTGAAGTCTCATCAGAAATGTTCTCAGTGGAAGGGTGGCTGTCAAGAAGCCACTCTTAAGGACTGGAAACAGAGAGAAAAGGCTGAGTTTTGCCAAAATAACAAGAACCTCACTGAAAATCAGTGGCAGCAGGTCTTGTAAAGTGATTAATCCAAACTTCAGGATGGAGTTATGAACACGGAAAAGTACCATCAGATTTTGATCCACCATCACATACTATCTGCTAAGCATGTGACTGGCAGTCGCTTCATTTTCCAGCAAGACAATGCAATAAAAGCATACCTGGATAGAAAAACATGCAATGGAACACCATCAGTCATCGATCAGCGTCCCCAGAGCTGGGACTTCAACATAATGGAAGGGGTGTGGGATCATCTTGAGAAAACAGAACGAAAGACAGCCAACATCCAAAGAAGAGCTTTGAATGTCCTTCAAGAAGCCTGGAGAACTATTCCTGAAGACAACTTAAAGAATTAAGAAGAAAGTAAGCCTAAAAGAGTTCAGGCTGTGTTGAAGAATAAAGTTGGTCATACCAATTTCCCATTTTCCAAGCAACATATAAAGAAATAAATAGTGGCTCAAGACATTTGCACAATACCTCGTGATCTATAGCATCTGTGTCTCTCCTGCATTCCTTGCACAGTTCTGGTAATGGCTGCTCTCTAGCTCCATGATTAACCAGCAGAGGACATGTGCAGCTGCCACTGTGCCATCAGTTAATTGCACTGCAGCCCAATAACAGCTACTAGGTTAAACATGTCTCTAGAGGAATGTTTATTTTCAAGGCTTGTAGTGTGTTCCCCATTAATATGACCTGCATCTGCATAATCTACTGAAGTCTCGAGTGCTGACTTTTCACTCATACTAATGGTGTTAATTAGCCACGCGAGTTGTTTGGTTTTTGTTGACAAGAGCATCACCGCACTTTCTCATTAAAATCTCCACCCTTACGGCATGTTCACAAGCAACTACACAGTTCCCCGGATTGGTCTGGAAATGATCGTGTTACTCTGCCATCGCTCTCACCCACGTTTAGACCAAAAACACACCGCAGCTGTCCCTGCGTACCTCTGTAACAAGCCCCACGAGGCGGCACCTCAGGCCACCTCAGAGACTGCTCACATCAGTTCAGGCAGAGGTCCAAGTCAACAGGCCCGACCCAATAAAGCTCACAGAGCTCCCCGCTGCCTGGGAGCAGCCTCTCAGCTCGCCTCATAATTATTCTTTGGGCCCCGTTAAGAAGCCAGAGACTCTTTCCTTGCCCCATTACTCACACAGGGAGCCAAAGATGCTGCATAGAGGCTCCCCAGGCTGCACTATCACAAAGCCACAGCGGTGTAGGTAGGTAGAGGTGTACGTGCAAACAAACGCTCGGGCTCAAGTTGTATTTTAATGTTAAACATTCCGTCAATATCACCCACACAAAGTTATTAAGATGCTTTTCTCACAGAGAAACAGCTTGAAGCTTTTAGCTGGATAAAGGATAAAAATCCTCGATGCGCTCTCAGATTCAATCACTCCTGTGTTTGTTTAACGAGATCTAAGTTGTTGTTTTGGAGGGGGAGGGGAATGCTGATATGGTTTTTGGGTTTAGACATGCCACTTTGCTGCCTGGGATTTCATTCATTACCACAGACCGGGAGAGCAGCCTTATTACCTGCACGTGTGCAATGGTTGGTTCAGAAGGAGAAGAAGTGACAAAGCAACAAATTACAGCTTTTAAATAGGTAATTTGTGTGCTTGTGGGGAATCTCGGAGGGTGTGGTGTTTTCTCAGGTCCCTGCGACCGAGCATAAGGTGAAAATAAACTTGAGCCTAGATGATGACATTATCGGTAATCTAGTTCTCACTCATCAAGCATGCGAGCCAACCACTCACACGAGCACTGAAAAAGTAGCAATCATTAAAGAGAAAATGAGCCAGAAACCTGTCAAATGTTATACGCTAACCCGTCATCCCACGAGCCGCATCTGACAGCGTGACGTGGAAATTCAGGATGGGAAGAAAAAAATTCCACCGTGTGTGACGCTACCTGATGGCAACATTAGACAATCTGCTGCATGTCTTACAAACATTTATAATATATGCCAACGTGACAGTGACATTTGCTTTAATTGGGTTATTTGCACAGTGATTAAAATGGATCATGAAGGACAGATTTCTATACGATGAATTCTATTTCACAATGTCTACTACAGATTTATGGGATTAGGCGTGACCGTGATGCCAATCAGCCCATATGTTGGATTTTAATAAACTGGAGCCCTGCACTGGATCTATAAATCTAAATAATTAGCCAACAGAAGTAGTTGTCAGAGCTGGTACATGTCTTATTAAGTAGAGGGAGAAAACAGGTACATACATCAGTATCAAAGTTAACATGGGGCTGATCTCGCACGGATAACACTTTAAACTCCAAATGCATGGACGCTCACGCACACCTGCTCTGATGCAAACGAGCTGTTTGCTTTTTTTTTTTGTAATTTATGATCACATCGCTCTTGTTGATTTAGTAAGCTGCCTTAATTCAAGGCGCTGTTGCTACCCACATTTATTCCACAAATAAAAGAAAAAGGAGGGAACAATACCTGAAATCAACAGGAATCTGTGATAGTCTCTGGACCTTTTATGAGAGCCTACATTTCAAAGCCTAATCACCCCTCTTTTTATTCATTTTAAGGATTGTAGCTGCTGCACACAGTTTAGTGGAAATGTAGTGCTTCAAATCTTGGTTACTACAATAAATGACAAGGTAAAAGGTTTATTTTTATGTTTTTGAAATCCTGCTAAAGATGCACCTCAGTAGGCAGAACATTTTGGGTAAACAACATTGAATTTGCTCTGTATATACACTGCAGTGTATATTTAAAATGATCATTGTTATTACATGGGGTCTGTTGGGGGCCTCTGTAGGAGCACAGGGGAGCAGCAGCACAGCCTGTGAAGCTCACGGTGAAGCAGCTGTTTATGTAATTTTGGCTGCCACAGCACTGCAGAGCCTCAAACAGGAGATCAGGGGAAGAGACTGCACTGGAGGGGTGTGGACTGAGGGAAAGCATGAAGGCAAAGAAGAGCCGCCATGTAGTCTTTCAAACAACAGCTCCATCTAGTGGTCAGCACAGATAAAATAAAAACAGGGGTATTCCTTAAATTTTGGTTGAGCAGTGACTCTTGCTCTTAATTACGTACCGCTCCCTTTGTAGGAGCTTGTGTAAGAACTTGATTTGAGGCTACATCTTATAATACTGTCAAAGCTCTGTGGCTTAAAAACACTGCAGTGAAAAGTGAGAATAGTAAGAACGAGAGTGCAAATGGACTTAATTATCCTTTAAAGCAGATTATAAAACCTGGATTACAATTAGGATGCCGGTTCCCTGTCTTAGTTAAACATCTTTATGAGTTTTAAACCAAGGTTTTCCATGAATAAACAGAATCTCTCAGTTACTATGTCACTAAGTCTCTCAGTCGTGGTTTAAATGTTTTAGCAGTCCACAAATCAAAGATGCACAAGTGATATGAAACTTGACTCTGTCATACAATTATATCTATATATAGTTTAGGTCATTTAAGGATGCCACAGATGTTGGTGTCAGACAGATTTTCCCCACACAACCATGTTTTTGGTTTAAAGAGAATGGTCTGAAAAGGAGACAATACCCAGTGAGCTGCAGTTCTTGGAAACGCCTTGTTGGTCACAAGAAGCGTCACAACTGGTTCTTGAAGACGACAGCGAGCTCTCTGTACTCAAACGGCCTCCACAGTCATCAGATGTCAATCCAGTAGAGCACCTCGGGGTGGAACGGGAGATTGACATCATGGACGTGCAGGAACTGTGTGATGATGTCACAAAAATCACTGAGGAGTGATTCTAGCACTTTGTTGGATTTATGCCACAAAGAATTAAGGAAGTTGTAGTGCTCTGGTCTGAATGTAATTTTTATTAGTCCAAATGTTTTACAGCTGCCATGTGCGATTAGCTTTACTTATGTTTTAAAGTAGTTCAAAAGTCTTCAACTGTCACAACTGGATAGAAAATGTTTTGACAGTTTTGAGATGTGTCCGTTTCAGATGACCGAGGACTGCCTCGATGGTGTTGTTTCCTTATCAAAAATCCCAATGATTAAACATACTTGGAGGGCATAACTGGAGAGAATATATGTAGGTCCCAGGTTAAGTGTAAAAGAAATGATTTCTTTAATTATTCTACGACTGGAAAAATTACAGAAAGAAGTGCAAAGAACATAAAAAGAAACTCCAGAAAACAAGCGGGTCACTTGTAGATGGGTTTGAGGCTGGATTTTATTTAGTCCACTTTTAAAATGTACATTTCTCTTGAGATTCATTAAAAAAGATAAAGCATTATCAGCTTTGCAGTCCATTTCACGAAGAGACTGCAATAAAGGAAAGAGTGAAGTAGGAGGAAGATGACTTAGTAGGCACATCTTTCAAACGATACATGTTAAATCTAATTGATGGCAAAATATGTACAGCTATGAGTTGTTGTTTTTTTGTTTTTGTTTTTTAAAATCACGTGGTAGCACATGCTTGGGATTTCTGCGGGAGAGCCGACAGTCAAGTCAAGTAAAGCAGGGATGTATGTAGGCAAAGACTTTCCGTCTCTAAAATATGCATCAAGTTGACTGCACGAGGCAGTCAATTTCCCAAAACTGTATGCCAGTTCAATTTAAAATAAATTAAACCTAAGTGGAGAGAGAAATGAGGAAGAGAAAGGAGAAATGAACCTGTGAAACTAATTGACCGCTTGTCAAACGAAGGATTTTAGCAGACTTTAGCAAATGTTCCTCCATATCAATCAATACTGAGCTAAAAAAAAAAAAAAAGGAAAAAAATGGACAAGACATCCACCTGATACAATAACTCGAGAAATAAATTAGAAATGGAAAGTTGCATTAATATGCATTCATAAAGAGTACCTGATTTTTCTCTCTCTCTTTCTCTCTCTCTCGCTTTGATACCTTTGCATAACTTAGAGAAAACCTGTCACGTTCTTTTAAAAACTCACAGTAATTCATTCATTTATCACAAGTGCTGATACCATCGAGTCAGGTACGGGATTCTACCCTGCAGAATCCATATACCTTAGAGTCAAACATGCTGGATATTCCATACAAATAAAGGACACTTTTCCTGTTTATATACATAACACTATTGTACAGTCTTTGCACTTCCATTACAACAGATCGAAGCATCTCCACTTACTGAATAAATGGAAATCGAATCATGTTCAGTGGATTAAAAACCTCAAGTGAATCTGAAGCTTGAATTTTAGTACAGGTGCCTACGCAAGTGGAAGAAAAATCTAAAGTAATGCTTCTCTGAAATTTTGTCGTACTGGCTTTCCAGTTTGAAGTTCGCCTTAGACACAGTTCGGGGTCAGTTTCCTGAGCTGCTAACAGTGTCCATGGTAACTTCACCCTGCTCAAACAGCAGGAAAACAAAAACATAAAACAAAAACACAACACCGTTAACGTGCTATGCTAACGTTTAGTGTTGCGCTGACAGAGCTGTGATCATGTTATAAAGTGTTCTCACTTGCACTCCAAAACGACATCAAACAGCATTACAATTTTTAGGAAATGTTAACTCTGGATCAGCCCACAGGCCGCTGAAAAGTGAACGACGACATAACTAATCCGGAAAGAAGGCAGTGAATGTTCAAAGTTGGTGAGTCTGCTCAGGTCAAATCCTGCAAACAAGTCCAGTCTTTCCTCATGCTCTCAAACTGCATACAGCTTATTCCTGGACCACACCCCTTTCTACAGCTGTACACACAGCGCTCCTTTAAGCCCGACAGCAGTGTAAACTAAACAACGTTGAGTGGCTATGACGCTCCACTGGCTCTTACACACTAGGGATCTTGTTAGGTTGGAACGAGACAGCTGGATCGTCCCAAAGCGAAAACCAGAACCAGCATTAGTGTGGAAGCTGTGGCGTTTTGGTAGTTTAGAGTGGGTTGGGTGGTGGGGTTGTGTTGTTGGGACAACAGGGTCACTTGGGTCCTTTGGAAGGGGTTTCTGTCTCTGTCAATTGGCGGCCATCGCTCCAGGCCTCCCGGGTGCTCTTAAGGGCCTGTGTTCGTTGCTGGTCCACAACTACATAGTCGACACGCTCGTCTGATGCTGTGATGCCAGTTCCGTTGCTTTTCATCTGAGGAGAGATGAGGTCAGTCTTAAAAGTTTGGCCATAAATTTCCTCTGATTTAGAACGTGCGGTTTGGAGTATGGGCGCTGGTAAATTCCTACCTTCCTAGGTGGGGTAGACTTGCCGGAATCGAGATCCAAGTCCAGATATTCTACCTGCTTGTCTCCCTTTGGTTTTACCACAGGGCTACTCCCACCGTCAGCATTCATGGGCGGAGCGAGCTTCGTGATCTGCGTAAGTCAGAAAAGGGATTTATTTTTATTTTATTTTTTTAATTGATAGCAGAGTCACAGAGAAACACAGCTCATACTCAAATGCACCAATGTGTTGTCACAATATCTAAAATATTCATGCAAATGGGTTCAGGTCTGAGAGCCCTAATCTATCTTTAGAGGGTGTTTGTGCGCATAGGGTTACAAAAACTCGTCATAAAAAGTGCAACTGTTGGGCACCAGTTTACCTCACTGGGTGAGTAGGTGCTCATATGCCTTGCGGCCACTCGCTCTCCCTCAATTTACTATTTACCCTTTCCTGCAAGGCTGTCAAAATAGAGGCAAAAAAGCCCCCAAAATATATGTATTTTTTGAAAAGACTGCAATTGTAGAGGAATGAACATATTCAATCAGTGACCATCTTTTCACGTAATTTGTCCCATTACTAATAATAGTTTCAAACCTTTAAAACAAAGAAAATTTCTACTTTAGGCATAGTGACAACAACTTGGGCCTGTAATTAGTGTTAATTATGAAATACAGGTACGATGGAGAGATTAATTCGAATTAGGATGGTGACACAAAACTAAGAAATTCTAACTGTAAGGAAAGTGATGGTAGATAACGTCTGAAAATTCACTGCAACCTTTATATTCAAGCCACGGCTTGTAGGTGGTTTTTGCACAGCAAAGTCTTCGTACTTTCTCATCTCACAATAGCACCCAAAAATGACAGGGCGGGCTATGCACGTCTAACCTGGCAACCCTGCTCACCTCCTCTATGGTGTCAAGTTCCTCCACCTCCCTCTTTACAGGGGTGATGGGGACTGTGCAGTAGAAGGACTCCTCTCTACACAGTAAGAAGAAAGTAGCAAAGGATGAAAGAAAAAAGGAGGAGAAAACAGCAGGTGGTTAAGAACAAAATGCAGGAATAAGGATGACGATGGTAGAGAAATGAGAAACTAGGGAGAAAGCAAGAAATTAAAAAAGACTGATAAAAGTTCAGGAGGTCAGCAGACGATAGCAAAGCAAACGTTGGAAGAAAGTAAAAAAAAAAAAAAAATTAACAGCAAAAAAAAGAAAGGAAAAAAAAAAGGAAAACTGTGAATCGATTACCCAAAGTGTAAGAGAAAGTATCCCCGTAGGTAGAAAAGTCAGCTCATATAATAGTATCATTCTTCAGAAAGAGCAGTCAATTTTAAATGAGACACATTAACTTCATTTCTTAATAGCCAATATTCCGATTTAAGACAACACCTGAAAAGTAAATGAAGAGAAAGAAGGAGCATAAAGAAAGCAGAGCAGCAGGGCAAAAGCAGAACTGCAAAGAAACGGGTTGAAGTGGCGAGGAGTCCATCTGCAGCAGCCAGTAATTTGTCCGCACTAATGTGTGGCTTAGGGAGAAGAGCACTGGAAATGGGATTTCTTAATAGTTTCAGTAAGCAATTACAGCTCAAAATTGCAAGTTGCATGGTGTATGATCCTCCAAACTGTCTGCCTCAAACTAAAGCTTCTGCTGTGTTTATTTGTGTGTTTGCAGATTTAATTTAAACGAGATGAAACTGATTGCAGACACCACAAAAAAAAAAAGAAGACATTTATCAGATTATCAGCTTTGATTATCTGTGAATAGAAAAAGAAAGGAGAAAAGTAATCTCTGTATCAGAGTATAGTTGTGTGTTACATACTGCTTCATCTGTGGACATATTAGGGTTCATGGCTACGTAATTCGGTTCAGTAGAGTCCTCGGAGTCAGTGCTGGAGGCCGTGCTATGCACTGACGGGGGTCTCGTTGGCATTGGAAACCTAGAAGGACTAAGCAGCATTCACAATGTTTACACACTGACTTCCCAGAAATTACAGTCTCTGGTGAGCACAAAATATAATACAGACATAACAGCCCAAACCCACTGCAGCCAGAAGAGTCCCTACAGCACGAAAGCACACAAATTACCTCGTCTCAGATAAGCCAACAGACTTCCTTCAGTATAATACAGAATTCTGTTTTATGAGCAGTGCTACTTTGGTCACAGAGTGACTACAGTAAAGCATGAAGTATTAGTGCCTACATCTTTAGTTAACTGGATCTACTACAAAAGGGCACGTTCACACCAAAAGAAAAATAAACTTTCACTGCATGTTGTGGCAGAGAGTAAAAAAAAACAGGACAATCCAGACTTAACATTAGCTGCTATACACATGCAGTATGTTTAAGGTTCTTAACAGGGAGCGAGGGACGGTGTGTCTTCTGGGACAATGATCTCGCTGCAAAGAGCTGTGTGAACATGCCCTTATTTGTTAGCCAAACACTGAACTATAGAAAAGCTGAGGAACGTCTTAGGTACTTACTCTCGAGCGAACGACCGTGTCACAGGTGAGCGGACGGGTGTGCTTGGCTCATCCCATTCTGGCACTGGTTTGATCTCTAGTGGAGCAGGTTTTACTGCAGGAAGGAACACACAGCAGTCAGCCACTGCTCGAAAAGCATCCTTAAACTGTACAGGGTGGGCCATTTATATGGATACACCGTAATAACATGGGAATGGTTGGTGATATTAAAGTCCTGTGTGAGGGGGCAAACTCCTCAAGATGGGTGGTGACCATGGTGGCCATTTAGAAGTCTGCCATCTTGGATACAACTTTTGTTTTTTTCAATAGGAAGAGGGCCATGTGACACATCAAACTTATTGGTAATGTCACAAGAAAAACAATGGTGTGCTTGGTTCCAACTTAATTTTATTCTTTCATGAGTTATTTACAAGTTTCTCTTTGTTCGCAGCCATTGACATGTCGAAGAGGTTAACACGTGAGGAGCGGATCGAAATTGTGTTATCTGGTGAACGCAGCAACTGTGTCATTGCAGCAGATTTCAATGCAAGACACCTACGAGACCACCCATCTCCCATGCTACAGTTAGCAAACTGTTTGCTAAGTTTCATGAAACTGGTTCAGTGTTGGATTTGCCAAAATGTGGACGCAAGAAAACTGTCACTGATGAAGAAACGTCAGTGGTTGTCCTAGCTTCATTCAGCAAGAGCCCACAGCGTAGCACTCGCCCACAGCGTAGCACTCGCCGCATGTCACTGAAGAGTGGCATTAGCCGAACATCCCTTCGGCAGATATTAGCTACTCACAAATGGCACCCTTACAAACTCCAGCTACTGCAGCATCTCAACAAGGATGACCCAGATCGGTGCCAGGTCCGAGCATTCCTAGATGAACAGTTTCCTGGAAAGTAGATTGGTCGTCGTGGGCCAGTTGAATGGCCCCCAAGGTCTCTCGATCTGACCCCCTTAGACTTTTATCTTTGGGGTCATCTGAAGGCAATTGTCTATGGTGTGAAGATACGAGATGTGCAGCACCTGAAACTACAGATACTGGATGTCTGTGCTGGCATTTCTCCTGCTGTGTTGCTATCAGTGTGTGAAGAGTGGGAGAAGAGGGTTGCATTGACAATCCAACACAATGGGCAGCACATTGAACACATTTTATAAGTGGTCAGAAACTTGTAAATAACTCATGAAAGAATAACGTTACGCTGAAACCAAGCACACCATTGTTTTTCTTGTGACATTACCAATAAGTTTGATGTGTCACATGGCCCTCTTCCCATTGAAAAAACAAAAGTTGTATCCAAGATGGCCGACTTCTAAATGGCCACCATGGTCGCCACCCATCTTGAGGAGTTTGCCCCCTCACATATACTAATGTGCCACAAACAGGACTTTAATATCACCAACCATTCCCATTTTATTACGGTGTATCCATATAAATGGCCCACCCTGTACATAAAGACTGACAGAGGTCAAGAGCAGCATAAATGTTTATATTTTGGAGATCTGTGTGTGTATTAAACTGCACTTTTAAATGACAAAACCATATTCAAATCTAATCAAACCAACATTAGAACTAAAAATGTTAAAAATTAAAAGTTTGGATTGTAAAATGCTCAATAACACAAATATAAGTTAGTGTTATTTAACATTTCATTCATATTTCTTCATGTGATTGCACTCGAAACTATCCTTAACCAAACCAGAACTTATTTTTTGCTTTTGTGAAACGGTGTTGGAATATTTCAGATGTAAACCTGAGAAAGATGAGCCATGTGCTGCTTGCATTGTGATAAGTGCCCAATGTGCAACTCTGTTTAGATGTTAGCCAGGGATGGATGATTTCCCAAAGCTTCTTATAAAGGGACTGGACTAAATGCTTTAAGCAGGCAGTGGGTGAGAAACGTGAGGAAAAAACTATATAAAGTGTCTTATTATGGTAGTGGGCAACCTTGCACTATAGCACTGGTTCTCAGAGTTTCTGGAAGTCTTCTGATGAGATGAACTTCATTTTTTTTCTCATTTGGTGTCTTGATGGTGTTTACGGGGAGTGCTGTCTGAAGCCAGCCTGAGCCTCCCATAGACATTAAAATGGACTCAATTACTTGGTGATTGTATCAGTCCCCTCATGCCCTAAGGGTAAGATGCTGTCCTCCTATAAGATAACACTTCAGGACAAACTGTGCAAGAAGAGTCAAAGTTACACGTGCACTAAACCTGTGCATAATGCCCTGCACAGTACAAAAGAGTTGCATGATCCCTTCACTGCAGATGGTCAAGAGCTTTGGGATTTTCCCCAAACATCATCTGTATGTATGGAAGCAAGCGATATCGCTTTTATTAGATAATATCGTTGTTCAATTTCCTCCTGAAGAGAAGTCTACTCTTTTCCAAAGCCCTGTGTGAATGCTTCTCTGACAACAAGTGTGTTCTGGCTGTTACATCCCAATGTGTTATGAAAGTAAAATGTGTTGAACTGCAAACAAAAACACAGACACAAATGTTTGAGCAGAGAAATGTTAGTGAGTCATTTGGCTCCACAGAAGAAAAAAACATCACATTGAAAGTGAGGAAATATTTAGGTTAAGATGGTAGAAATGGTTTATTTTTAAAGGCATGTTATGACTCTTAATGAGCTTCGAAGATGTAACAAGTGTAATCCACCATGCGTGAGGTACACACTCATCCATCCCCTGCTGGGATTTAAAATGATTAGACTGGATTAATGCAACACCTCTGACACTTCATATTTTTAGAACACACACACACACACACGCACACGCACACACACACACACACCAACACCCCTGAAGAACAAAAATTGTAAAAATCCCCACAGTACATTTACTTACAGCATGCAGAGAATCAAGATGAAGTAGAGTGTGAAAAGGTCACAGAATGAAAAGTATTCAGATGCACAGCAGTTCAGTGTGGTGTACCTACCCTTGCGTCGTCGACTTGGGAATTCACCTACGGTTTGAGAGTCAGTTCGCTCTAAACCCGCTCTTATTATTTTAGGACTGTGACCTGATTGGTGAAAGAAGACTTTACTGATTACAACATCTTTTTGGTGATCACAACAGTTCAGCCCTACTGTAACAACTGCTCTGCCATGCAAAGCGGAAGAGACGAGACTTTGATGAAGAAGAGCAAAACTGCAACCTCACGTACACCAATTTACCTTTTTTTTTTTTTTTTTTTTTTTTTTTTTTGCACAGCACACTTCAAGAGGATGATTGTCATGACAACAGCAGACCCATACTGCCCAAACATGCACCTCACTCCATGCACCACGACTTCCCACACAAAGACTGACATCACAGCTGTGCATGCACGACGAGCTGTGTATAAGCGCTGAGAGAACACTGAGAAATCATGTCATGTTGACGAGAGCTCGGACCAATCTGCAGAACAGAGCAACTTGAGGACGACACGCACTGCTCCTTTGCACACTGATCACAACATTTTTCTGCAGTGCTGTCAGAAATGCGCTGCGATTGCAGACGAAGATAATTAATTTTAATGAATCCACGTATAATGGAAATAAGATGCCGTTTGCTTTGAATACACTAGTCAAAGTGTTTGCAACATACGGCTCAGACATCCAAAGCGGAGAGGAAAGTGCACGGAAGATGAAAAGAGGTTGCAGAGATTCAGATTAGTCTAGAAAATGGAAGAAGTGGATGGCTCATTTTAAATATAGAAATGAAAAACATCACAGAGCTGTTTAAAGGTGATGCGACATCCTACCCATGCATAACAATGAATACACCAATGGTCTCTACTTTAAAAAGCTAAGGTCCAAAAGACAATCAGCACATAATGATGCTCCTAA
Source organism: Simochromis diagramma (assembly GCF_900408965.1). NCBI lineage: Eukaryota > Metazoa > Chordata > Actinopteri > Cichliformes > Cichlidae > Simochromis > Simochromis diagramma. The sequence continues at coordinate 4,395,595 of NW_024386792.1, read as the reverse complement.
AAAGCAACATCACTAACATTAATATAATACCATTTAAGGATATCAGTTAAAAGATACGAGTTTATATTCTTATTCATGTCTATGTGGCATTTTCTAACACAAAAAGCAGCTGTGCACAGATCCAAATATCTACAACCTGCAATCCAAGTAGAGTAAATTTATGCCAGGAGCAATGGGATTGAACACTGGATAAATATATTTTAATGAGAATTTTAATATTAGCTAAAAAATAAAAAGTGAATGAGATAAAACAATATTTTTTTAAAAAAAACATAAAAAAGCAAAAAGATTTGGGCTTAAACAATAATACAAAACTCAAACTAGACTACAAACATTTACAATTAGCATTTTTATTCGTCTGCTGCCAAAGATATTCAAAAGTGTAAAACTAAGTTTTATTAGCAGTGAGGATTAGGACTGTGTGTGTGTGTGTGTGTGTGTGTGTGTGTGTGTGTGTGTGTGTGTGTGTGTGTGTGTGTGAGTGAGTGAGTGAGTGAGTGAGAGAGAGAGAGAGAGAAATAATAATCACTTCAAAGCGGTTGCTTGAAAAGAAGCTACTTGATATGATTTTTTTTTATTTAGACACAGCAGTTCAGCAATGACCAAAGCCAAACTTGGAGCTGACTGACTCAAGGGCCACGTGAAAGGGAGAATTCCCAATCTGGAAATGTAAAACTCCAGAAAACTGCTCCGTTTTCGACAGTGACAGTAACAATACCGGCTTTTGGTGTGCCTCTGTGATTATTTCCCATCATTCTTCAACTCTCTTTCAGTCTATGAGGTCCCCAATCAAAAGGCTCCATTCAGATGCTGGGAACAAACGGGATGGAGGTGACCAATTAAGGCCTCAATGACTCCGTGGCACAGACAGCAGACCCCTCCGAAATGGCTAGCAGAGCCTCACGGGAGCTGGAGGCAAACGCGGTTTTGACAAGGAACTAACTGTGTTGAATGTAATCAAATGTAGGGAAGTAAACTAATTCATCAAGAGGTGAAATAAGCTGGTCAAGGACGGGCGCAGAGGAAGACGGTGGTATTTAATACACCAGACAGACCAAAGAAGACAAAATGAGAGAAACATTTTTCCACATTAATTATGACAACAACTAAAGCAGGATGAAAAATGAAACCGCTCTGAGAATGAAATTTTGTACAGATGGCTTTATGACCATGAGCCATCCACTGTGGGAATAGCAGCAGAGTGTGAGACAAAGCACGTACAGTTGGTGCATTAGTGAACGCTGAGCATACTAAACTAAGCTCACAGCAGCAACAAACTCACACACCCCCCTGAAGCAAGAACTCCACACACACGCACACACTCACACACATCACTTATGAAGTCACAGCTATGCATGCAAGCACACCTACTGTCCGCTCACCTTTGCGATCGGGTTTGAGATTTCGGTCCACAGGTGGGGGCTGGCACTCACTAAGCAACGGCCTGCGGGGAGGGGTCTTCGGGCTTGAGCGAAATCCCATGTGGGCAGGTGGAGGAACCTGTTTTCCCAGGGATGAGAACTCCATAGTACCTGGGGTCATGGGGACGTAGTTGGTTTCGTGCATTGGCTCTGGCAAACTGCCCGAGTGATGATGTGACGGTGAGTTGGCACTCATGGGCACGTAGTTTTGGTCGACCTCTTCTGTAGAATGGCTACCCACTGGCATCATTCCTTTGCTTTTCTGAGGGTGACAAGGGAAAACCGATTAACATACACATTTCCCCTTAAAGCCACAGAACGATTATCCAGCAGTTACACTTGAAATACTCACAAAATAGGTGTTGAAGCTTTCATTGAAGTCAAACGAGCAGCTTTTGTCAGAAGGGAACGATCTAGGAATGTCATAGCAGTCCTGGGATCCAAAGTCTACAAAAAGCAAAACCATGATTACAATGCAGTTTATAAACAGCCCCTCTACACAGAGAGCAGCAAATGATGTGCACTGTACATTATTAGCCTTCTTTCAGGCCCATTTATGCTACAGGACAATTCCCACATAACAGTTGTCCTCTATTGTGTGTTAAGTGTTTTCATGACTTTGCAGATTTAGTCCGTGAGACAAAGCTCAAAGGCACCATGTAAGCACTCTACTTTGCAGCATGTAATTACTGTATTTTTTTTATTTTATTGTCATCAGGTACTCATGCAGTTGCTAATGCATTCCACTTATGACCACAAGAACCACAACAGCGCGAGAAAAAGCTTTGAAGACAAATGTGAGTCTCTTCCGGGGAAGAGTAAGAGGGAGGGGTGAACATTACAAGGAGACATGAGACTGTTTTGGCTCTCCATCACTCCCCCTGTGGCTACCATGCAAGTCTCCCAAGTTGCTCGAGTTTGCTGCAACTCGCTCAATCTGTGTCGAAGCCATCTCACAGCAGAGGCTGCAGGCCAGCAGAGACCGGTGCTCCTGAGACCGGCGTGGTGTGGTAGGTGAACAGCACGTTCACCTTGTTTTTGTTACTCAGTTATTTGTTTTTCCATGGAGTTCTTTCTAAATAAGGACATCCTGTGTAAAAAAAAAAAAAATCTCTTTTATGAGGTTTCTTAAGTAAATAAATTATAAAAAATTATAATATATGCTCAAATTTTAAAAAAAAAAGTGTTTTTTTCCATAACAGTGCAGCCCTGCCCTAGGCACAATAATCTGTTCTGTCACCAAGACACAAAGCATAAAAGGGAAAAAATTCACAAATGCCCCAAATTTATTGGGGGAATAACCACTGCTCATCTAAAACAATAAAGTAAGACGTAGTCAAAGGACTTTGACTATGATGACCTCGATGACCTGAGATCCTTCACAGAAATAAAGCAAGACCTATTTTGCAATTCCGATTGTCACCACAAGAGGGAGAAGCAAGAAGAATCTACACCATGAGTTTCTCTTCTCTTGCCAGACTATTTTGAGGCTCTGTAGAAAGGATGTTGGCCATGGATTAAAGAACTGTTATTAAAAAGGAAACTCAGAACATTTTTATCTGCTTTTGTTAGATTTTGGTGCAACAAATCTTCATAAGATTAAATAATAGAATATCCTGCCCACCACATATATGTGCCGTATTGTCCAAAAGGTAAAGGTGAGAATAGGTTTTGAAATGAAAATAAAGTGAAAAGGGCACCACAAACAAATAAACCTCTACAATACAAACCTTTGCGGAGGCGTGAACAGTCCACAGTGCCAATAGTGTTGCTGCGTAAAGCCTTACTCCCAGCGCTTGTGGGCACACAGTAGTTTCCATCTGTCTCTGAGGCTGATCGAGGCACACTATAGGTGTCTGTAGGTGAGCGCTCAGCAGGAGGCGGCGGGAGTCCTGAGCTGGAACTGAGGGAAGGCTTGGGTGGTCTGGGAGGGGGCACTACATCTCCCCCGCTTTCTGAGCCTCCTACCCCTGTGTTCGATACTGTGCGGGGCACTTGGTAGGTGCTGTTTGCACCGGGTGTGGGCGGGATGTCGTAACTGATAGAAACGTTGCGCATCTGTGTCTCTACTGAGGGCTTCCGTGTCGGCGTGTTGAAGACATAAAGGTCAGAGGCATCCGCGCCGTCTGGATGAGCCGGAGGGGAGGAGGCTGACTTGGGGAGCAGCACAGTGTCCTGGGAGTAGCTGCGAGGAAGATGATAAAAGCCACTGTCAGTTGAGAGGGAGGCACCGCGTGATGGAGGCGAGTCATAGATGGAAGGGGCGGACACAGGAGTCTGGTGCGGTGGGAAGAAGCCATTGTGTGAGGTGTGTTTAGCCGAGGAAGTGGAGGATGTAGGCGTGCGGTGAGATGGAAGGTTGTCATTCAGGTCTGTCTCTGAAGAGGTAGACTTGGAGCACTCAGCATGAGCTCTGATAACACAATACACATAAACACCAGATAATTAATACAAAAAGTAAAATACGTTGATTTGCCGATCACACAGTCACACCAAGCCAAAAACACTAGTATACAAAGGCTATGTTAGTAACTAAGTCATATCCAGACAGCTTTTATCATTAAACGTTTCCAACTCTTGCCATGTCAGCACGCTTTTGTGGATAAAGTGGAAGACTGAGGTTCTTGGTAACTGTTTGTAACCATGCAGGAAATAACACAATTATTACACTGTTAGGCAAAACACCCACGTCTTTTTCTGTTTAGAAGGAAGGCCTTTTGCTAAACAAATGCAACCTAGATTTAATAACCGTCATTTACATTTACAACATTCACAAGTGTTTGGAGATCTGTATTTTATGCGTGTGCAACACTCCACACAAGCAGGCAGTTCCAGCTGGATTGGCTGGCCACTCACAGGCTAGCCTGTGGAGGAACAGTCTTGCTCTCACACTCCTCCAGGAGCAAATACTCCTGGTCCCTCTCCAAGAGAGAGTGATGCTCCACTGAGCTACACACAGCATACGGCAGAGACAAGGACAGGAGTGGCAGTACAGTTGAAAGTATACAAAAAGAATAAATGGCTTGGAAACCACACTGAAAAATGCTTAGCTCACCATGCGACACTCCAACATAGAGAATATGGAGACTTGAACCTATAAAAGAAGCATATTCGGACACGGTCTCACCTGCTGGGTTCAGGCTTTTTGCTCTCACAGTTAGCAAGCCACAGGTAATCCTGGGGCTCCTCTGAACTGGACTGTGAGTCCAGGTGTCGCACGCTGACTGGCTGGTAAGGGGCCGGCACATTGGTAAACACTCCTGGACCTGGGTGTGGAGCGTTTTCCACCACCAGTCCCATGGCGGACTGGTGAGCAGCTTTTGCTGCATCTGGAGGACAAAGAAATGAAAGCTGAGGATAACTCCTGTCAAAACTTCATGTTATTTAGTGAGTAGTACACAGAACTAAAGAATGAAATACAGTAAAGCTGTCTCCATAACTGACCACAGAGGTTTCAGGCCACTGCCAGTGAATTAATGTCTAAGCAGCAAAGGGAAAATTTAATGAATGAATAAGATTAATTTCTTACACTGATCACACAACTAAAAAAAAATAGCCACAAATAATGCCAATAAGACCTGTCACATGTGGCTCAGCAGATGTCAGTAAATGCCTGCTTCACAGTTTTAAGTGCAACACCAGCAGAGCACATTAGCATTTCTGCTACATTTCCAGCTGTTTATTCAACTTTGACTCCACATGCATTGGCAGTCACTGATGAAGAGCAAGGAGCTGCACCTACTGTGGCCCTATGAAACCCACTGAAAATGAAAGAGAGGCCAGAGATGGTATTAAGCACAAAGTAAAAAGTAAACTGTATGTGCCAATGTCAACTCTAGCAAAGTAAACTTGGACCCAAGCTGTTTCCTAGCAACCCAATTCCAATGTAACGCTCAATTGTTTCCATTCACGCTGACACTACGTCAACTTTGCGCCTGTATGTGTGAACTTGAGCAGCTGATGTATATACGCACATTCTGACGAACAGATGTGCGTCCCTCTACTGTGTATATCAAACCAAACCTCAAATTAAGGTCGTTAGCCTGCAGCTAAAACACTGTTACTGACTGACCCAACAAGCCACAACAACCTACTACAATTACGATAACCTCACTTCCTTCTTGGGGAGAAATCCCACAGGAAATAAATCCAAATGCAGCACGCTGCCCAGCATGAGGCCAGGAACACTTGCACAAACAACTCATGTCAAATTAAAGCAGATGGATGTCACCGATATCACGACTCTGCGTTAGCCTACATCATTTCATGTATAACACGTCACCCGAATAAAAGCTTTGTGTCGACAGTCTACTTTCTGTTTTTTTGCCTTCCAACAAGCTACTCCTCAGACATCATTTTTAAAGGTCTCTCTGCTTTCCCACATGATGAGCTACTAAACAAACCTGCTGCTCAAGCTGATTGTTCTACTGCACTCAGAGCCAAGATAGCTGATGCGTATATGTGTTTTCATTCCACATTTCTCTACTTTTTTCTCCTTTTTCACAGCTCTCCTCCCACACTCTTCTATAACTGATGTGGTTTTATCTCATGCAAGGTCCCCGAGTTCTCTTCTTTTAAAAGTCAGTTTCTCTCTTTTACGTGCATCATTTGCTCCTCTCATCTCCTCCGCTATGTCCTTGTCTTTTTTTTTTGACATTTGTTTGTTGAAGCTTTAAGTGCTGATTCATACAGGAAAAGGGAAAATCCCCTCTCCGTGTACTAATCTATACCTCCTACACTCGCTCTGAGAGCCTTCATTCCCCTAGCCCTACTAATGTTCCCTGCCCAGCTATGAAGCACTCTACTGTGGCCACACCCACACGCGACAGAGGAGTGAGAGTTCTGTCTCACATGCAGAGAAGTGCAAGCAAGCACAAAACAGAGAGCCAGGGACATTCTTTTGTACTGAGCAGTGAAGGGTATCTGCAAAGATATCCGTTTTTACACCCAGGCTCTCCTTTAACCGTCTTACTATGAGTTCGTACATCGGGGTTTTCAAAGCCAGCTCTGACATCTACAGAAAAGGTGCCATCAGTGTTGTTATCATGGTTACCCTGCAACACTAGCTATTTAACAGAGCTGGAGGCATAGTCACACTTTGGAGAGAATGACCTTGGAGGAGTATCAGTGACTCAGTTGCCAGGTTTGAAAAGCACCTTCGTCTCCAACAAGAATCAGAGTTGTGTAGCATAGAGCAGGGCGATATGACCAAAAATATTTATCACGATATACATTTGAAAATTTGCGATAATGATATAACTGACGATATAATTGACACTAGACAAAATGCTTTACAACTCCACAACTTTATTAGTGCAAAAAACCCCATCAATGTATTTTCACTTAAACAAGCAGCTGTTTTTTTATGTGCATTAAAGTTATATAAAAATGTAACAGTGCAAATGCAAATTCCTCGCTAACAGTTTAACCAAAAGGCATTTCCAGTGGAAATTGGCCGACATATCCTCAGCACAACCATGTATAATATCCACAAAACTTAAAAAGAGGTTATACACACACAATACGGTAATATTATGTTGAAGCACAGTACGTATCACTCCGTGAGGCTCCTGCCTACAATAGCCGTAATGCTCCGACAATCCATCAAGCGGTGCCGGTTCGTAGCTTAGCAAAGTCGTACTAAAACATTTGACAGATTTTCGAGCGCCGTGTACATAAAATCGTTTCGAGGTCAGTAAACACAACCAGAATTCATACATTAAGGCACACGGGATTATAAGGGGCACTGTCGATTTTCAGAAAAATCAAAGGATTGATTTTAAGTGTGCCGTGTTTTCCAAAAAACACGGTAATAACGACGGCCCGCTAGCATGCGCTACCAAAAATAGTGCTTTGTTGTGTATCTGACGGACGAAAGCCAAACCAGTTCCACGCCACTGAAGTTGCAGCATTTTTACAAACCAATTCTGGTTCATCCGTTTCATTCAACGATCCGCTTTCGCTCTTCTCATTCTGCGTCGCCGCCATGTGCGTATGTAAACATAGGCATTGCGCATGCGTGTTTTACCCATATTCTATCGTGATATTTCATTTTCCTATCGTTGCCCAAAATTACACCGGTATTACCGTGAACGGTATGATATAGCCCAGCCCTAGTGTAGCATGTGGAACAGTGAACATGTGCAACGTCTGTGCCAGTTCTCACCACACTAAAAATGCTCATTGCTTCGCTGATGAGGTCAAGAAACTATAGAAGACATTTAGACAATTAGTCTCAAAGACAGAGCGACAAGAGAGGGAAAGAGGAGTGTTCAAGGGAGAGGAAATTAAAACCAGATAAGAGGAAACGAACGAAAGAAGGCCAGTGAGAGTGACAGGCGTACAATGCTTTTATTATCCAGTACTGGGGAAAAAAAAAAAGAGTAACGTGAGCCTCAATACTGCACAAAGTTCAACACATGGATCATTAGACCTTGGCTGAGAACTATGCTGAATAGGGACCTCTCGACACATTTAACTGGTTCCCTTAGTTCCTTCAGAAAGAAAGATCCCGACATCTGTGAGGTACAACAGTGATATCCAAAAGAGACCCATCAAATGTAAATCATTTATCCTCTACTTTTATCCTGTATTGCTCAGCTGTGGTGATAAACTGGTGTGATGGCTAAAAAGAATCCCCTGATGCTCCATGGCATCTTCACCATGTCCAGGTGCTTTGTTGAGAGACACCAGCGTGGACAAATAGTGATTTCCTGTAGTCATCTTCTAACAGGGGAATCCTTGGATCGCTTAAAGCTGCGGTTCTTACCTGGAGAAACTTACATGGCCATGCTATAGTATCGTTTTGCCTGTTCATGCTGTTGCCATGATATAATGAATCTCACTTAAAAAAAAAAAAAAAAGGAGAGATGGCAGATGTTGTTCATACACTAAAAATTATTCATTGCTGTCCACAGCTACTACGCTTCTAGTTACTAGTTACTACTTCTAGTTACATTATGCATTCTGTGGTAATAATGAAATTAGGATGCTTTTCTAAGGTGTTGCAGGTGCATTAACGCTAAAAATGGGTTGCTTTAGCCCGATGCTAGGTGGCTGCAAACCAACATGATGACGTGAAAATATCCAATGCAGATAAGAGAGCCTAACATGTGCCTGTGCACCACCTTTGGTGGCTCAATTCCTGATGGTCTAGGGGAAGTTTGTGGAAAAAGAAACACAAACATGCAAACCGAGATTTTGTGTATTATGGTGAAACATATAACCAGGTTATTATTTCTGATCTACTGATGTTCTTAAATAAATCACAGCCTGTGCCACAAATGTAACAAAATCACCCTATTTCAAATATCAACAGTTCAAAGTAAACTTTCTACTCGAAAGATACAGAATATAAGTATATATAAACATAAATATCACTGTGTAACCTCGACAGTGAAGCAAAACATCAGTGCCAATAGTGCCCGAACAGAGTGATGTGTGGCTAATTGTAATTACCGTCATCGGTGGGGTTAAAACCACAAATGTCGCAGATGTGGCGGACCCACTTATTCATCTCGTCTTCGGTGTCAGCCACCAGATAAAAGATGCGGTCAAAGGTTTTGATGTCGAATATGTAGCTGTTCTCCAAATCTTTCTTGCTGAAGGTCAGACCGGCGTCCACCTGAGGGAGAGCAACCGACACGGCTTAGCTTAATGTGGCATCAGCCAAGGAAAGACTGATCACTAATAGAGCTAACCAAAGAAACGAAAAAAAAAGGGAAAATGTATTAAAATGATCATTCTTAATTAAGAGAATTTGCAAAAAATAATCTAAAAGGTAACTGCTCTCTAAGCAACAAATGAAATTTGGAGCACTAGAACCCAGCACTTAAACTATTATGCTAAAACATTTGTACATCGCAGTCACATAAAGGCCATTTTCATTGTTTTACACAGATTTTTAAGGACAATTAAATTCATCTTGGATATTCATGCAAATATGCCAAATACATCAAAGTGACATCATGCAAACCTGGATCTATTCAAGATGGTAATAATTTATATAACTTATGCAATAAAACTACAGGGCAGAAGTAAAAGGGGAGCATACCTGTTCACATAAGTTGAGGTCAATCACACGAATGGGCTTCTTGGCATGGTCATTCTTGTAGTACTCCAACACGTCTGGGTCGCCTGTCAGACGGCCACTGCGAAGAACAAACCACCGCTTCTTCCATGCCTGCAGGGTGAGCACAGAAATGAGGCCAAAGGTTACATGTGTGTTCTCACAATGACTTCTCCGTTCCCAGATGACCACAGGCTGGCCAAATGCTGTACTTTTTTCAGTTTAGCCACTGTGTCCTATCATAGCTTGTGTCTTTGTGTGCATTCTCCACCAGCTGCACTGCCCTTGCTAAAAGAACAGTGAGAGCCAGAGGGAAGAGGCCCGCAACCAGAAATATGTGTCTGGGATAACCAGAACAAAAGCCACATAGTTTGGTCTAGCACCCTGGCTGCAGTGAACAACCAAATCTATAATAAGAAACGGCAATTGGGTCCTCTCTTTCAAATCCAATTTATTGTCTGTGAGAAAAAGACATCACATAGCAGACAAAAGAGTTCAAACTCAGACACGGGGGGGGGACATAAGCAGACGAGAGCTCAGCACTGTAAATAAAGGGTTGAGCAAGCAATCTAGCAATATAATCCTTGAATATATTAAGGACATTAATGAAACAATGGAATGGGACCATGGGAGGCTATTTACCATAATCTAATGCATCAGTAATAAATTGTGATGAAAACATTCCTTTGTGCCACTAATTCCACGTACAGTTCATCTGTAATCATGATTAGCTCTTCAGATATAGGATATGTAAGACTGCCAGCTTCATCACTATGTTAAAGTGACAGTTACTATGATTCACTGCTAGGTTGCCTTTTATAACATTATTCTTCGAGCCATAATAATTTTTTTGATTGGGTCATTCATCCTGGACTTTCTCTGTTTGTGTGTGTGCGCCTGTCCACTCGGAGCCTCACGTTCACTCATCGATGACAAAACTCAGTGCCATTCATACCCAAGTGGAGCAAAGTACAGCATTATCAGGCACAGGAAGTTTAACCCCTGCTTTAGTATGACAGCATGCATTCAAACTCCAAGGGTGCTCATTCACACCAGAATCACTAAGACTAGGACGGATATTTGGACAGGGTGTTGCTCTGGATCAGATTACCTAAGGTAAGCATAGCAGCAGCAGTTAGGAGGTATTCCACACCTGGTACACCGACGGCTCTTATTTGTATGTTTGCAGTTAATTAAAAACATTTTCAAAGTATCGTCAAAGTGAAGCGGCATGACTGAAAAGATCAGAATACGACTATGCTTTCTTTCTCTCTCGCCCACTTTCACTCCCAACATGTTGGTTTGTTACGAAGCTTATTTTAGTAACTTAGCATGTTGTCCTAAACTCAGTTAAATAATATTTCACTCCGGCTCTTTGGCAGCTCCACACGTGACTTGTGTTTGTGAAGAGAAAAAAAAAAAAAGTAAAATAAAATGATTTTATTTGTTCACATTTTATTTTTAAGTGAGTAAGAAGTTTACATCAAACACGAGGAATTAGCAAATTAGGATTTCAGCTTATTAACTTAAAACTATGTTTGGATCAGTATCAGCAGATACCAGTATCAGAGGATCCCTTATCAAGACAACAAGACAACAGGTTTAGATGCATGAGAGCACCTTATGGGAAAAGCCAATAGTAAGTTCAGGTGGATAAGCAACAGTATTTGGGGTAACTGGACAAAAAAGTTCCATAATAATAATCAGAACACGGGTTAAAGGCTCTCATCTGAGGCTGAATCCTTTCAGTGCAGACAGGCGAGAGCTGCAGGAGCAGGGCCGTCCATCTTTTTTAAACTTTTGTGTTTTACTTCTTTATATTTCTTCTTACTGCAGATTCTGAACTTGTTCACATGTTCACACTACAAATAAAATGTGACAGCAAACACGCTCTAGTGTGAACCCTCAAAGCGGCCCGCATGCGCAAAAGAAGACGTCACACACAACGCGCTCAGCTTAGATCCAGACCAAACAGTATGGTTTGACTGATGGCCCTTAATATAAAGACTTGTTTCTGACTTAACGTTTCCCAATTTTGCTTTAAGGTATAAAGTTATTTTGTTATTTACAAATGGCCTAATAATTATCCTTATTGCTGTTTTAGAGAGGAGCGGTGCTTCAAAGGATAGTTGCAGATTTCTGTCAGAATCTGCAGATTATACAGTACAAATAAAATGTTTACGTTTCTCCAACGTTGTCTTCCCAACAGTTTTACTGGATCGCCAGGAAGCTTTCGCGATGTCTTCTCGGGCGCTGATAACTGTCTTGTGTCAGTGACGTAAAAGATGGATTTAATGCGACATGACCATTCAAACAGCAGTCGCTTTCTAAAACATCAGATATGTATCGGATTCAGTACCACATACGAAAGTGACCCAGGTCAGATGTGAAAATATCGAATTTGTGCTGTTCGTACTGTCACACCATGATCGGATATGGGTCGCAAAGGTTAAAAAAGTCAGATTTGATGCGCTTTCGCTTGCAGTGTGAACGTAGCCTAAGAGTCAGGGGCCCACTTGGGTGTACAAAGCCAAAGGAAGGATTGCTTTGTCACTGCATTCAACATTCAGTAAACACACAGACACACATCAATGCTGAGTCAAAGAAGTCATGCTCTCTTGCTTTTGTTGAGTCATGGCAGCTGAAATGAATGTTTGTTTTAGAGCTCAAAATAAGCTCTCTGTGAAATTATTAGTGAGAATTGCCCAAGACAGAAAAGGCGATTTTGTAGAGGACAGAGGATTTGTCCAAAAATATTTCACTTCCTTTTACTGCTAAAGCCAGGGGCCGAGGAAAAAGGGATTTTCTTTTCTTTTTTCAAAGATTTATCAAATGTCTTGCAACACCAAATGGAAACGGCCAACCCAACAGAACCTCTCTGAGCGATATTTGACATGTGAGTTTAAAATGGCACACGAGATCTAGTAGACAAACAACCACCACTGAGATCAAACAGATAAGGAAGCATACCAGCAGAGTGTGAGGAATGCAAACTAAAGCTTTGTTGTTGCTATTTTGGAATAAGATTTTGACCCTATTAACAATGCTCTGGCCTTGTTTTTTCATCCCTCTGTTGTTTTTCCATCCACAGGGTGTCCTTTGTTAGTGGGCCAAGCGCCACACTGAGACGGCATGAAGAGCATCAGACCTTTCCCTCCACCAACAGGATGAGCAAACAAGCAGACCTGCAGAGCTCTTGGATTTTCGATTACAAGCACACAGATATACAAGAATCAGACTGAAACGTTTAACAAAGAACATTCACATCACACACTTGCATAGTGCACTCATGCATGCAGCCCATGTTTCACACACTCTAGTTCAAAAGGCCTGCATTATATAATCACAAACACACCCACACAATCCGAACTGAGGCTTAAACCTATTAAACCTACATCCTTTGAGGTAGGCCCACTTAAATATCACATTTCAAATATCAAAGTACAAAAGCTTGGGTGGTGAAAAAAAAGAAAGGGAAAAAAAACACAAAACAAAAAACACAAGGCTCATGTGCCCGTGCTGGTTTGACCGAGATGGTGGGTGTGGAGAAGGAACCTCTCTCTCTCTTCCATATGACAAAGCAATCCTGGGTCAGGTTACCCTGCAGGGAACAGAAAGACCAAGAGCTTGGGTTACAGCGAGGCCAGGCCCGCCCAGGGAGAGAGTGTTGACAACTGAGTAAGTCGTATACACTCAAGACACGGGCAAGTGAAACCTGCTCCACAAAACTGCTTCACAGCCACAGAGCAAAGTTATTTTTAAAAATATACACCATCCATCCATCCATCTTCTTCCGTGTATTCAGGACCGGGTCGTGGGGGCAGCAGCCTAAGCAGAGAAGCCCAGACCTCCCTCTCCCCAGCCACCTCCTCCAGCTTGTCCAGGGGAACACCAGGGCGTTCCCAGGCCAGCCGAGAGATATCATTTCTCCAGCGTGTCCTGGGTCTGCCCTGGGGCCTCCTCCCGGTGAAGATATACACATGACTGATCATTTACGTCATGAAAAAAAAATTATAATAATAACAACAGACAAATATGTCACACAAGCAGACAACATCTGCAATTCCTGCACAATGACGACTCAAACTGAATACACAACAACAGCATGAGATGTCACTGATAACCAATCTTAACAAAAATGTGCCTTCTGTTTGAAAAACACACTTGAAGTCATTCATTATAATAAATGATAATAAATATGTTAAAGCACCTGTCCAGAGAATAAAAGTACTGAAAATGTAATAATAAGTTATTATATCAGTTAAAATATTGATGATTCAGTCCTGGGACAGATTGTTAAAATATAATAATTTCAAACTATGTATTTACAGTGTAACAACAGATGCAAACACAAAAGCCAGTTTTAAACCTACATGCAATACTGTGTTATGGGTCAGCCACAGTTAAAAGCAGTAGTCAGTGTTGCCATGAATCCGTGCGCAGTGTTTCTGCACTGCCACATTAGCATGGTCACAGACTGAAGTGGTTCTAGGAGGACAAGCTGTGTGGTAGCTAGAGCATCTCTCCTCCATCTGTGGGATTTCACACAGTTTTTCTTATGCACAATTATACACACTCGCACTGTTTTTTACCAAAGATCTGCATTGCCCAGCCAGCCCTAGGCATATGAATAAAAATGAACATCTACATAGTTAATAACACACAAATGAAAATACCACCCAGGGTCTTAGCATCCCTGATGGCCAGCTCCTCGCACAGCTCCTAAATCGCACCTCATGTCACTGGCATGGATGCATAATCATGTTTATGCACACAAGACAACATGAAAGAAGTAGAAATCAAATCAGTGCAACGAACTGTGGAATATATTGGCAGGAACTGCAACAAAGAAGTTAAAAACCATGCAGTGGTCTGTAATCACATTTCTCATTTACCTCCTACCAGACTGAAACGATTTAAGATTTAAGTGTGTTAAAAACATTAAGTGTTCCTTTTTTAAAAGTGCATGGGGAGCGACAGTGTAGTCAGGCACTAGCCGTGAGTTTCCTTTGGATTTACCTTTATATAAATTGAATAGAACAATGCTACAAGTAATCATCTTGCCTTTCATCCTTTCAAATGCATGGTGCAGTTTTTGTTTGTTTTTTAACTTTTGGTGATGCAGAGATTTAACTGGGCCTCTTTTTGATAAATTAAAAGTCTTTTAAGCCCCAAAGTAATTGAGAAAGGATGGGTTATGTTACCTCCAATAAAATATGAGATGAAAAAGAAAACAAAATATATAAAAATTCTGCACATCCTTGTCGTTAGTGCATGTACAGTACACAGACAAAATGGTCAACACAAGCACAACAACACAAGAGTGCAAGGCCAATTGATTGCTGCCCACTATTACCCACCTCCTGTGGATGCTGATGAAGACTATGATGGGGTCTTTAGTCCTGCTTTGTGGTTTGTATAGTCCATTGTAGCTGCTGCTGTGTTCAATTCATGGCTAAATCCAAGTTGATCTAAGACTGCTTGCAGTGCCTAATGACTACATGGTCTACGCATGTCTATTCCAGCATTCTCTAAATCACTGTCCTAGTCTGAACTGTGAAGTTCACCCACAGAGCCCGCTTCAGCTTGTAGAAGTCTAGTGTTCGTGGCTCCAGGGCTGGGAATGGGACAGCATGGGACGATGCTGGATCCGGATGGGGAGGGCTCCCTTGGTATGGCAGCTGTGCCTGCCAGCCGTGGTTCATCCCTCAACCCGTTTTCTCCAAGTAAGCCTTCTGATAGGATGGGATGGGACACAGGAAGAGACCCTCTATTTGCCCACCCAGGGCCTGGAGCCTACTAGGAGCAGACAGAGGGGGCATTGAGGGGCTCACTAAGATGGTGACACAGGAAGGGAGGGTGGGAAGTTTGAAAAGAGATGCCAACTGAGTGGAGTCACGCTGCCGTCAGAGCCCTCCTGACCCAACACCACTGAGAATGACGGAGGCAAGGGTGGGGGAGAGAAGTGGGGAAAGAGCATAAAGTGGGGGGAAATCTGCAAATGTTACAGTCCTATTTAATTCCACAAAGAGAGAAATGATGAAAGACAAATTAGCTATCTTCTAGCATCAATCACAACAGAGGGTAGGCCTACCCTAGATTTTATTTATTGTGCAGCGCCTACCTAAACACGTAATCTCAAGATGACAGAAAGAGAGCTACATGATTTACCTAGAGGAAGCTATAATCGGAATTCGTTAGATGGGTCTGTGGAGGGACCAGGACTCTTCCTCTCAACCTGTATCTCCATGCTGGTCTTTTGAGAGCATATATGAAACCAGCCTGCACCTGCAGACCTCTGATGGTGGAGGCTGCAGCCTACGACAAACTGTAGCTTTCGCTTTATTCATCCGTTTTTGTTTTTTCAGAAATGTCAGGCTTTTATTTTGTAGTATGTTAACCCAACACGGGCAGTTTGAGCTTGTTGATGTGGAAAGTGAAACAACTTGAAGGAGTCTGGAAACATTCCCACTGCACTGGAAGCCAATTAGACAAAACTATGCCTTTTAGGCATTGATTGGTATCAATACTGACACTATCCCCTGTTTCAGCTTGTTGGCATTTGCTTGTGTAATATTTCAGTATCTTACTTCTATGCCAACACATGAAATAAGCTAGTTGGGGAAAGTATTGCTAGTTACCAAGTTATGCCAAAGTCCATAACAGAGGAAGAAATGACTGAACCAAAATGATACCACAGTGTGTTGATTAAAGACTAAGCTCCCAAATGCAGTATGATTTAAATAAATACACACTTCTGAGCTATGTGCTTTTCCATGCTGCTGCTGCCAAACTTGACTAAATGCTGAAATAGTACTCAGAGTACAAGAATTTGATGTAATTTATTACTCTGAATTTGTGAAACTGGCTGCTAGTGAAGCACCCTGCCAACAACACTCAAGCTCCAGCAACTCCAGCTTTACTACGCTTAAAAGGCTAATTGCGCTTCATGGTTTAGATAGCTTAATGTAGCTTTAAAGGCCTTTAAGTGCCCTAATTGCTAATGCAAATGTACTCTCATCACAGGCTGTTAAGCTGCATACTTAAACTCCTCCATATGTCTAATGGTAAATGACAGAGAGGAAGGCCTATGTGAATCTACAGTTGCACATGGGCAGTCGGGAAGTTACATAACGTCGTTTGTTCAGGACACAGTAAGGTGTGCCGTCTCACTAATAAATCTGTTGGACAACATGTGAAGAGTTATTTCTGCTTCAGGGAGAGTTTGTCAGTGTTTAATGTGTGCCGATCAGTGGTAATGAAAGCACAAGTCGTGACTATGCATATTAAATGCAGTGTACCAAAGTCAATTGTCAGGAGGCCAAAAGGACACTTACAATAACTGATTACAACACTATGCTGAAGGGCTGCACCCTCTGACTGAAACAAATAAGCAGTGCTTTTATTACCACTACTTTAGTGAGAGCAGCCAAACGCTCAAATCAGAGGAAAAAAAGACCAAAACATACCTTACTACTACTACTGCTGGTGGACTTAATGGTTCCAAAGTTGTGAACCTGAGGGCATGTAAATCTGGATTGCCAGCAGAAAAATAAACTTGAATATATGTGGTGTCAAAAGACAAATAAAATACCAGAAACTGAAAGTACCAGCGCAAAAAGCAATCCAAGTAAAGGTAATGTTAATCCTCAGGATTGGTAACATTACTAAAGTCAAGCAACAGACCAAAGACAAGTTTCAGTCCAACTGACTCATAACGTACCTAAGCCTCAAACTGCTAATTTATTAAAAAAAACAAACAAACAAAAAAAACAGTGTTGCAAAGACTCAGCGAAACAGCCAAAGACAGAACACAGGGAAAGAGCAGTTAACATTTCATTAACTTGCTGTGAATTAAACAAACTCCTAAAACTACAAATTGAAAAACGTCGACCCCAAACATCAGAAACTTTGGGTCAGAGCATTAGCAGCTCTCCAACTAGTAACATTAAAGTTGAACTGCCAACTAGTCAAAAGAAGAAAAAAAAGAAAAAGTGCTGCATATGCACACAATCAAAACATCTGCACAGACAGCATGCAAACAAATCCCATTCACTTTCCTGTTTTGAAGGAAAAGGGGGGCTGCTGGAGAATACTCTAGTTTTAAATAAATTATGACTGTCAGAATCCAGGAAATGTATTTGTGCTGTGCTGAAAAACAGCACAAATGTTAGTAAGCATTAATATGTCATCCTAAGAACAGTTATTATAAGACACTGCCTTTAAATTTAATCTCTAACACAGTTCGCAGTAAAGTGTCTTCCAGGGTGGCTACTCACTGTGTTTACTTTAGGTCAGACTCAATAGACAAGTGGCGGGGAAAAAGGTGATGTTAAAAATCATGTGTTTTGCATAAATTCTTGATCCCCCCCCCCAATCTCTGAATCACAGGCAGAGAATGTCAAGTAAAGACTCACAGAGTCACAAAGGCGACATTTACAGGAAACACCAGAAATATCCTTTAACCTTAATATCACAATGCAAAGCTGAACCTTTCAGTCCTGGCGTGTGGCTGTTTTGTCATCGTCATGATCCAAACCACATTGGAGAACAAGGGACACGGTAAAATAAACAAGAAAAAAAAAAAGTGGCACATGCAATCTGAAAGTCAGCTTCCTGGTTGTTCTGTGCACAAACCGTGTCACATTTGTATTCAGCTATATCCTAGTCTTTTTTTTGGCCCTCTGTCAATTTTAAGCCTCAGCCTCAAACATGTAACCATAGCTGAGCCGTGCTGTGTCAAGATTTCACACATGACCTTTGCTGTAAAAAGAAAACTCAGTACCTCACTAACCTACAGTCAAGTAAACAAGTAAACGTAGTTTCTATCGTTATACCGAACTCCCGTCTTGAGCTATTGAGTCATCACCTGTGCATTTTTCACTTTTACCTATAGATCTGTGATTAGCTGAACTCTTTGCACTCAGCGTTAGCTTTAGCTTAGCTCTGGGTGCACAGTTAACACCAAGCAGCATGCGACTGGCTGAGCCATCTGTCCCATCTGAGTGGGCTGCGGGTAAATGACCTGCACCCCAGCTGCACTGACTCATCTCGTCTAGGACAGCTTCTCTGTTTGTTCAGAAAAAGAAGAAGAAGAAAAAAACCACAGTGTGAGGTTTAGAGCTGAAGGAGAGACGGGGCACGGGATACGCACGAGGTGAAGCTGAGGGAGAAAGAGAGAAGGTCAAGATTTTGGTGATAATATGAAAAAAACAAAACAAACAAAAAAAAAAGTAAATGATGCTCTTTTATCTGCCAAAAATCACCACCAGACTCAATTTTTATGACCACATAGAAAACATCCCTTATTGGTTATTTCATATAATATAAAAAAAAAAAAAATCCTTGTATTAGCCTCACACTGACACGATAAATCTTTCCACAGCAGGAAATTAAATTTACTGCAGTAACCAGTGTGTCTGTATTGATTTGTGTACTTTTCAGAGTTGTCTCATTATAAGGGTGCCTGGAGGGAGGTGAGGAAAAGAAAATTAGATGTATTAGATGCTCTAATCTTACTTGGTGTTCATAAGGAAAATTTACATGAAATTCAATCCTTAGTGCTGTAAAAGAGGATACGTCAATCTAATCAAATTCTAGCTTCAATCCAAACAATTAAAGCCGCTCCTGTGTAAACACTTAAGCATGCCGCGTATCTGAACGAGTATTTCTTCCACTGTTGATATGCATAACTAATATGGAAATTCTTGTGATTAAGTGGAGTCAGAGAAAGGTCACACTACAGCAACCCCAAAACAGTAACACTGTTTCCTTTGTGCTGCCAAATGCTGGCCAGTTTTATTTTAATAGTTATCAATTTTCAAATCGAGTTTGGGGGGAAAACAAAAACTGAAGGAGCGAGAGTCCCTGTGACATTTTCAGCTATTTGGGTTAAATGCCTGATTATTATGAAATTGCGACCGCTGACGCAGAAAGGCAAACAAACTACTACAAAACATTTCCATGACACTGCGATCTTACTGAAATGCGGTAAACAAATGTGCAAATTTTTAGAGACCACACTGCTTCCCTGAGTCTCGCTATCACGTCCTTTATACTTTGCTGAACAAAGGCTGTTTTAAGAGAAGAGTGTCAAGAGCGTCAGAGATTTTGGCACTCGCGGCCTTGGTGACGAGGTCTGCAAAAGGAGTAGGAGGGGAGGGACAAAAGCTTCTCTATGCTTGGTGCTGCAACTTGTATAAATCAGTCTTTGTTGGTGAGACATGACTGAGATTCTTGCTAAACAGCTATTTTTACATCCCTGAGCACTGCAGAGGGCAGCTAACGTACCAGTAAGAGTGCATGGCCTTTGGCTAAGTGAGGCCGTTCAGCCAACGTCATCTGCCCCTCCGCCTGCTGGAAAGAGAGGGGACCTCCTGGAAAGCTGTGCATGACTGAGGTCCACGGTCAGTGAGCGGTTGCTAATAGCCAGCTAACGTTATGACCAGTGTCGGACTTCCAGGTAAACACTCGTGATTACGCTGGTGAATCATGGTCATGCAAGCTGGAGTATTGTTAGACCAATCTAATGCAATGACCCAAAGTGAACAGCTGGCACAGCAGATGGCCAGTGCAACAGCGAGTCCTCCATAAGCATAAAAACCATACAAAAAAAAAAAAAGACAATTTCCTACACAAAGAGCAGAAAGATCTAGTACATAGGCGTTTTCTTCTAATTATTACTGACACGCAAAGGAGCCTCTTTAATTCTTTTCAGCCATCAAATAAGTAGCATTGCCAACTTTATCAAGATTTTTGTTTAACATTCACTTCACTCAAACATGACACCTGTTAGCAGATAGCAAAGAGACAGCGGAGAGTAGAAAAGTTAGGATTAGGAAAAGTTTGGATTCTAAAGAAGACTTTCTTTGTGTCTCACGGCTGCTTCACTAAGATTTTAAAAAACATTCTTAGCTTTAATGTTGAGCTTCTAACAAAGGATCTACCAATACATCTTTGCCTCGATCTTAATATTTAATCTTATTTGATGAAAAATCTGCTGCCATTTCAGTTAAACCTGACAGAGCACAAGCACCAAATGACAGTTAAGTTTGGACTGAAATTCTGATTAAATCAGCATTCAAGTTGGATCTTGGTGAATTACAGATGATGAGATTTTCTCTAAATGTCTTCTTGAGAAATTGTTTTTAAAGACAGCCCAAAGAAGGATGTCATTAATGTTTTAAAACCAGCTCTTTTTCTTTGTATTTCATTCTAATTTATACAAACTACATGCATAAAAGAAGGCACAAAGAAAGCTCTTTTTCCTTCATGACTTCAATTTCATACATGGATCCATAAAATGAGCAGGGATTGTTATTGCGCATTACAAATAAGCTTTGATGAACTAATGAAAACTCATTTTCCTGCAGCACTGCTATATGAAGGAAAAAGATGATTTTCAGGTATTCCAGTTACGCTGTATGGCAAACCTTCTAGCCCAAATATCATCATCAAGACTGGAAAAAAAAAAAAGATTTAAAAAAATACAGAATTCCAGAGCTTGAAGTACAGATTGTCCATGACTGGCTAAAAATAGTGCCCCTACCTTGGAAGCTGCACATCTGTAGTACAAAAGTTTCTTAGCAGTATTCGGCAGTATTTCTTGATGGTGAATTGGCGCTTGATGGTGAAGTGCGTGTGGCGCTGTTTTTGTTGTTGTTTGCGCCTTTTGCCTTTATCATGTGGTGCAGTGTGTGTGAGGGTCTGCAGTTTGTAACCTCTCCCTCCTCCAACTTCCTTTTCAGTGTAATCAGGTTGTCCCAGACCTTCATAGTTGCCACTTCTAAATCAGTGGGGGTGGGACCAGGAGAGCTGCAGTAAGCGCTACACGTACAGAAATATGTAAGTACCACAACGTATTCCACTTGATATTCAAATAAATAAATAAATCTCGGTGTAACTATTTTTACTTCAGCTGCAACACACTGCATATGTTCAGTGTCTGCATGAAACCCGTTAAGTGATAATTAGGACAAAATGTCAATAATTATCCAACAGGGACGTCAATATCAACATCGTAAATTTGATTATATACACAAATATTAAGAAAGAAATATGTAAAGTGACTCCATGGTTCGGTGTTTAACGCGTTCACCTTCCATGTGGAAGATTCCCAGCCCAAGACTGGGAGGACACACAAGCCCTGCCTCTGTGGTCACACGGCAGCGCAGTCGTAGTGCCGATTGCAAACCGGGATAAATAGAAAGATTGCCGTCAGGAAGAGCATCCGGTGTAAAATCTGTGCCCAATCAACCCATTGTCGCAACCCATTGGGAAAAAAGGGAGCACTCGAAGGATATCTTTTAGATCTACTTGAATATTTAATTAAAAAATAAAGACACTTGATGGTGACAGTTATGAAAAAAATATTGTAGTAGCTGCAGCTCTTCTGAGCAGCGCACAAAGCACGATTTCCTCCTGAAAAGTTGTTCGACACAGTGCTGCTGGAGAGTTCCATCTACCTGCAATCACCACACTGTGTGCCTTAAAGTCAAAGTATAATGCTGTATTTGAATGTTTATATATATATATATATATATACGTTTCAAAACGTGATTTATAGCCAGTTTTAACGGCACATTTACCCAGACTATCCGCCTGTGTGATGATGGATATTCAGGATCATTTTTTCCTAACCAGGATCTTGCTTAAATAAATATATGAAAATATGTTTTCCAATGATTCATGTTGTTTTTTGGGATAGATTTCACACATAAAGCTCTTCCCCCAGGTTACAGCAGTGAAATATTAATTTCTTAATTTCCATTCCTAATCAAATGTCTATCCGCAACTCATAATTCTACAGACGTTGCAGTCTTTGCATTTCTTTTTCTGCGGCAGAATCTGAAGACTGCATCCTCTTCCCTGGATCCGAGCCTCCCCCCTGCTTCCTGTGGAGACTTTATGATTTGGTTTCCCATCTGCACTCTCAATAAAAAGAGGTCAGAGATGCCACAGTGTGCATAGCTTTCTGTACTCGCCTCCTTCACAAAACCACTACCACAGTAGAAGGCAGACCCCAAATGCTTCTCCCAGTGCTGCCAACATACCTTGTTGGTGACTGGAGGTCAAGAGACAACAAGGGGTGATGTCTCACTCCAATGTGTTTTCTATGTGGAACAGGCTGAGTGTAATTATATTAAGATGAATGATAATTAAAGCAACTTAAAAAAAAAAAAAATAGTAAAAGCATCCTTGGTAGCTAGGCAACAGTAGGAAAATGAATATAGAGCTATTACAAGCATTACCTTACTGTAGATATCAGACTGTGAGAGAGGTTTGCTCATGCTTAGCTGTGGTTTTTGTGCTTTACAATAACATAGCTCTAAGCAGTGCAACAACAGTGAGAGTGTACATGAGTAGCTTAACAGATTAAGAGTCACCTGTTAAACAACTGTGACTGATCCAAAGGGTTACAGCCAAGTTACGCAGGTTACGCGAAGTGCAACAGCACAGTGCATTAGCGATGTATGCGAGCAGTACATTAGATGGATAAAAGCTGTCACTCTCATTAGACTGCACCAGAAACACTAGTTTGTTAAAATAATAACAATTAATATAATTTGTGATGGGATGAGCAGGGACGAGAGTCGGCTGAGATTTTTGGTAAAATTGATCTGAGCATCTGTTTAGCATGTTTTTCTTTATTTGATTGGACTGATCGCTCTTTGGTAAAGTGGATATGTAATGTTAATTAGCCGTGTGCTGCTGATACTCCTGCTTTCGTAGTCATATGGAGCTAATGTCTGTGAGCGTAAAAGCTGGTTGTAAAGCATGCTAGTCTGACCCAATTTTAATCCGGTGTGAACTGAAAATACACGAGAAGAGTCGAGTTTATGTTTTTCTTTGACAAAATCAGCTTACTATCACCTCAAGAATATTTCAAGGATCAAAGATCTGATGTCTCAACAGGACCTGGAAAAACTAGTCCATGCATTCATCTTTAGTAGGCTTGATTACTGTAACAGCATCTTTACAGGTCTACCTAAAAAAAAATCAGTCAGACAACTACAGCTCATTCAGAACTCTGCTGCTCGAGTCCTCACTAAGACCAGAAAAGTGGACCACATCAGTCCAGCTCTGAGGTCTTTACACTGGCTGCCTGTCCGTCAGAGGATAGACTTTAAAGTCCTGATGCTGGTCTATAAAGCTCTGAATGGTTTAGGACCAAAATACATCAGTGACCTCCTGACCCAGTATGAACCTTCCAGATCCCTCAGGTCATCTGGATCCGGTCTTTTATCAGTTCCCAGAGTCAGAACCAGACACGGAGAAGCTGCATTCAGCTTTTATGCTCCTTATATCTGGAACAAACTCCCAGAAAGCCTCAGATCAGCTGAAACACTCAGTTTATTTAAATCCAGGTTGAAGACTCACCTGTTCTCAGCTGCATTTGAATAAAGCACCAAATCCACACTTTTAAGCTTAAATTTCAAAACTTACATTTTAACTACTGATTTTATCTATTTTGATTTTATATCCTGTTTTGTTTGTTTGTTTGTTAATTAGTTTGTTTGTTTGCTTGTTTTAATCAATTTTAAATCATGCTTTTATTTGTTTTTGTTTCTAATGTCTCTGTAAAGCACTTTGAATCACCTTGTTGTTGAATTGTGTTATACAAATAAACTTGCCTTGCCTTTCTTTAACTGACAAAAGTTGTTTTAGCGTTACCATATTTTATATATTTTCATTTAAGTGCATTCAGTTCAGCCAACAGCCCGAAACAGGTTGATATTTAATTTACTTCCAAGAAGCAAGCTGCCATGACAGAAAGGAAGACGCTGGAGAGTGTTTAGCATTTTCACTGGAAAAATGATTAACTAGTGATTGAAGTTATCATGTATGTAATACCTAAAATGACTAGTTAAAATCAGGAGATTAAATTGTCCAAATAAATTATATCATAAGAAATGCACAATTCAATGACCTGCAGTGCTGAGAGGCCAAAGACGGGAGAGGAAATTAACAAAGAGAAATAGAAAACAGAGCTAAAGATAGGACCACCCAGGCAAACAAACCGAAGTAACTACAATACCAGCTTATGTGTGTGTCCCACTGAACCTTTAAATGTTCATCTTAGAAACACCCACAAAAAAAAATCCCAACTGGTTCTTAACTTCTCAATTATGAACTGTTACCACAGCATAGCCATGCTCCCATCTCAGAGTCAACCTCTTCATTTCTCTCTTCTCCAAGAGAAAACAAGAACCATCACATCGTTCCTTTGTATGCAACTACCCCATCTTCCCACACAGGTCAAAAAACACAACAGTGAGAATCCCAAGTCTCAATTCTTTCAGAAGAGCCAAAGTTCAAGACCAACAATTCACAAGAAAACAGACATTTCACTTTTAATTGACTGCAAATGACTAACCTTGCATTAAAGTTCTCTGTGTTATTTATTTATTTTTAAATCCTGTGTTCATTTTCAGACATTTTTTAATGTATTTCAGCAAAGTTTTATGACGAACAGCAGACACAAAACTGGATGGGTATAAAGCAGTAATATTGATGAATTTTGTGCTTGCTCATTCTGTGGCTGCACATAGCTCTGTACAGACAACAATGATATTTTTACTGCAATATGAGCCTATACCACGGACTCATCAGAAAATGTTGCCTGAAATGCAGGGAATCAGAAACGTCATCCGAGTCACGAATGTCGTGCCAAAAAATTCAACATTACTCAACAAAGCCCATTCAAAATTTCCTGTTATTTCTTCATTTGGTGGGGATAGGCCCAAAACATAAAACAATAACCTATCTAAGTAGCATATCTATTAAAGTCAAAAGATACGGGGCCTATATTAAACAATGTAGATTAATTATTTTCTTTTAACTGTGCAGGTCTTGCATAGCTGGTATATTTTAGTTTTTCTAAATGTAAACAACACTGAATGAATGATCTGCAATATTCAAATATCAATATGGAGATTATTAAAGATGTTATCATGCTATATATTTCACATGGTAAGACTAATGATTGACTAATTTTCATGGCTTTCTGAGATTTATAAAGCTTTATAAGTTGAGCACATGAGATTTCACACTAGAACAGGCTGGAGACACATGCAATTATTCTGAAGCTCAATATTTCAATATAAGAATGTCCTTAAGAAACAGTTTTAAAATGCTTAATTACAAATGATAATATCTCATTATTGCACAACCAAATATCAAGTTAATGGGGATCTGTGCAGAAACTTGTGCAGCAGCTACAGCCAGCCTGGGTAGAGGCTGTTAAGACCAAACAAACATGGCAACATGGCAGTTGTTTTATGCAACTGGGCATATATGATGGAGCTACCACTTGTGCATTCCAGCTTTGCCAGAAATAAACCGGTGAACAGACATCTGCTGTGTACAGTAAAAACAGAACGTGCGCTCTTCAGCAGTGCGCTGACCCATTAGGAACATCTACCACAGGATCAAAACATGCCAGTTCGCTTCCTTCCCCATCAACACAATCAGTCATTCCCTCCCTCGATCCACCATCCTTCGGTCACTTTGCTTTCATGTGCAGCTGTGAAATTCTCACCCAGCCAGGCGCCATCTGACCCCAGCCCCAACAAGCTACGGTAGCGGTCCAAAGAACACAGACCCCGGTAGTCATACTGCTATCTTTGCAAATAGCGCACACAAAGATGAAAGACCATCTGAAGGGCAAACAGGTGTTCTTCATTTATGGGCTTTCACAGGTGACCTAATAGCAGGATAACATCATGATTCTTCAAACTCTATTACCTCAAAAACTACTACAACTTAAAGCAAAGACCACAACCACCTAGCCATAACTTCAAATACACAGTAGGACAATCTGAAACAACTAAAAGGTGGTAATTTTTTTAAAGTGTGGCGTGACCTTGAACTTCGAGGGTGAAGAAAAAAAAAAGATCTACAATTGAAATGGTAATGCTTACCCAGGTTTGCAACAGCAGGCAGTTTGTTCTCTGAAGCTTTGTTGAGGATGTGCCCTAAACCAACTGCGTGACCTTCGTCTCGTGTCCATACAGCCCAGGACCACAGTATCCCTGTTACTTCTTTGGCATGGATAGGCAGCTGTGCATTTGCTGTCGTTTCTGCACTAACTCTTCCTCGCAGGGCGGAGACAGGAACTCTCAGCCAAGCAATCATCCCATATCATTCATTAGAGTGTGCTCCGACAGCAGGAGGGAAAGACCGAGAGAGAGAGAAAGTGAGAGGGAGAAGGTGGGGGAGATGAAACAGATGAGAGCGCGAGGAGGAGAAGAACCGATAAGCAGCTCTGAAGAGTAGCTGAGAGAATGGTGGGTCACCCCGGCCTCACTTTCAGACAGGCTCAGACTTAAACCGTACTCACAAGGTAAAGCATTAACTCCAGTGGAGCGGGTTTAAATATTAACACAGTCTCACATCCCGTATGACTCAAGGAACACAGAAGTGTCAGTAGTTTCCTATAATGTAGGAAACTACATATACATAGATATACTTTTTTTTTTTCATTGTACCTAAACCAAATACCTCTTGCTAGGTTTTCCAGGAAGCACGAGTCTTTGTGAAACAGCAAAAAGGAGAGAAAAAACACACACAAAGCAAAATAACATCCCTTTGTGGAAGTTTCCACTTTGTAAGCGCTTTTTATCTTCCTGGTCATCTGTTCCCAACACACAAGCCGGGCAAAAAGATTTCCTGTTTTGCCTTCTTTTGTCACCGTGGCTGTGTTTGGGGGGTGTTTTGTCGGGTGCTAACTTTAGAACCTCGGCTAAAAATTTACCTGTTACCGCAATAGGTAATGTGTCGGCTTCTCCATTAAAACTACGTAGCCCAAATGATGCAATTTGACAGTGATGACTGTCTTCTTTGGAAGCTAATGACTCACTGAGGGGATTCCTGTGCACGTTGTGCTATAAATGCTATTAATGTCTATGCAGCGGGTAGAGGAAGCAGAGACGGTAACACATCTGCACTGTGAAAACTTTATAAGAGAATTCAAGGATTTGCTCACGTTGCACAGCCAGTGTTACCTGATACCAATGTGTGGGTGAGAGACTGTATTTAGTATACATATAGTATTACTCTAGTTGTTAAACAAAACAACCAAAATGACCTTGTGTGCAGCCAGAACCAAAGCACAAACAAGGAAAAACATAAGTGTTTAATAACCATTTTAGAGTTAAAGACATGGCAGGTGAATTGTATGGCACCATGGTCATTGATTTTTACTTCCCAATAAACGATGCTTGCCATTTCAGGTGGCTTTAAAGTGTCTCTAATGCATTCAATACTGCTCTTAAAGACAGTTTCTTCTCACACAAGAGCTGTCACAGCACTCGCTGGAAGTTGCTGCAGTCAATGATGGTCATTTCCTTTTGCATAGGCAAAGCTCACGCTTATGTTTAAAGAATTTCCAACACAACTGTGGCCATTTTGAACACCTGGCCCTGTCTGTGATAAACAAAACACAAAAAGAAAATGCCTTGTGTTCATTTGGGAGCACTTTTTTGTGATACTCATTCATAACTTTTCAACAAGGCATTTGAGGTTGTTCATTTACACTCAGTTGTTTACATATGGTTTATTTAAAGATTAATTGTGCTGTAACAACACATTTTTGTGTACAAGTGTAGCCATCAGTGATAGTCACAACCATATGGTCCAAATACACAACCATAAAGTGGGATTTAGGCTACCTAAGAGTCGTCAAAACTTCCACCCACTTCCTGTCTTCTATATTTCCTGCATACTTTGCCCCAAGTACAAATTTCAATTTGAATGTCTGATAAATACTTGACTCCATTTCTGACCTACTGCAGAGGGTTACAAAGCTACCGCTGTTTGTTAAATAAGCAAAGCAGCAAATCTACAATGACACAAAACAGAATCCTGAATGAGAAGCTGGCTGGTTACTAAAGAGCAATTAATATATCTTTACCTGGTTCTGACGAGTCCAAGCTTAGCTCAGATAAAAAAGAAAAACGGTGCAAGAGAAGCAAGGTAACCAAGCCGCTGACCAGCCACTGTTGTCGAGTGAGTCTGGTCACTTTCCTGCCTACCCTACTGACTTCCCTCCCCTCCTCTCACTCCGTCAAGTCTCCAACACCCTGCTCCAATAACCCCTGACCCACAGGAAGTAGACACAATGGACTGAAAATAACACACCACCTCCCCTGGCAACAACTGCCCACCGCAAACCCCCCACTGCACACCATTTCTACACTGCAGAACACCTACAACAGGCTGGCTCAAGATAGGTGGGTAGAACCAAAAATATCAGCCACTACTCAACAAGCTGTGCCCACACGCCACAAAGTGCACCGTCCCACTTTGCATTCCAAGCATGACTTTTTTTTTTTTATATATATATTCACTCCTGCAGTACAAAGAGAGCCATCAATGATATTATATATTAATATCGTGGATATTCTGGTATATTTATACATCAAGTCTTCAGTTTCACACTACAGCAGGTTGTGCTACAGACTCATGATGATCCCACTGCACCCCCACTGCACAGTGAGATGAATGACCACTACACAGTCAGGACTAAAAAGCATCTGTGAGTGTCTGTGTGGGTGTATGTGTGTAAATGTTAGGCTTATTTGTTATGTTAATAATACTTGCCCTCAAATGAAGTATACACCAATGAACCCCGGCAAGATATCTATAAACAATAAAGATATTTATATTACTATTAAAAAAAAAATGGTATAAAAAAAAAGAAAAGCTGGGTAACAGACACTGTGTTACTCCACTGCATGTGTGCATCTAACCCAGTTCTTATCCATGTAGCAGTCTAATCCAATCAGTCCAATGAAAATTATTCCAAATCAGATTTAGTGGCCAGTGAGAGGTTGCCTTAGACGTGATCTAATTAGTCGCTCCCTTGGAAGAGTCTGTCCACTAGGAAATGGCTTGAGATGCCGAACGCAGAGATAAGGAAATGGAGTCTGATATGTAATTCTGTGTGGCTAGTGGTGTTGCTTTCAAAAAAGTGGTGCCAGGTTACAGAAGAAGGAAAAACATAAAAAATAAAATATAAAAAATTTAAAAAAAAAAGCTCGGTGTTATAAAGATCAGAGTTACAAGTTAATGACTCTGCTGCAAAAGATAATTCACTAAGCTGCCTTTCACAGATCTGAAGCGCACCTTGTTGATTCTTATTTTCATTAAGGTGTTTGGTGTCCTGTTCTTAGAGCTGATGAGCATGCCTGGGCTTGTTTCTCAGCCAAGGTAAAGACACACCTCCTTTATTCACCAGTCCCCTGAAACTGGTACACACCTCTGCTCTCTGTTGTCACATTCAGATGATACTACTTTACTTTCAGCTGAAAGCAAATTTGTATGTTGTAAACACATACCTGAGAGGTTGTGTGCTGCATCAGTGGCTGTGTGCTTCCCACACACTGGTTCGCCTTTACCAAAGAATGTGTGGAATTTCTTGTACACACTACAAGCAGCAAAGACAACAATGCCAACGATTTTTCCAACTAAATTATTACACAAAACAATTTGGCCTTTCTTTTTTTAAGCATTTACATGTTTGCTGACTTATTCTCACTTATGGGACACTTATCTACAAATTAAACCTTTTATACAAAAGGTTTAACTTCCTAAAACGTATAGTCTATATATAAAGATCTTGATCTGTAATGTGGAACGGAAAAAAAAAAAATCCATGCATTTGTGCATTTCAAGGTTTTATGGCCATCTAATGCATGCTGTAGCGAGAAAGCCAGAGTTTGATCCACCACTTAAACCGCAATTATGCATTAACTCCTTTGTAAGAGCTGTCTCCATTAAAAACAAAGTGGTGTCCCATACCCTTTAATAAACAATTTACCATTCACCTCAATAGTCCTGACCACAGACTGCCTCTCTTTTTATATGAAAAAATATAAAAATTGCAGGACAATGAGGATTTATTCATAAACTATAACATTTTTGCTGCTTCTGATGATGGTTACAAAAAGATGCCCAATTTATCAGGAGACTATCCTAGCTGTCACTCAGACAAGAGGCAGGATCCACCCTGTTAGTCCTGTGTTAGACTTGGCTGTGTTAGACACAAAAGGGTAGACAACCATTCCAATCCACATCTACACGATGGGGGGCGATCGTGGCTCAAGAGTTGGGAGTTCGCCTTGTAATCGCAAGGTTGCCGGTTCGAGCCCCGGCTTGGACAGTCTCGGTCGTTGTGTCCTTGGGCAAGACACTTCACCCGTTGCCTACTGGTGGTAGTCAGAGGGCCCGGTGGCGCCAGTGTCCGGCAGCCTCACCTCTGTCAGTGCACCCCAGGGTGGCTGTGGCTACAATGTAGCTTGCCATCACCAGTGTGTGAATGTGTGTGTGAATGGGTGGATGACTGGATATGTAAAGCGCTTTGGGGTCCCTAGGGACTAGTAAAGCGCTATATAAATACAGGCCATTCTACACCTCGAGACAACTTAGAATCAGCAGTTAACCTAACAAACATGTCTTTGGACTGTGGGAATCCAAAGCACAGCCGTGGAAGCTCCACGCAAAAATGCACTTTTTTGCTGTGAGGCGACAGAATGACCCTCCTACAAATTCATATGTTTAATGCAACTCTGTAAGATTACACAGTATTTAAAAAGTACAATCAGAGTAAGCTACACTTTAAGATATACTAGTGACAATCATGGTCGCATCGCGTGTGAAGGAAGAATAATCAGGGGAGTGTATTGGATGCATAAGCAGAACTGATAGCCGCCTATTACCAGCTCCACAACCTTCACTTCAGGGACGAGGAGAATAAAAAGCAGCACACAGAAAATGCAGTCATCCTAACAATTATGAACACATCTCCGAAGTGTAATTAAAAGTGCATAAAAAGATTGACTCCAGAGCTGGCAAGGTCACAAATCTGACCGACTGGACTATAAAAATCAGAACAACGATGCTGCATATTTTGATCCTCAGGGAACGTGACTGTTTACAGCTTATGGTGAAGATTCTCCAACAAGGCCTGACTCTATGAGATCAAGATTCATGAGACTGACAAGAAACGTGGTCATATATCGAGGAAAACTTGTGTCTGAAAGCGGATATAAGGATGTCTGGCTGAGTAAAGTGACTGAAGTGCCATTAATTTCCATTTATTTATCTCAACTGTTTGCCGACAGCTATCAACAGTTTCTGATTAGTAAGACTAACTTATGAAGCATCCTGAGACATTCCCACTCCCACAATATAGCTAAGATTTCACAGAAATTCCAAATATTCCGTGTTGTAAAATATTTATTCATGTAAAGATAATTCTAATTTAGACCAGTGATCTCAAACAATTTTTTTTTTTTTTTTGGGGGGGGGGGGGGGGTTAAAACCTGAATTTTAATGACACAGTGGTTCATCTGATTCATCACAATCATCACCATTAACAGGTTACTGAATTGTGTGAAGTACATAAAGAAAATTAAGTTGTCAGAACTGGTTGGCTCTATTGTACAAAGTAATGAGAATTAAATTGAAGGAGGCTCACGCGTTTACAACACAGAAGGAGTACAAACATGGATGAAATAATTGCCAAAAATATTAGACCCCATGTGCCTGTTCATCTTAGCCGATATGATGCCTGACAGGAGCTTCCATGTAGTACTGAGGCAGGTTATTGGTCGGTAGTTGGAGGGGACCGGTCCCTTCTTGGGGGTCCTTGGGGATCAGGGACCGTCCGACCTTCGGTTAGCCATCCGGGTGTCTCTCGTTAACTAGCAGCTGGTTCATTTGTGCTGCCAGACGCTCGTGGAGTGCAGTCAGCTTCTTTAGCCAGTAGGCGTGAACCATGTCGGGCCCTGGTGCTGTCCAACTCTTCATACTGGAGACCCTTTCTTGGATATCTGCCACTGTGATGGTTACTGGACCCTGTTCAGGGAGGTCGCTGTGGTCTGCCCTCAGATCCACTAGCCACTGAGCATTGCCGTTATGGGTTGCGTCCTTCTCCCATATGCTCTTCCAGTATTGCTCCGTCTCCAGGCTTGGTGGTGCTGTGCTCTTATTATTATTCCCTTGCCACTGAGAGTACACCTTTGCTGGTTCTGTGGAGAACAGCTGGTTTATTCTCCTACGGATACCGACTACGGAACGGAGCAGTTGTCAGCCACCTCCTGTACATGGATGACATCAAGCTGTATGCCAAGAGTGAACGAGACATCGATTCACTGATCCACACTACCAGGCTATACAGCAATGACATTGGAATGTCGTTCGGACTGGAGAAGTGTAGTCGGATGGTAACAAAGAGAGGGAAGGTAGTCAGAACTGAGGGGATTGAACTACCAGAAGGCAACATTGCAGACATAGAGGACAGTTACAAGTACCTGGGGATCCCGCAGGCAAATGGGAACCATGAAGAGGCCGCTAGAAAAGCTGCAACCACCAAGTACCTGCAGAGGGTCAGGCAAGTCCTGAGGAGTCAGGCTGAATGGTAAGAACAAGATCTGGGCCATCAACACGTACGCCCTGCCCGTGATCAGGTACCCTGCTGGGGTAATAGGCTGGCCAAAGGAGGAGATAGAAGCCACTGACATAAAGACAAGAAAGCTCCTTACCATGCATGGAGGGTTTCACCCCAAGTCCAGCACCCTGAGGCTGTACGCTAAGCGGAAGGAAGGGGGCCGGGGGACTGGTGAGTGTCAGCACCACAGTCCAGGATGAGACAACGAACATCCAAGAATACATTGGGAAGATGGCCCCAACTGACCGAGTGCTCAGTGAATACCCTCAGGCAGCAGAAACCCAAGAAAGAGGAGGGAGACGAGGAACCATCATGAAGGACAGGCCCCTGCACGGTATGTACCACCGGCAGATAGAGGAGGGTGGCTGATATCCAGAAATCCTACCAGTGGCTGGACAAGCTGGACTGAAAGACAGCACAGAGGCACTAATCATGGCAGCACAAGAACAAGCTCTGAGCACAAGATCCATAGAGGCTGGGGTCTATCACACCAGGCAAGACCCCAGGTGCAGGCTGTGTAAAGATGCCCCAGAGACAATCCAGCACATAACAGCAGGGTGCAAGATGCTAGCAGGCAAGGCATACATGGAACGCCATAACCAAGTGGCCGGCATAGTGTACAGGAACATCTGTGCCGAGTATAACCTGGAAGTCCCGAGGTCAAAATGGGAGATGCCCCCAAGGGTGGTGGAGAATGAACCGAGCTAAGATCCTGTGGGACTTCCAGATACAGACGGACAAAATGGTGGTGGCTAACCAACCGGACATAGTGGTGGTAGACAAACAGAAGAAGACGGCCGTAGTGATCGATGTAGCGGTTCCGAATGACAGCAATATCAGGAAGAAGGAACACGAGAAGCTGGAGAAATACCAAGGGCTCAGAGAAGAGCTCGAGAGGATGTGGAGGGTGAAGGTAATGGTGGTCCCCGTGGTAATCGGAGCACTAGGTGCGGTGACTCCCATGCTAGGCGAGTGGCTCCAGCAGATCCCGGGAATAACATCGGAGATCTCTGTCCAGAAGAGCGCAGTCCTGGGAACAGCTAAGATACTGCGCAGGACCCTCAAGCTCCCAGGCCTCTGGTAGAGGACCCGAGCTTGGGGCGTGCTGGGTGTTTTTTATATATATATATATATATATATATATATATATATATATATATATTATATATATATATATATATATATATATATATATATATATATATATATATATATATATATACACACACACATACATACATATATACATACATACATACAGTGGGGCAAAAAAGTATTTAGTCAGCCACCGATTGTGCAAGTTCCCCCACCTAAAATGATGACAGAGGTCAGTAATTTGCATCAGAGGTACACTTCAACTGTGAGAGACAGAATGTGAAAAAAAAATCCATGAATCCACATGGTAGGATTTGTAAAGAATTTATTCGTAAATCAGGGTGGAAAATAAGTAATTTGGGTCAATAACAAAAATACAACTCATTACTTTGTAACATAACCTTTGTTGGCAATAACAGAGTCAAACGTTTACTATAGGTCTTTACCAGGTTTGCACACACAGTAGCTGGTATTTTGGCCCATTCCTCCATGCAGATCTTCTCGAGAGCAGTGATGTTTTGGGGCTGTCGCCGAGCAACACGGACTTTCAACTCCCGCCACAGATTTTCTATGGGGTTGAGGTCTGGAGACTGGCTAGGCCACTCCAGGACTTTCAAATGCTTCTTATGGAGCCACTCCTTTGTTGCCCGGAGCGGGTGTGTTTTGGATCATTGTCATGTTGGAAGACCCAGCCTCGTTCATCTTCAAAGTTCTCACTGATGGATGGAGGTTTTGGCTCAAAATCTCACGATACATGGCCCCATTCATTACTGTCCTTAACACGGATCAGTCGTCCTGTCCCCTTGGCAGAAAAACAGCCCCATAGCATGATGTTCCACCCCCATGCTTCACAGTAGGTATGGTGTTCTTGGGATGCAACTCAGTATTCTTCTTCCTCCAAACACGACGAGTTGAGTTTATACAAAAAGTTCTACTTTGGTTTCATCTGACCACATGACATTCTCCCAATCCTCTGCTGTATCATCCATGTGCTCTCTGGCAAACTTCAGACGGGCCTGGACATGCACTGGCTTCAGCAGCGGAAACACGTCTGGCACTGCGGGATTTGATTCCCTGCCGTTGTAGTGTGTTACTGATGGTGACCTTTGTTACTTTGGTCCCAGCTCTCTGCAGGTCATTCACCAGGTCCCCCCGTGTGGTTCTGGGAGCTTTGTTCACCGTTCTCATGATCATTTTGACCCCACGGGATGAGATCTTGCGTGGAGCCCCAGATCGAGGGAGATTATCAGTGGTCCTTGTATGTCTTTCCATTTTCTGATGATTGCTCCCACAGTTGATTTTTTTCACACCAAGCTGCTTGCCTATTGTAGATTCACTCTTCCCAGTCTGGTGCAGGTCTACAATACTTTTCCTGGTGTCCTTCGAAAGCTCTTTGGTCTTGGCTATGGCGGAGTTTGGAGTCTGACTGTTTGAGGCTGTGGACAGGTGTCTTTTATACAGATGATGAGTTCAAAACAGGTGCCATTCATACAGGTAACGAGTGGGGGACAGAAAAGCTTCTTACAGAAAGACGTTACAGGTCTGTGAGAGCCAGAGATTTTCCTTGTTTGAGGTGAACAAATACTTATTTTCCACCCTAATTACGAAGCTAAATTCTTTAAAATCCTACCATGGAATTCAGATGTTTTTGCACATTCTGTCTCTCATAGTGTGAAGTGTACCTCTGGTGCAAATTACGACCTCTGTCATCATTTTAAGTGGGGGAACTGCACAATCGGTGGGCTGAACTAAATACTTTTTTTGCCCCACATGTATATATATATAAAATATATCTATATAATAGGGTAGTCTGTATTAATGTAAAAAAAAAATTATTATATATATTATAGATGTATATATATTATAGATGTATATATATATATATATATAATATATATATAATATATATTCTAGACTACGAACATACATAATCATGACATATATATATATGATATAATATATATAGAATCATACAGTAGATATATAGATATATACATAGATACTGATAGATAAGTAGCGGAAGACTATATATACAGTATATAACATCATTAGTATATGTATGTCATATGATACTATAGACAATAATATTATATATCATTACTAGATAGATACCCAGTTATCTACATACATTACTCTATATACGATAGATAACATCAGTATACATTCTATCCTATCTATGCTATCTCTATATACGTATGATCATACGATGCGGTCAGTCGTAACCAGTATCAGATATGTCTGTCTCTATAAGTCTATGTCTATATGTGAGCTAGAGTATGGCTCTCATACTATAGAATATCGCGCTGTAGTATGTACTATAATCTCTAATAGATATGTGTCGATATAGCTATAGGCTTCATATCTATCTGCTATAGTATGACTACCCTCTATCGACTTAATGCTACCTCTCACGTAGATGTTGTGTGTGTGTGTGTGTGTTTACCTATTAGGCTTTCGTGGCCTATCCTCCCCTTTTCACTCGAGTGTCCTTTTTTTCCGTCCAACCTTCCCCCCCCGCTGCCCCTCCCTCGCTGGCTGCAGCTTGTTGCTATGTCAGCTTTAATGGGTCATGGGATTTGAAGACACGGCACACAGAAGGTTAATAACACTCACCTTCATTCCATTTCCAGAGTGCAACAACCAACCACCTGTGTGAAATCTGAAATGCCTTTGGTGTTGTTCAAAATGTGCTTTGGGACAAAACAAACACATATGTGTGTGTGCGTTCGGTTTTATTTTTTTAAGTTGAATAAACTAATCAAAGAGCTCTATGTTGTTGCATAATTGGTCAAAACATGTGATGATTCCTCTTTTCCGTGCTTCGATTGCAAAATCGCTTTGTCAAATGGAGTCTACTCAAACCAGTATTGGAAAAGGGAACTGCAGAGTCACATGCCATCACATACTGTTCCCACAGGCAAATTATAGTTGTCTTTTTTTTATGTAGAAACACAAAATCATTAGCAAATGTTTACTTTTTACACATTTTTAATTGATGTGGTAAATACACAGTGGCATGTGAGCCTTCAAAGGACATTTGGAAAAGAAAAAATCTCAAGACTCCTTTTTTAAGCAAG
Organism: Simochromis diagramma; assembly: GCF_900408965.1. NCBI lineage: Eukaryota > Metazoa > Chordata > Actinopteri > Cichliformes > Cichlidae > Simochromis > Simochromis diagramma. Next base: position 4,358,482 of record NW_024386792.1, on the reverse strand, counting down.
CAAACCATAGCATTTTCTCCCCCTGTTTGGTGGAATTTTTAGCTTTTTGTGGATGTATTTTCAATATTCTGTATCCATTCAGTAGCCTGTTACTCTATGTTAGATAATTTGCAGACAATCTAGAGG